>NW_006399798.1:4568120-4579528 GCF_000299155.1 Elephantulus edwardii | reverse complement strand
CCTTCTCCCGTGGAGCAGCTGGTAGATTCGAACTGTGTGCCTTTGTTTACCACTGGGCCACTTGCCTAGTAATAAACTTTCCTTACGGCACATGTTGGATAAGGTTGTCACTATTGCAGATCTCTGTGAGTTCTAGTTAGTTGTTCAGTTAAAAAAACCCCAAAAACATTAAAAAACCCAATGCTGCAACAATGAATGAATGGAAACCCAAAGGCTCTGTAAACGTTCATTAAAATTAATAATAAAAACAAAACCAAAAAACCCCAAACCTAATGCTGTTGGGCTGATCCCAACAGGGAAAAACCCCCATCCTATGGGATTTCCAAGACTGAACTCTAAGAAGAATTGAAGTGGTTGAATTGTGATGTTGGTGAAGAATACTGAATATGCCTTGGACTACAAGAAGAAGGAAAGAAAAATCTCTTGGAAGGAAAGAGGCCGAGTGTTCCTTAGAAGCTTTGTCTCACATCCTGGGGGCATGCCATCAGGAGAGACAGGTCCCTGGAGAAGGTCATGCTTGGAGAAGTAGAGGATCGTCAAAAAGAGGCAGCCGGTCGATGAGGTGGATTGACAGCGGCTGCGACGAGGGCTTAGACACGATGGCGATCGATCATGAGGAGGACACAGCCAGGGCCAGGTCTCCCCTGCTGTTCGCAGGGTTTCTGTGAGTGCTGGTTGACTCCATGGCACCTAACAACAACAAGCTAATGAGGCAGGAATTGGGGCAGCAAATCTGCAGGATGAGGTTGCATCTTGAGTAAACCTCTTCCAAACTATAAAAGAGATTAAACACAAACACCGATCTTGTCTTCTCAATAAAGTCATTCATTTGTTAAGTGGGGAAAAAAGATATTAAACAACTGAGTGTGGATTCTGATGATGTAAGGAGTTGTGCCCATCTCCCTAGAGCTTTGAATGCACCATCACTTACCCGAGAAAGCTAGGCAGTCTCCTCCTGTGTGATGTACAGGCTTGGAAGTCCAGTGCAGGGTCAGCTGTGAGTCGGTCCAAACTCAATGTCAGTGAGAGAAAGAGAAACACATGAGCAGAGTTCCATGGGAAAGAGGAGACAGGAATGGAGTGTGTCCTCTGGGCCCAGAGTCCCTGTGCTGACAGCCTCCTAGACCCGGAGGAAGGCGGGTGCCAAGATGTATGGAGATCTCCAAGGGACACCAGGCCCACATGCCAAGAGACAAAGACCTTCGTCCTGTGCTGATAGAGAAGGAACACCTTGCCCCAGAGCCAGCGCCCTACACCTGGGCTCCCAGGCTCCTGCATGGCAAGAGACTCTGTTTGTTGCAACATCCACTGGGTCTGTTTCTGTTATTGCAGCACTAAGGACTTGAGAGCAGGCAACTCTGTGAACAGTTTGTAGTTGTTGTTGTTGTTGTTAAGTGCCGTCGAGTCGCAGGCAACTCATAGCGACCCTATGAAGGAAGGGATTTCCTGGGGTTGCATAGACCAGTGTTTTCTAAAGGTTTTCATTAGAAACTTTGAAATGCAATTGCTAACTTCTTATTTGGCAATATTTATATATTTCAAAGACATATGTTACTTGCTTTTGCCCTCTGTTTATTGTTTGAAGTACACTTCCACCACCAGCACCACCCACAACTGGAAAGAACAAATCCCCCAGTGTAGACTGGTCCTCCAGCTTCACAAAGAACCCTTTGCACTGTGTGTTTACCTCTGACAGGTGAGAACGTGTCCCAGGCTGCACCCCCGTCCTCAGCCTAGAGCTTGGGGACCTGAATGGGGAGGCTGATGACACCCCTTTCCAGCCCTAGTTCTTTGGGGCTGAGAGACCAAGGCTCAGGGTCCTAGTTTCAACAGAATCAAGCAGCAGGGCCTCCAGTTAGAGCTCAGTTCAGAAAAACAATAACTTTAGGGTTTTTAGTGTGGATCCTAACTCTGTGTGTGTGTGTGTGTGTGTGTGTGTGTGTGTGTGTGTGTGTGTGTGTACCATCAAATCAGATCTGACTGGTATAGGAGGAGATTGTCTCTCCTTTTCCCGGCAGAGCATCTGGTGGATTCGAACCGTGTGCCTCTGGGATTGTAGTTGCAGCTCCTTGCCACTAGGCCACCAGAGCTCCCCCCGGATCCTAACTCTTGAACAGAACATACTTACACCACAAAATTATTCCTTGCTTACCTGAAGCTCAGAGGCCCTGGTGCTGTGCTGGGTTAAACATTGGACTGCTAGCCCAAAGGTCAGCAGTTCTAATCCACCAGCCATTCCCAGGGAGAGAGATATGCCAGTCTCTTCCCATGACAATGACGTCCGGGAGCCCTCGTGGGTCAGTTCTCCTCTGTCCTGTGGGTCACTGAGACAGAATCAACAGCTTCTTAAACTGGGTCTCAGTTAAAAGCACTCAGCTGTTAACTGAAGGTTGTTAGTTTAAACCCCGCAGCTGCCCTTCAGGAGAAAGATGTGACAGGCTGCTTCTGTAAAGATTCCGGTGTGGGAAACCCGGTGAGCTTGCGGATCCATCCTGCAGAGTCACTGGGAGTCAGAACCGACTTGATAACAGTGGGCTTTTGAAACTCAGCTGTAAGTGGGGTGCTGGGTTTAACCTCGGGACAGGTGAGGGGCCCTTTCAGAACACAGAGCTGATGAGCAGAGTCCGGTGGGTGGTCAGAACCCCCACCCTGGGGAGAGCCACCCAGCAGGGCCGCGACCTCGTCTTCCCATGCAGCCACAGTGACCCCCAGCCCCCGCTTCCCGCTGTGCCCTCTCTTCCCAGCTCTGGCACCGGTACCACTTGGCAGGTGCTATGTTTGTTTATGTTTTTAATGAAAGCAAATTAAGACTCACTCTGGAGAGCTGCCCTGATTACTTCTGTGATAAGAGGGTGCATCTGGCTCATGTGGTCAGGGGCACCGCAGGTTAGAGGGTTAGTCCTCACAGCCTGGCTCCCATGCTCCGCAGCCCACCACGAGACCTTCCAAACGTGTGTCACCTGAGGTCTGTCACCAGAGACACACGGGGAGGCTCCGGCTGCCACATATCCAAGCCAGGATCCCAGCCTCAAATAACTCCACGGGTGCCTGGGCCAGGGCCACAAGCATGACAGCAAATAAGACAATACGGATTTTATCCTGAAGCCCTACCCTCAGAGCAGATGAAATCGAGGCTGGAGAAGTCAGGGACCATGTGAGGAGCACAGGACTCCTCCAGCTGTCCGGGGATTTCACCTTGAATCTCTCTGAGCTCCCAGCCATCACGTCAGTGACTCCAGGTATTAGAATCACTCAGTAGTGTTGTCCTCGCCTCCACTCTGGAGATTGGAGTTTAACCCATCTG
Source organism: Elephantulus edwardii (assembly GCF_000299155.1). NCBI lineage: Eukaryota > Metazoa > Chordata > Mammalia > Macroscelidea > Macroscelididae > Elephantulus > Elephantulus edwardii. The sequence continues at coordinate 4,576,224 of NW_006399798.1, read as the reverse complement.
GCAGGGGTAGCTGGGGAAGGGGGGCATAGTTTTTAAAGTTCCCCGGAGAATTCTGAGGTACCAGCTAAAACCAGGGGCCAAGTTGACTCCGACTCCTGGTGACTCTGCCTGGGTTAAAGCAGACCTGTGCTTTGCGGGGTTTCTGAAGCAGATGACCAGGCCTTTCTTCCGAGGCACTTGGGGGTAGTCTTGAACTTCCAGCCTTTACTATTAAAAGTCAAGTGTGTTCGCTATTTGCACCATCCAGTATATAACTTCTGAACTGAGGAAACTAATAGGTTCTTTGTGCTCTGGAGGTTCAGAGAACGGAGGAGGGAGAGGGGGAACAGAAGGGGGAGGAGGGAAAGGCAGGAAATGGGGAAACGGGACTGTCAGCCAGAGTGAGGGGCAGGGCCTCAGTCAGGAAAGATGACAAAGGCAGGAGGCGAGGACAATGCTTAGGGACAATGATAGACCGGTCCTGCAGGTCCTCACGAGGTGACAGAGCAGGCAGAGTAAGAGAAACGTGGAGGTTGTAGGCTACGCTGTGGACCCTGGTGGGTCCTTGGGTAAGAAAGCACCAGGTGATAGGAGGATGGGAATCCGCCCTGCCTCACCCCACCTTCTCCTTGGATCCTCCTGCTAGGATAGGGACACAGAAGCAGGGGACAGGGGAGGCCAACAGGAGGGACAGGCAGAGCAGTCATGCCGAGGCTCAGAGGCGTGTGGCAGGCAGGCTGGACTTGGGCCCTCAGTGGACCCGGGAGACCCTGCTGACCAAGCGCCTGAATTCAAGCAGTGTTTGCCAAAGGATGCAGCCTGGAACTCCCAGGGTGCCTTGTCACAGAGTCAGCTTGGGAAATGCTTTTAATCATTTGAGAAGCTGGATTCTATGAAGAAAAATGGCCTCAGGATTGGAAGAAGACTCATCACCCTGCACAGTGAGCAGCTACAACCTGGCTTGCTAAACATGAGGAGGGCTGTAGCGCTTGCTGCAAAGATCAAAGACTATATAGAACCTTCAATGTGGATTTTATCTCAACATCTAGAAGACAAAACTCCTCCCCGCTGGACCCATAAGCAACATCAAACTAGATGGAGAAAAGATTGAAATTGTCAGCGACTTCACCGTACTTGGATCCGCGATCAGCACCCTTGATACCAGCAGTTGCACCATGCCATGTATTGGCAAGTCCGCTGTCGGGGACCTCTCTAAAGTGCTGAGGACCAGTAATGGCAGTTTGAAAACTAAGGTGCATTTGATTCAGGCCATGTTCTTTTCAATCACTTGCTATGCATCTGAGAACTGGACAGTGAATAAGGATGACAGGAGAAGAGTTGATGCCTTTGAGCTGTGGTGTTGGAGAGGGTACTAAACATTTCATGGGCGGCCATAGGAACAAACATCTGGCCAGAGTGCTTCCTGGAAACTTCACCCCACATACTTTGGGCGTGTTGCTAGAAGAGGCTGTTCCTTGGAAAGGGACATCATGTTTGGAAAGGTGGAGGGTCAGCGGGAGAAAGACCCACAACAGATGGGCTGACACAGTGACTGCAGCACTGGGCTCAGAGTGGCAGAAATTATGAAGGTAGCACTGGATGGGACAGGATTGAGAGCTCTTGTTCATAAGGTCACTATAAATCATACTCAACTTGATGGTACCTAACAACAACAACAACAACAACAACAACTAACCCTCTTTCCGGGGTCCTGTTGTTGTAGTGTGTAATGTGCTGGTCTGCTAACCAGAAAGGCTGGCCCTTCAAATTCATCAGCTGCTCTTTGGGAGAATAGACAGTGTCCTCCAGGAAAGATCTGTAGTTATCGTTGCCGGTGCCATTGAGTCAAGTCCGAATCACCGTGACCCTGTGAACCGCACACCTGATCCCTGTCCTATCCAGCACCAACCTCCCAGTCTCTCACCCACATGAGTCTTTGCTTCAGTCACTGTGTCAATTCACCTTGTTGGCACATTCCTCTCCTTCACGGTCCCCCCACCTTTCTAAGCACGATGTCCTTTTCCAGATAATAACCTTTCCTGGCAACCTGTCCAAAGGCTGTGAGACGAAGCTTCAGCATCCTTGCCTCTACGAAGCACTCTGGCTGCACCTTCTCCAAGTCGTATCTGTTTCTTCTTTTGTCAGTCCGTGAGATGTTCAGGACTCTTCTCCAATACAACTCAAAGGCATCAATTCTCTCCTGTCATCTCTAGTCATTGTCCAGCTCTCAAATGCACAGCAAGTGATTGGAACGGCCTCATCTGCAACAGGCGCACCTTAGTGGTCAAGCTAACCCGATGAAGGGTCCCCGTGAGTCAGGATCAGCCCAGTGGCGGTGGCTTTGTGTCACTTACAGCACCCCTGCAGGTCCTTTGATCACACACTGCCATCGGGAGGGACATAGAGATCCGCATCCTGCTTGGTGAAGTGGACTCCGGTGGTGTGTCTGCCGGGAGCTGAAAGCCACGTGTCTTCAGCAGTTTGAAGCCACCGGAGCTCCGTGGGAGGAAGACGGGAAGGCTCCTCCCATCACGATTCACAGCCTCAGAAGCCCAGTGAGTGAGTGAGAATGTGGAGGAAGGCCATTGAGAGGAGGAGGGCCCGCCGCTGGATGGGCGGATGCCGTGGCTGCAGCCGTGGGCTCAAACGTGGCAGCAGACGTGTGTGTGGCTGGCACAGGCCCGGGCAGTGCGTCATTCTGCTCTAGAGAGAACGGCAGGGAACACCATCAACCACAACGTGAGCGTCTTAAAGGCTCTGAGAAGTCCTGCAACCTGCCCGAGTCTGTCTAAGGTCGCTGGTGACCTCAGCCCGTGAGCGTCGGCAGGGTTCCTGCACCAGTGTATACAATTCATTCCTTTTTTTGCCTTCACTTTTAAAAATGTTACTGATAATACAGTGCTGTTTATTTTGTGGGTACATACAGACCTTGACACCCAGCAAATAGTTCCTTTAACGCAAGAGTTTTGTATTCGAAATATGAAACAGACCCCATCGCACCTGTCACTATTCTGGGTTTTCCAGCTGTAGGTTTTCTTTCTTTCTTGTCTTTGCCCGTGATGGGAGCCCCTGTGCCATCTCCGTGTGAAATGACCGCTCCAGAGCAGCCCGTCTCCGTGTGAGGCAGCCCATTGCATCAGAAAAGGATCTGGTGACCTGCAGCCCCACCCTGTCTGTAACCTCCTTCTCTAGAAAGTCAGTGTTGATGACTTCATGGTTTAAGTGTTTGCTTGCTAACTGAAGGTCAGCAGGTCGAACCCACAGGCAGGAGGAAGCTGTGGCCATCTGCTCTGTAGACCCACAGCCCTGGAAACCCTCTGGGGCAGTTCTGCTCTGTCTTGAGCCCACCGCGTCCAAACAGGCTTGACTGCAGTGGCTTTTTGTTACTTTACAGTGTGGTCAGGAGTCCGTGCTCGGAGAGGGAAGCTCCTCAAGGTGCGGTCCCTGGCAAGGTCTCTGGGAGGGAACTCTGGGAGTTTCCAGCATCAGGGGTGCTGTGTGCAGGAGGAACCTGGGGCTTCCTGTCCAGCCTCTGCACAGGGCCAGTGCCTACAAGGAGCCAGGTCATAATTACTCTTCACACAACCAGCCCAAAGAAGCCAAAGGGCAAAGCATTTCAGGCAAGGACTGCTGACCCCCGTGTCTGTGACGGAGATCCACAAGCACATGCAGAACCAGCAAATGAAAACCAGATGTGCCCCTGGGGCACTTGTAGCTCTTGGTCAACACTGTGAAAAGGATCGCAGAGGCCACTCCTGGCTGTAGACCAGACCTGCAGCTGGACCTGCAAGGCGTGCCCAGCCACGTGGGGGGACTCAGACAACCTCAGCCCATGGGATGGGCCAGAAGAGAGAACTACATCCCTGGGCAGCCAGCGTCCCAGCGTCCTTCAGAGCGCAGTCTAGCCACCCAGGGTCCCAGAGCCTGCAGGGAACAGAGAAAGGATAAGAGAGGCCCAGAAAAAGGAGGAGAGTGAGAGACATGGCTGCCCTCAGGCCTGGAGCAGGGGTCAGAGGTAGAGGTCGGATCCGGATGGGAAGTCACCACTGACATCTGAGAACTGCTTATGACGTGAGTCGGAAGGGAGTCGGAAGGGAGTCGGAAGGGAAGGAAAGCCCTGGTGTTGGTCTGCTCACCTTCACGGTGCACCTGCTTCCGGAAGGCTGCTCTCCACTTCCAAGGAGTCAGCCTTGAGTGCAGCAGGACACACACAGCCTGGTCCTTTTGAGTCTTCTGTCATTGTCTCAGTCACGGTCCATCTCACAGGGGAGCCCCCCTTCACCTTTGGTAAAGGTAAAGGCCCTTTCCTTTACCACACTGATGCCTTTTCTCATGGTTGGTTTTTCCTGATGATGTGTCCGAAGTCTGGCCATCCTCCCTCTACTTCTAGGACAGACCTGGCCACTCCCTGGACAGTCCACAGTGTCACTGGTATTCTTCCACAACACAGTTCAAACACATCATCCATATGTATGTATACATCTGATATATACATATGCATGTACACATCTGTATATATACATATGCATGTACACAGAGGCGTGCTTTCAGGATGGCCCCCAGTATTCATGGCCTTGAGTAAGTCCCTCCCCTCGAGAAGTTCTAGCCAATGGAACAAGGAAGGCCTGTCATGTCCAGAATCATCTGGCCCACTTTGTGCCATCTCTGGTCAATCCTGGAGACCACAATAGAACTGCCCCCAAAGGGTTCCCAGGCTGTAAATCTTTATAAAAGCAGGTGGATTGTTTCCTTTTTCCCTTGGAGAAGCTCATAGATTTGAACTGCCAGCCTTTTGATTAGCAGCCCAGAGCTTAAACCAGTGTGCCACCAGGGCTCCAGGAGTATGTGACAGAAGATTGTCATTTCTGTCTTACGAGCTGAATGCCAAGTGGCCAGGAACTTGCCCAGGTCTTGCCTGGCTGACTCACTGAGTCGCTCCGTCTAAGAGCCTGTAAGGAATGGATTCCACCAGGTGAGCTTGGACACGGCTCCCTCCCTGGACCCTGAGATGAGATCCTAGAGTCGGGTGAGGGCACCGCTGAGCAGTACCCAGGCTCCTGAGACCCAGAAATGGTGAGAAAAGTGTGTGTTGATTTAAGCCCTTACATTTGTAGCAGTTTGTTGTAACTAACTGGTGTGACTCCAGCTTCCTAAGGAGATAGTGGCTTCAGTGTCTGCCATGGTCACCAAAGGCTCCAAGCATGAGGTTCCCAGTCAACAAGGTAGTTTCATACTTCCCTTTGTCAAGGGATTCATTTTCATCTCACTCGGTTTGACTGCAAGTCTACAAGAGTCCTTTAAGATCTCACAGTGGGAAGCACCGTGGGAGTGGCCAGGCCTGCCCGCGGAAGAGCTGTGTGATAGAAGCAAGAGTGGACAAACGTGCCATCAGGTGCAGCTCAGGCCACCTTCGAGGGGTCCACCATGGGCACGGAGGAGGCTCACTTCTCCCCCAAGGCCCTGGGGTCGCACCCACTGTGGTAGGGAGCTCCAGCTGGAGGGCCAGGGCCCAGTGAACAGAATCAAAACCAGCTGGAGACGCCGCCTGGGAGGGCCCCTTCTGGTTTTGCTCCCTGGGAATTGTCCTCCAGGCCTTGGGGGCCAGCTCTCTGAGTCATACTTCCTTTTTCATTAGAAAATTGAGTTTGCAGACTGGAGGGTTTTGTCAGCCTTCCTCTGAAAAACCCCAAGAGGCCACACACCTCTTTTTATGATGCCCTGTCTCTGTCCCTTTGAGGCCAAGGAGGCTCGGGAGGCTGCCCATGGATCAGTTTGCAATCCATCCCCAAAGACACAGCCTCGCCCACAAAACTGAGATGAAGCTTGTCTCTGTGTTCCCTGTGAGGTGGGCAGATGGGCGCACCTCAGGACTTTCAATAAAAAGAAGTCCGTGAGGAGGAAGAGAGGAAGCCCCTCAAAGAGCTGGAGTAGGTCTAGAAATGTTAAATTTTTTTTCCATTTGTACAGGGGTAACGCACTGTATTAAATATGTAAGGTCTTATCTACATGGGTTTGATTACAGAAACTAATAAAGTATTCTCTAAATAATGAAAAAAAAAAAAAAAAGAGCTGGAGTGGTCCAGTGACTGTAACTGTGGCCTGAGGCCAGAATCTCAGACGTGGTGAGGGTGGCACGGGACAGGACGAGGGCTGACCTGTTGTTCACAGGCTCTCTGTGAGTTGATGGCACTTAACAATAATAACAGTGGAGTAGTGGGTACATGGGTAACGTGTCAAGCCGATGACCAAAAAGTCAGTAGTTCAGATCCATCAGCTGTTCCTAAGGGGAAAGAGGGGTGGTTTCCTCCTGTGAAGATTTACAGCCTCAGAATCCTGACGGATCAGAATCAAGTTGGCAGCAGTGGTCTGGGCCTTGTTCCTGAGTAACAGGATTCTGTGAGGGTGAAAGTGGTTAAGCTTTCGCTTAGCTGTTAGCTGGGAGGTTAAGGGTTCTAGTCTACCCAGAGGTCCCTCAGAAGAAAGGCCTGGTGATCCAATTCCCAGGAAATAAGACTCTGGAGCACAGCTGGACTCTGACATACGGAGAGACAGACTCTGAGGTGACTGGGCGTTCATTTCACTGTTTAACAGAAGGTTTGCAGCCTGCAAGCGCCTTAGGCCTTTTCTGGCTGAAAGAGTTTTATGAGGCACTTCAGAGTCTCCCTGAGGTCTCTGATAATGGCTCGGTGCCCCTTCCTGGAATCTATTTTCGCACGAAGTCCTTGGTTTCTCGAGGATCCTTTGTTAGCTGATGTCTCCTCTGCATCCCACTTGACAGCTCAGTAATCTGAGTTAGCCCACTTTTCTGCTTTTTTATTTTATTATGAACAGAAAGGCCAGGCAGTGCGCTGCCCAGGAAACCCCTTAGCCTGATGTGGGGTTCTCACGTGGGCAGCTTCTCCATCCTCAGGCAGGAAGTGAAAACGCTTCTTGGGTTCTCAAAGAGGGTAAAGGGCAGGGAGAAGGGAAGAAGACTTGTGGAGGGTGTTGCATGTCTCTTGAGAGTGTGTGTATTTCCTGAACTGCCCCCACACCCTCCTACATCCAAGGCCCAGGACACAGCTGGAAAGTGCAGCCTTCAGTCTATGGCCCTGTGTCTCTCATGCGCCACCACATCCTGCCCCTACCAGAAACGGCCTGCCTCCCCATCACCTTGGCGGCCTGGCAAATTCCAACTGATTCCTGTTCTGGTACTGGCTCAAAACCACTCTGACATCACCTTCCAGAAAATGAATCACTTCCTCCCCTCCACATTAAAAAAAAAAAAAAAAAGTTTCATTGTGAAACAGTTTCAAAAGGATTCTTCTGTAAAATCTCCTCCTGGAAGTGCATATCCTTACCATTGGCACAATCTGCTGAATATCTTCTCCAAGGACCTTTTGAAGTGCTAAAGAGCAAGGATGTCACTTTGAGGACTAAGGTGCACCTGATCCAAGCTATGATATTGCCTCATGCATATGAAATCTGGACAATGAATCAAGATGACCCAGGAAGAATTTATGCCTTTGGATTTAGATGTTGTTCACAAATACTGGATATCTTGTGGACTGCCAAAAGAACACATAAATCTGTCTTTAGGGAGGTGAGGTACAGCCAGAGTGCTCCTTAGAAGCAAGGAGAATGGAACTTTGTCTCACAAACTTCAGACACTTTTGTCAGGCGCAGTCCCTAGAGAATATTATGCTTGGAAAAGTGGACAGTAAATTAAAAAGAGGAGGGGTCCTGCACGAGAGGAGTGTAAACCCAGCAGAGACAGGATGGTGCAGAAGCTAGCCATGTTTCCCGCGTCAGTCTTGGCATCTGACGACAATGACGCCAAGACACCGAACAACAACAGTTGTGTCCCTGTGTCTACCCTTCTACGCCAAAGCCCAGGGCTGGCTCCACGTGTCTTAGGAACAGAAAAGACCAACTAATCTAATCTATCCATTTTACGGATGAGGAAACTGAGGCTCCAGCTCAGCAGAGATGTGAACACACCTCACCCTTCTGATTACTAGAAAGGTGGCAGGACAGGGCGGAGCTCTCAGGCCAGCTGTCCGGAGCTGGCCTCCCAGGTCCCCACCCGGTGCGCCCCGCCCTTCGCGGAGGCAGCCCCGGCCGCACCCCACGCCCCGCCCAGTCC
>NW_006399798.1:4525804-4567744 GCF_000299155.1 Elephantulus edwardii | reverse complement strand
CGCCCACCCGGCCGGGGCTCAGCGACCTGGGAGCCCGCGCCCTGCGGCCTGGCCGCCACACTTTCCTGGGAGCGGCGGCCGCGGCACCATGAAGAAGTCATTCTCAGGTGGGCGCCGCGCCCGGCGTGGGGAGGGGCCCGAGTCCCGGGACCTGCGCTTCCGACCTGAGGGAAGTTGGCAGGGGTGGGGTCGAGCCCCCCGGGGAGGGTCGGTCCCCGGCGGGGACTGCAGGCCGCTGGGCTCCCGCAGGGCCGGGCTGGGCCCCACCCCCGCGCGCCGGCTGTGAACTCCACGGACTTGGCACTCCCGTTCGCTCCCGGGCACTGCCAATGCCCGCGCCTCGGCCTCGCGCCGGCCTTGATCGAGGGTCCGGCCACTGCTGACCCGCCTGTCTGCCCCAGAGCCCGCTATCCCGAACTTGGGGTGGCCTCCTTACCCCTCCTCTCCCTCTGGAGCACGCGCCCGGCACCCTTGGCGCCCAACACCCCCATGTTCGCCAACTTTCCAGGCGCCCTGGCCGGGGTGAAGGGGTCGTTTTGGATGAAGGGGTTTCCTTGGGTTCAACCCCAAAGGCCTGTGGGGAGCCAGACCTCAGCGTCCTTCCTGGGATGGACTGCTGTCTCATCTTCCTTTGGGCAGGAAGTTCGTCAAAAGAGACCATCCAGCAGAAGTGACTCGGTCAGCTGTAGCTTATCTTGTGGTCCCAAACGTCCATCAGGTGCTGACGTCCTAACCCCACTGTAGAACCTCTAATCTGTGGTGGGTGAGGTCTGGCCTGGTTCTGGAGATGTGCTCAGGGACCTTTCTAAGTGATTCCCCTGCTGTTTAAAGGACCATTTCACAGAGGGATATGCTGTGGCCAACAGACTACAGGGCAGATTAAGGGTACAGCTGGCAGTGTTCTTCCAGTTCACCTGTTTAGTCACGGTGTTTCCCGCTAAAAAAAACCCCACAACCAGACCCACTGCTTTGACTCAGTTCGGACTCAGCAACCCTGCAGGACAGAGCAGAACTTCTCTTTAGGATTTCCCAGGCTGTAAACTTTACAACTCCAGTTTGCTGCTTGGAGGCAAGGATTTTGAAACTCAGTCACACATAATTTGGATATGTTGTCAAGGAGGGGTCGTGCCTTGAAGAAGGATGTCATGCTTGGAAGGATAGAGGGTCAGCATGGGAGAGGAAGACCTTGGATGAGATGGCTTGACACAGTGACAGTGGCAATCGGATCAGGTGTATCAGAGACAGTGATGTTGGCTCAGTAGAGGGGAGGGTTCAGAGTCGTAGTTCATAGGGTCTCTGTGTGTTGTACTTGACTCCACAGCATTTAACACCACACAACTAGAGCTCTGGTGGCCGACTGGTAAGGAGTTGTACTGCCAACCCAAAGGCACGCGTTTCAAATCCGGGGAAGAAGGGTGGGCTCTCTCCTCCTGTGCGATTTACGCCCTCAGAAAACGTGCTGGAGGGTCAGCTATAGGCCATTTCTGCTGGTTCTGACTCAACAGTACGTAACAGCATTATCTTTCTAAAGCAGACTGCCTCATCATTCTGTTGTGCAGTTGGTGGGCTCGGATCACTGACCTTCTAGTTAGCATTAAGCAGGGTGCCACCAAGGCTTGTCTTTCCTGCCCAGGGCTTGGGTTTTGGGTTGGCGTGTTTTTTTTTTTTTTTAATATGTTACTTACTGTCAAATCAGGACCAACACATAGCTGACCCTCCAGCAGGTTTTCAGAGGCAGTTAATCACACAGGAAGGAATTGCCCGTCCTTCTCCTTTGGAGCATCTGGTGGATTTGAACCTTGTGCCTTTGGGATTGCAGCTCAGCTTCTTAGGCTCCCACTGTTTCCTTTATCAGTAGCGGGACAGAATTGGGGTGTGTAGTTGCAGGTGCAGAGGCCATGGGCCTTGTCCCTGATTTTGTGCCATTTCCAGTCAACTCAAACCTTCCAACTTCAGAAGATAAAGCTAGCAGTAAAGACTCCCCCATCCCAAAGAGGGCTACCTCGGAGACCTTCCATTGTACCTATCCGTTGGGTTCAGGAACTTGCAATTTCACTGTGCACCCCGTGAGTGGAACGTGCAGCCCACAGGGTCCCGCAGACCACTTGAGCCCACTCCTTCTTGGGTGTGTAAATACTTGGAGGGGTGCAGGGGGCTGGGTCACCCAGGTGGCACTGGCTGGGTTTGGCACTGGCCTCCCTCCCTCCCCAACACGCTCCACATACTTGAGATGGTTGTGGGCATTTTGCCGAGTACAGCCCTAGTCCTGGGGTCCCTGAGTGTGCTTGTCTCCAGCTCCTGGCGTTTCACCCCACAACTGTGGGTGTGGCCAGTGGGCCTCCTGGGGTCCTCTCAGGTCATAGGTTGCTGTCCTTACGCTGGGGAAGCTTGGATGGCACAGGGTTTAATGCTCAGTGTCTAAATCAAAGGCTGAGGTTTGAACCTGCGTGTGACTCTGTGGGAGACAGTGACCCAGTGATCTGCCTCTGTGACAAGTCCTTTCCAGTTTACCAATGACGGGACAGAGCGGAACTGCCCAGTTGGGAGCAGCCTGACTCACCTTCGCCCCTCGGGGCAAATGGGGGGTTGGAACCACAGCCTTTTGGTTAACAGGTGAACGCTTTAGCAACAGCACCCCCAGATCACCTCCTGATGATCTGCAGTGGCTCTGGTCACCCCTGGAATGGTGTGTGTGGGGAAGGCAGGCCCTGGCTCTTGCCCACAGCCTCCTGTCTCCTGGTGTTTACCTAAAGGGGCGGGGGCGCTCTTGGCCCCCTTCCATTTGCTTTGCTCCTGGCTGTGGTCCAAGGCTGGCTGGGCCACGCCGCTGCTGTGTGGGGTGAACTGGGAAGCTGGGCAGGGGTGGTCCTCTTGGCTGAGAGTCCTTGAGTTATCTGGGGGCCAGCCCATGCCGAGGAGGGCTGAACCCAAGTGAGCGTTCGTCCCCAGGAAGGTAGATGAGGCCGTGGGGTGGTGGCCCAGCAGCCTCCCTGTGTCAGAAGCCCCAGGACGTCAGAAAGCTTTTCATTTTTACTCGATGGAGCAGGAGTATCACTTCTGGGCCTCTTCACAGACCAAGTGGAGTGATTACAGCCTGTTCCTGGCGCAGCCGGCTGAAGCTGACCTCTGAAAAGGAAGGGTTTCTGAAAAATCCGTGTTTAGCGGTGACCCGCAGTGCCGCGGGGCTGTTACAGGCCTGCTGCTGTTCTGACTCATACCTGCCTCGCACAGAGGAGCGAGACTCTGCTAAGTCATCGTCACAGTTATGTTCGGCATATAGAGTGCGCAGTGCAAGCGGCTAACACACTGTGAGTGTGTTCCCTGTTAACACAGCCTAAGCCAAAGGTTGAGGGTTCAGGTGTACTCAGAGGTGACTTGGAAGCAAGGCCTGGTGATTCCTTTTTTAAAAACCAGCCTCTGAAGGGCCTGGAGCAGTTCTCCTCCAACACACATGGATCACTATGCCGCGGAGCTCACCAGCTGGTACCTGCCTGCCTGGTGGTTTCTCTGTCTGCCCCCTCCGGCTGTGCTGGGTGAGAAGGTGACAGAGAGTGGACAGGCTTCTGCTTAGAGAGCGCTGACACTCTCGGTGTGAGGGCAGAGAAGGTTCTGCTTTGTTAATCTCTCCCCTCCCCATGGTGCTGACCCCAATAGCTGCAGAAACACCCCTGGTGGAGGGCCCGCAGGCTCGAGGGGTGCTCTAGGGGGCAGGGAGACTGTGCGGGGGCCCTGGAGGGAAGGACGGAGAACAAAGCACAGACCTGAGGCAGGTGCCTGCAGGACCCCCGCCCTGCAGCTCTGAGTCTGTTCAGGGCTTGTCCTGAACCAGCCTCGCTGGGAGTTCACAGCAGGCTGCTGGCCGTGTGGTCCAGTGGTCAGAGCTGGGGTCAGGCTCCTGGGATCTAATCCCAGCTGACCAGCCCTTGCTGTGGGGACATCTGTCTCGCTTGCCTTTGATGTTAAACAGGGACAGTGCTGGGTTGTGAAAGGACTGAGAGTTCACACGGAAAGACCTAGACCTGCCAGTTTAGTGATAGTGGCTGTTCTCTGTTACTGCTGTCCGCATGAGGGAGGAGAGGGGCTGGCTGTGAGCTCCCAGTGACCTGTCATCTCCTCTGCTGGCGGGGCGTCCAGGACTGGCCAGGCTCTGTCCCCAGCCTCACACCTCCCTCACCACCCTCCCACTCCACCCTTCTAGCGTTTCAGTCTCTACAACCTGTTAGGTCACGTAGGCCTCCCCTTTCAATGTCCTTGCTCCCATGAACTGCCGGTGACGAAGCCCAGGTGACCGCCACTGAGGTTTCCTTGACTGTAGTTCTTAGTGGGAACAGATGGCCTCATCTGACTATCCAGGAGTGGCTGGTGGATTTGAACTAGTAACCTTTTAGCTAACAGCCCAGTGCTGAACCCACCTCATCACCAGAACTCAGCTGAGGTGCAGGAGTTACAGCGCAGAGGGTAAAGTTGTGTCTCGTTTTTGTACTTCTTAGTTATTCTGAGGATTTCTTGTGGCTTCTGGGAAATTCCCACAGAGATGCCTGGCCTATCCAAGGTTAAAGGCCTCTGAGGCGTAATGAGGAGTTCTGATGATGTGTGGAACGTGTCAGCTGTTAGTCAATAAGTCAGTGGTTTGAGTCCACCATCCGTCTGCTGGAGAAACATGGGAATTCTCCTCCCACAGAGATTTACAGCCTGGGAACCGACAGAGGCGTGGAATCAGTTCAACAGAGGAGGGTCTGGGATATACTGTACTGGCGTCTCACAGGCCTGGAGGGAGAAGGCTTATTCAGTCACCCCAAAACCCCTTCAGGGGGATTCTGTGTGTGGCTGCCCCACCCTCAGCCCTGGGGCGGGGCTGACTCAGAGAAGAGGGAGGAGGCCCCCTCAGAACACTTCCCACAGACTTCTTCCTCTTCCTCCTTGGCTCGTCCCAGCCTGCTCACTCCAGTTCAGGTGGGGGCTAGCTGGAGAGGAGCCACCGTGCACAGTGGGTCTGTGGCCTGGGGTCTTCGTACCTGGTCATGCCCTTGAGGCCTCCAGGTCCCCCAGTGGTGAGCGAGAGCCTGCTTGGCCTGAATGCCGACCCTGCGCAGGCTTCCTGCTCCCCCAGAGCCCTCAGTCAGCATTCTCCAGCCTGCCCCATGAGATCTGAGAGCCCCTCAGTGCGCCTGTCAGGCAGCACACCTGAGTGTGAGACAGCCTCACCTTCCGCCTGGAGTGCCCTCTCTGGCTCTTCTAGTCAGGACAGGTGCAGAGGGGACACCGGGTCCCCGCTCTGGTTTGGATGCTGACCCCCAGGTCACTTCCAGAATGTTTGTCTGAAGCCTCAGGAGCCTGACAGCATGGACCCCCCACCCCACGTTGGTCCAAGGGCAACCCTCCTCTGAGACCCTCCTCTGTGTGGGTCCGATGGAGCCCAGAGGTCTGTGACCTCCCTTCCATGCCAGGTGTTTGCCCGTGGGCAGCCTTACCTGGGCCGTGTCTTTTGTTTAAAGTCTTTTATGAGGCAGAGTCCGCCCACCGCAGCATGGGACCACCTTGGTGAATGGCCGTTCCTGGGCCAGCTCCTATGGAGGGCAGCTAGAGAGAAGACCCAGAGAATGGGGGCAGCAGGTGGGCAGGGTGGCACACTGGGAGTCTATGGGAGCAGTTACCTTGGAGACATCCTGGGTCTGGGCCACATGGAGTCAGGGACATTATGGTCAGGAGGTACAGGGCAGTGGAACTTCCTGGGGACTTGCAGGTACAGATTCCAGCTGCCCTGGCTGCGTGACTTTGTCCTGAAGGGATCTGGGTCAGAGGTCACTATCCTCTAGAAGCAGTGACCACACAGGGTCTAGTGCGGCCAGGGCCCTGGAGTTTAGGCCCAGAGCTGAGGGGGCTTCTGGCTGTCCCTGTTGCAGTGAAGAGTCACCCCGTGCTGCGAGGGGCTGGCTGCCTGCCCCTTCCTGCTGAGATAACTGGGTGACTGGGGAGAGTACGTCAGACAGCTTGGTACAGCAGCCTGTGAGCCTGTGGGTGCCTGCACCCTGAGATTCCTGGACGCAGCCATTCCTTCCAGAGTGTCCGAGCTGAAAAAGCCAGACTCCCTGCTGTCAGCTGTCCCCTTGCAGCTCTCAGCACCAGTGTGGGTGGGCAGGCAGCCTGGCTCCGGGGCCCGAAGGGGTGTGGTATCCCGTGCTCAGAGCCTGGACCCCTCAGCTTCATCTCCCTGTCCCAAGCCGGGCCCACACACAGCCCACCTGAGAGGCCCACACGCAGTACCGGCTCCCAGCACCAGACCCATAGCCTCCTGGATGCACAAATAGTCTTTGTTCTGCCCATTCTGACCTGGTTCCGCCGATTGCAGCCTTGGGGCTCCAGGACAGGAAGGGGAGCGTCAGAGTGGCTGTAAGCTGAGCTCAGCTCCAGGTCATGGGGTGTCCAGGACACTACTGTGGCCCACTGTCCCCAGAGGGGCCCAGCCGGCCTGCAGATCTGTTTGTGACATTGAGATGAACTGCTAGTGGCTGGAACATCCGGCCCCTGGCCCCAGGGTCCCCTGAGAAGGGGGTTGATGGGGGTGCCGAGGAGGGCTGGGACATCTGCTATCTGCACTGACCCCATCTGGGAGGTGACATCCCCCTTGTACCATGTCCAGGGCTGCAGAGCGAGCCACCAGCCTCTTTCCTCACATCCGGGTTTGGAGCGGCTTCATGTGTACCACGCTGGAGTTCATTGTCCTGGAGAGACCTGCCCCCTGCCCTGGCTACTGCAGGGCCTTGCTGTGCTTGGGGCGCCCCGGTCCCCGCAGGCTGCACCTGAAAGCAGGAGCTGTTCCCAGCTGAGCAGTGTCCCTGGGGCCTTCCCCTTGGCTTGGGCGTGCTGGGACAGCAGCTGCAGTGGGAGCAGCACTGAAGCCTTGAGTGCCGCTTCCTGGAAGGCTGGGCAGGGGCTGCTGGCTCAGTCCTCCAGGCTGGATCCCCAAACATCTAGTCCCTGCTTGTAGGGCCGTCACCTCATTCCTGTAAGTGACGATTGGAGTCTCCATCGGGGCAGGTCATGGTGGGGATTGCACCCCGTGGAAGTGGGTTAAATCCAGCCCCACCTCCTCCAACCTCTGCCAGTGAAACCAAGCCCAGTGCCCTAGGCCCCTTCCCGCTCTTGCCGACTCCCCGACTCCCCGCTGCAGGCAGGAATTGCTCCAGAGCCTGGCCTTGGCTGTGATGTTTACGAGGTGTTCCTTCGGGGTGGTCCGGCTTACCGTGACAGAGGAGCTCTGCTGGTACAAATGGTCAGATGCCTGGCTGCTGCCTGAAAGGCGGGCAGTTCCAACCCATCAGGTGGGACAGAAAATCCTGGCTAGTGATAAGAAACCACGCTGCAATCCTGAAGGCACGTTGTTCAAATCCACCAGCTTGCTCTGTGGGCGGATGGGTGGTCTGCTCCTGTGTGAGCCACTGCAGCTGAAAACCTGGAGGGTCAGCTATGGGTTGGTTCCGACTCAACGGCACACAAGAACATCAACAACCTGCCCCATAAAGACTCCAGCCTCAGAAACCCTGGGGACAGTTCTGTGCTGTCAGGTCACTGTGCATCATGGTCGATTTGATGACGTGCAGCAGCAACTATAAGCTTTAAGGAAGAGGATTGCCAGGCCTTTCTTTTGAAGCCCTTCCAAGTATGTTCAAAATGCTGTTTAGAGGGGACCTCTGGTGGCCTAGTGGCAAGGAGCTGCAACTACAATCTCAGAGGCGAACGGTTCGAATCCACCAGATGCTCTGCCGGAGAAGGAGGGACAATCTCCTCCTGTACCTGTCAGATCTGATTTGATGGTACACTCACACAAAAATAAGAAAATAAAAAAATTTAAAAAAAGTGCTGTTTAGATTAGCAGCCCATCACAAACAGGTCGTGCCACGCTGTGCCTTCCAGAGGGGACTGGCTGGATTGTAATCTTACTGTGTATCTTGTCACAGTGTATGTGTGCTTTTGTGTAGCTGTGAGGCCCGAGTGTGTGTGTGTGTGTGTAGGAGTGGGGTTGAGTCCTGACCCTACCTGTGGGTGGACACCAGGCAAGGAAATATCGAAAGCCTGTGCCTGGGGCAGCTGGCTTCACAGCTGGGTGAGTAGGAGGCAGTGCCCCGCCAAGGTGGGCATCACGTTGGCAGTGATAGGGGCCCCAGGTGTGGCCCTCACCTCCTCACCTCCTCAGCTCCGGGTTGAGTCACTGCATAGCTGGCTTCCTGAGAACCAGAGGGTTAACCCCTGCCCTGCCAGCACTCTGTGTCATCCCTCCCCACCCCGAGGAAACGCTTTCTAAAATATGCTGTCTGTCTGTCCGTCCTTTTCATTTTGCCTTTCGGTGGTGACTGTCCGTGTTATGACTAATGCTGAGACACTCTAGGTCAGGGTAGACCTGCCCGCAGGTGTCTCAAGGCTGTGACACTTGAAGGAAGGAATCTGCCTTATTTTCCTCCCTGGGAGCCACAGGTGGGTTTGAACCTTGGGACTTTTGATTAACAGCTGCATTCTCCGACCACTCTGCTATGCAGTTTTCTGTGTGGGTTGAAAGTGACTGCTTGGCAGTGGGTTTGGATTTAGTGTTTTGGTCCAAATACTGTAAACAGGAAAGGAAAAGTAAAACCTTTCCAGTCCTGTCACTTGTAACCCTCTTCCTGTGTTCCTTGTAGGACGTGTTGCCTCATGTCTGAGGTAGCGTTTATTTCATTATTGAAGGGATAGGACGTGTTTGCATGGGGTTGCAAATTCTCCATGGCGACCGTTCTTAATTCCACTCTTTCCACTTGGAGTCAGGTCTCCACGCACAGATTTCACAATGATAAGCTTGGGAGTCTCCAGAGGCATGCTTCATTGTTCACGTAACTGTCCCTTTACCAGCTTTCCCAAAGCACACTGCTGCCACACTGGCTGAGCACTCATCTGCCAGCCAAAAGGCCAGTGGTTCAAACCCACCGTCTGCTCTGAGTTGCAGTTGACTTGGCAGCACTGGATGAGGGGTCTGCTAACACAGACCTGCACTCTGCTGGGGGGCTGTGGGCCCATGTACCTGAATGGGGGGGTCTCCTGGGCCCATGTGCCTGAGTGGAGGGTGGCGTGGGCCTGTGTACCTGAATTGGGGGTGCTGTGGGCCTGAATGGGGAATCCTTTGGGCCCATGTGCCTGAATGAGGGAGTACCACAGGCCCGTGTGCATGAAAGGGGGGGTCCCGTGGACCCATATATCTGGATGGGGGGTTGCCACAGGCCTGTGTACCTGAATGGGGGGTGTTGTGGGCCCATGGGCAAGAATGGTGGGGTCCTGCAGGCCTGTGTGCCTGGATGAGGGGTCTCGCGGGCCCATGTACCTGAATTGAGGGTACTGTGGGTCCGTATGCCTGAATGGGGGGTGATGCCACCGGCCTGTGTGTCTGAATGGGGGGTGCCGGGCTGAGCTGCACTTGTTCGTAGTCCTGGTGGCAGCTGCCAGACAGCCATAGCAATGACATTGGCCCTGTGGTCAAGTGCAGAGCTGGTACTCAGAGTGGAGTAGCTGTCTTTGGGCCAGGACACCTGTGCCCCAGGAGAAGTGGTTGCTTGGGGAAGCACATTGCCGCAGGAGGCGGCTTGGGCCATCTCAGAGGGTCACTTCAGGCTCCCCGAGTGCCGCCTCCTCCATGCTGTCCACAGGGAGCTGCGGGGTTCCGGGCCTTCCTGCGTGGAGGAGCGTGACACTGTCCCTGTTGGTTCCAGCGGTCACACCTGTCCACCTGCACTCAGGTCACCTTTCCTCAGCAGAATGTCTTTCCTGTGGACAGCAGGCTGCTGAGGGTGTGTGACGGGGTCTCAGGGAGGCCGATCCCAGGGGTGAATCCCTGCAGTGTGGTGAGGGGGGCTGCCCAGACCCCTCGCTGATGACGCTGCTCCGTTCATCACTGTCTGGCTGCTGTGGGGTCACATGGGACCCCACACTCAGCTTGAGAAGCCCCTCTTGAGGTCCACTTTGACTCATGGCAACCCCACCCATGCCAAAGCAGAACCCTGCTCCACAAAGCTCTTGTCACCAGGCCTTTCTTCCAAGGTGGCAAACTTCCATTTAACACGTGATTGTGTTCACTATTTGTATTTCGAAGGACTCTGTCCTCTCCCAGCCTCCTAACAGCCGCTGGTCCCCTGACCTCCTGTGGTGAGATTTCTCAAGCCTAGAGACTGAGAAAGCTTTGCCTCTGGGCAGCATCTCCAAGGTTGGCTTGGGATATTTTTGTCACTGTGGTTGGTCTCTTGGCTTGCGAAGCTGAGCTCAGACAACAGAGTGTGGCCTTCCCAAGGCTACTGATTCATAGGCCTTTGACGTTTTGTAGCTTGATTAACTGTGTAACTGTGTGTTGCTTCCAAGAACCAGGAGGACAGGGAGCACCCCTCTCTGTACTGGAGGCTGAAGGCTGCAGCACCCCTGTGTGGTGGTTCAGGTTGATTCTCTGGCTGTTATGCTGTGGCCTTTCCTCCAGTGCTGCCAGATACAATGTAACCTTTCTCAGTGAGATCTGATATAATGTCATCAACTCCATGATGATGGAGGCTACAAGCAGGCAGTCCATTAAGTATCCGTGTGCTTGCATCCAGTGTAGGTGGTTATTCTTACCATCTTCTTTGTTTTGGCTCCATCTGAAGCCTGCATCTGGCTCATCACCATATGACCGCCAGTTCTTTGTTTTTTTTTTAAATTATTATTAAATTTTATTAGTTTCAATGAACATTCACAGGGATTCTGGGCTTTCACTCCTTCATTGCCGCACCATTCTCTCCACCCTCCTCCCCAGTTTGTTCTTCTTCCCCGCCATCCGAATGTCTGTTTTAATTGTTCAATTGCCACAGTGCTTGTCAAAGCCAGTTCTGATTAATCTCCTTTGTCGGTGTGTCCTTTGCCATTCCCTATCACTCCTCCCTGAGAGAGACTTCACCCTGATTCATAAGGAAAAGGGGATGGCGTATTCTCTTAGCTACTTCCTGCTGAAAAGGGACGGTGTGGGTTTCAGGGTGAAGATCTTCTCTCACTACTCTAAAGGGCCCCTTTGGCAGTAGGAAACACATAGACTATTATGGAGATTGATTTTGGAATTTAGATGCACTCTTATTGATTGTGACTGCCAGTTCTTTGGACTTGAGCCAGCAGCCTGCCATATTGCCTGCGTATCTGGGCAGTTGTGGTGTTGGGGAAGAGGGCTGAGTATGCCATGGACTGCCAAAAGATAAAGAAGGATGTCTTGTGAAATGTGCGACCAGGATACTTCTCGGAGGCAAGGACAAGGAACCTTTATCTCACATACTTTGGGCATGAAGTTAGGAGGGGCCAGTCCTTGGAGAAGGACACCGTGCTTGGAAAGGTGGAGAGTCAGCAAAGGAAGGGATGTCCTTCAACAAAGTGGATTAACGCAGTGACCGTAGCAGCGCTCTCACTGGTGTCAGAACTGATGAGGACGACAGAGACAGGGCAGGGCTCAGCTCCGTCATTCATAACGTCTCTGTGGGCTCTGGTTCACTCAGCAGCACTTAATGACAAGAATCTGGACAGCAGGAGAGGAAAGACCCTCGAGGGGATGGGCTGTGAGAGTGGACTTGATCCCGCTGTCACTGGATTAGGCAGTTGTGTTGCTGTTGTGTATCGTGACCCACAGCTGACCCTCCCGTGGGTTTTCAGAGGCAGCTAATTGTACAGATTAACCGTCCTTCTCTGTGGAGTAGCTGATAGATTTGAACCCGTGCCTTCAGGATCGCAGCACAGCTTCTTGCCACTAGGCCACCTGATTTCTTGTTCATGTGATTGCGATGAGTCAAGGTCAATTTCACAGCACTCACACCAGCCATAGGATTTGTCATCCTCAAAGCCAGTAGCCTGCCGTCTGATTTTCCAGTCTTGGTTTCACCAGCAGCGGTAACCCCTTTGCAGGAGAGGTCCCCAGCATGCCCTGCAGACGTGGGACTTGCCAGCCCCTGCAGTGTCGGTGCTGGTTGGTGCCGTTGAGCAGATCACCGTTTGGAGAGTCCTGTCAGCAGCAGATCTGAATGCCGTGGCCTGCGCCAGGCCTGCCGTGCGCAAGCGCATGGTGGGAGTCCCTGTGCCAGCTCCGTGTGAGGCTTTCTGACCCGTCCCCTCTCCCAGCACGATGTCTAGGAACTGGTCCCGCTGAGAACATGGCCAAAGCAAGTGAGGTGAAGTTTCACCGTCCTGGTCTCTGAGAAACACCCTGGCTGCGCTGCCTTCAGGAGACAGTTTCCCGTTCTTTTGCAGTCCATGATACATGCAGTACTTTTGGCCAGCACATTGATTCTTCTTCGGTCTTCATTATTCATCGCACAAAGGAACAGTACATGGTTTAAAATCAGAAAAGATGTGCATCAGGGAGGTATCTTTTCTCCATACTTTTTTTTAAAATTTTATTTTTTAATTTTGGTGTGTGTACCATCAAATCAGATCTGACTGGTACAGGAGGAGATTATCCCTCCTTCTCCAGCAGAGCATCTGGTGGATTCGAACCGCGCACCTCTGGGATTGCAGTGCAGCTTCTTGCCACTAGGCCACCAGAGCTCCCTTCTCCATACCTTTTTAATTTGTATGCTGAACAAATAATTTGAGAAACTACATAAGGAAGAACAGAGCATCAGGATTGGACGAAGACTTGTTAACAACCTGTATTATGCAGATGACACAACTTTGCTTATGGAAAAGAAAGAAGATCAGGTACTTACTGCAAAAGGTTAAAAGACTGCAGCCTTCAATAGGGCTTACACCTCAACATCAAGAAAACAAAAATCCTCAATATTGGACTGATAGACAGTTTCATGATAGATGGAGCAAAGATTGAAGCTATCAACAGTTTCATTTTATTTGGATCCACAATCAACACCCATGGTAACAGCAGTCAAGAAATGGAAAAAGGTGTTACATTGGGAAAATCTGCTGTGTAGGATTTCTCCAAAGTGCTAAAGAGCAAGGATGTCTGTTTAAAGACTAAGATGTATCTGTTCCAAAGCCATGTTGGGGTTTTTCCCCCACGTTGCTTCCTATGCATCTGAAAGTTGGACAGTGAATAAAAAAGACTGAAGAAGAATTGATGCTTTTGAATTGTGGTGGATACAATAGAGAGGGTAATATTCTGGAGCTAAAAAATCTCTCTCAGGTTTACTGGTTTGACTTCTCTAGAGGACCTGGTCAGATTCTTTGCAGAAAGTGAAACCTTCTACGGCTGCTTAGTACTTTGCAGGGAACCTCCCTCCACTTGGTGATGAAGATGATGTTGATACACAGCTGACCAACCTTGGCCTTGAGAATGGGAAGCTTTCTCTGTGCTGGAGACATGGACTTGGCTCGGGCTGTGTCCTCTCACCTGCCTGGCACACATCCTCTGGTGATTTCTGAGGTGGCCCTGCCTAGGACAGAGGTCAGGAGAGAAGGAGGGCCCCCCCCAATCTCCTTATTTCAGTTCCTCTGAAGATAAACCACAAGTATTGTGATGGTGATAGATAAGCCTGGTATTTCACTCTTCACTCCCCTTGACTTTGATCCAGGCCTTGTCAAGGCTGGAGCCTGGGACCCTCCCAGGCTGGGAAGCGAAGGGAGGGGTCCAGCTGCTCCTGGCTGAGGGTGCCTGAGACCCTTGTGCTCACCTGAAGGGGCTCCCTCAATTTTAAGAGAACTGAGACTCAGTTCTTGTCTCTAGATCAATCTTTATAACAATTCAAAATGTCTTTATGCAACAGATTGTCACACCACCTCTTCCTGCAAAGTCCTTTTTACTTTTAATTTTTAAACTGACATTTTAATTAGGAGGAGGATGTCCCCTGATCCCATTCACTATCAGCCAAAACTGAGAAAAACTAATGTGCTGTTGACTCATTTCTGTGCCGTTGAATCAATGCCAGCTGCAGTGGCCCCCAGGACAAGAGGAGAACCGCATCCCCAGATCTCCAGGCGGTTTTAATTCCGGCTGCAGTGACCCCTAGGACAGAGGAGGACTGCCCCCCAGAATCTCCACATGGTTTTTGCTGTTAGGGGCTGTTATGTCTAATCCACCAGAGGTTCTGAGGGAGTAAGTGGGCAGTGCCTTCCCATCTCGATTTACAGCTTCAGACACCTGCAGTGAGTTGAACTTGAACCAACGTCATGACTGGGAGAGACTCACCACCAGCAAACCCAGGCCAAGAAAGCTGGTTCCTCTGAGGAGTTCTGACAGCAGATCTTCCCCCACGGTCCTTTCTGCTGGCTTTCAGGGTTCATTGCCAAGGCCATGGGACTCACAGTCCCTACTCACAGGTACGGGTTTTGCTAGAGAAGAGACAGGCTGCACTTCAGGATCAAAAAGACTCAGGATATAGTTCTTTCTTTGAGATGGCGTTTTCCAGCCATGCCAGTGGACAGGCCTCTCTCTCTGGCCTGCAGCCCCTCGGCCTGGCCTCTGCCCTGCTCTGTCAAGTGTTACAAAGCTCTTATCTCTGTTGGCAAGTGTTACAAAGCTCTCCTGGGTCCGTCAACCCCAGTGTCCCCCAAACCGCATTCCACTAGCAGGTCTGTGCCCGAAGATGCTTCTCTTGAACTCCAGGGTCAGCACACCGAGCTCTGCAACACTGGCCTGCAGATGTCCCTCAAGCAAGCTCCAACCAGAAGTCATGCAGCCTTGTCCAGTCATGGACCAGAAACCCCACCGCCCTCGGGGCCTGGCCCTGCTGCCTCAGGCCACAGTCTCTCTGCTGCTCCTGTCTGTCTTTCTGGGTCACAGTCACTGTTCCTGGCCTGAGGAGGGGCATATGGCAGAGACCATGGATCCAAAGGACTGCTCCACTCCTATCTCTTCTTTCTTGATGCTTCAGCCTCTGAGGTGGCTCATTTTAAGGCCAGGGAATGGCATAGTGGACCAGCTTCCCCCTGCTAGCTTTCACGTACCCTATTTACCTAGATAAACAATCAGGTGCCTTGGGCCAGAAGTCAGAAAATCAGGAGACATATTGCTTTTGGCAAGTCTGCTGTGAGGAACTTCTCCAAAATACTTAAGAGCAATGATATCAGTTTGAAGACTAAGGTGTACCTGATCAGCCTGTGGTCTTCTCAGTTACTTGCTATGTATCAGAAAGCTGGACAGTGAATAAGGATGCCAGAAGAAGAATTGATGCCTTTGAGTTATGGTGCTGGAGAAGACTACTGACCATCCTATGGACTGCTAGGAGAACAAATAAGTCTTGAGAAGGTGAAGCCAGAATGCTTCTTGGAGGCAGAGATGACAAAGCTTTGTCTCTCATACTTAGGACATATTGCTAGGCGAGGCTATTCCTTAGAAAAGATCTTCATACTTGGAAAATGAAGGGTCAGCAAAGGAGAAGAAGGCTCCCCTAATGAGCTGGGTTGACAGAATGACTGCAGCAGTGGATTCAAGTGTGTCGGAGATGAGGAGGATGGCACAGGGTGGGCCAGGGCTCAGGTCTGTTCACAGGGTCCCTGTGAGTCACACTTGACGGCTCTCTAACAAGAACTACCTCACAAAGTGCCATGTAGCCTGTCTGTGTTATTAGTAAACTATAGAATCCCCTCGATGGTCCCAAACACAACATTTGCATAGTTCACGTTCTCATGGCTGAATGGTAAAGAGCTGCTCTGTCAACCCAAAGGTACTTGGTTTGAATCCACCAGCGGCTCCATGGGAGAAAGATGGACAACATCCTCTCACTCGACTGACTGGCTCTGAAAATCAGAGGCTCCGTTCGGAGTCAGTGCCATCTGGCAGTATGTAAAAGCATCACATCAGGAGCCCTGGAGATGTCGTTTATAACATATCAGGGTGCTGACCGAAAGGTTAGCAGTTCAAGTCTCTCAGCTCCCTGCTTGGGAGAAAGCTGGGCGGTCTGCTGCCTTAAAGACATACAGCTTCGGAAAGTCGCTGTGACCGGAATAGACTCGGTGGGGAAATCCAGAAACGAGGTGAGTGACGAAGACCTTGGTTAAAGTGGACCGAGTCAAGGCCTTGTAAGTTCCTAGGTTCCAAGGAAAGAAAAATCAAGAGACGCCCACACCAGCCTTTCCCTTTCCCCTTCTCCCCAGCTTTTCCAAATGATACGCAAAGTGGAATCCTTTCTCTCGGATCTGCACTCCTGGGCCCTTTGACCGGCATTCATCTCCAGGGCTGTCCTGCAGAGATGGTGTTGGAATCGGCAGGACTGTGGTCTTTGTTAGGAGACGTTGAGTCGAGTACGATTCCTAGTGACCTTGTGAACAGCCGACCTGAACCCTGCCCTGCCCTGTGCCATCCTCACCTCTGCCACCCCTGAGCCCATTGCTGAAGGCACCGACTGAATCAATCCATCTAATCAGGGATCTTCCTCTCCTTCGCTGGTCCTCCATCTTTCCAAGTGTGATGCCCTTTTCCAAGAACTGGCCTCTCCTGGCCACGTGCCTAAAGCTTGAGAGATGAAGCTTCGCTGGCCTTACCTCCACACCTGTGCATCCAGTCCGTGTGCTGTGGGCTGTGGGCTGTGACTGTCCTTTATCTGCAGGTATTTTTGCTGCCTGCTAGGGGGCGCTCCCGCCGGACCTGCTGCTCGGCCTGTGTGATCCCAGGGCTGGTCCTGGAGGGAAGCCCTCCCCACACCATCACCCAAGGTCTTCTCTCTGGCCTCCTCATCTCTGTCTCAGAGACCAAGGACCCTGTCTCCAGCCATCCGCTAGCCATTTAATTTTTCTTTTGGGGTTTGGGTGCAAGTTTACAGAGCAAATTTCCCATCAACAATGCCAGTGGCGTTTGTCACATCAGCTGCCATTGCTGTGAAGTAACAGCCAATTTGCCTCTTTCTGCTGGCTTCACGTTCCCACTCCGCTCCTACCCCTTCTTGCCCTTGTTTTTGGGTAAATGCTGCCCTTCTGGCCTCATGCGTCTGGTTGGACCGAGATATCTGCTCCTCATGGGTGTTCCTGTCACTTTACAGGCCTGCATGGTGTTTGGTTTCCAGGCGATGATGGGAGGGTGCGTTCAGTTCCGGGTCTGAAGGCTGTGTGGAGGCCTCGGTCTCCCGTCCCATTTTCTAAGCTGCTCTCACTTTCTCTTCAGGACAGAAAGCCCCCATGTGACTGCCCCTGCTGTCTTCCCACCAGTTCCCCCCTGAAGTATTGTAATCTCATGGCCTCGGCATACTGAAGTGACGTTTGTCCTTGGCCAGAGTTATTAGTGTTTACAACAAGCTTTGACCCTGGCCAAGGTGAGTATAAACGAGGAGGTACCAGGGTGCCAGGCTTGGAGAGCCTCATCATTCTGTGCTCCCCACAACCTGTCTGCCTCCTTGGGGTTCAGGGAACTGCCCCAGCTTCCTCTCATGGGTGCCAGAGGTGGGGCGTCTGTACTCCCTGCGTTGAGAAGGTGTCCCTGCCTCCTCACCTTGGCTTATTATCACTTTCACTTCAAATGCATCAGCACAGACCAGCTGGGCTCTGCTCAGGCCCAGTGGGCTGGGGTCTGTGGCTTTTCTATGTGAAAACAGCACAGTTGGGGGGCTTGACTGCGGGCTGGGATCTGTGGCTTTTCTATGTGAAAACAGCACAGATGGGGGGCTTGACTGCAGGACAAGGGCTTGGATATATGATGTCATTCACTCAGAGGACCAGTGGGTTTTTTTAAACCTGTGTATGTTTTTATACAAGTAACTTGTACTTTGTACTAAAGAACGTGCTCCTCAGTTTCCTGTGTATTATGCACAGCATGCGTGTGGGCTTGTTATTTCTGTGCGCATGTTATGTAGGGGTGAAAATATGGTTAAAGAGGATGTCTGTACCCATTCTGCAGATGGGGAAACAGAGGCTCAGAAAGAGGATGTTACTTAGAGCTAGGAGAACAAACAGCTACGTCTTGGAGAGGGTGCAGCTGGAGTGCTCTTTGGACGCAAGAACGATGAGGCTTTGCCTCACATACTTTGGGCATGTTGCTAGGAGAGGCTATTCCTTAGAGAGGGACATGATGCTAGGAAGGGTGGAGAGTCGGCAAAGGAGAGGAAGACCCTCAACCAGGTGGATTGACACGGTGACTGCTGCAGTGGGCTCTCGTGCGTCAGGAAGTGTGAGGATGGCACAGGACAGCACGGGGTTCAGATCTTTTGTTCACAGGGTCGCTGTGAGTCGTACTCGACTCGATGGCACAACAACAACAATAAACAAGTGCTTGGTGAGGGAACTTTGTTGGCTTCATGGGAAGGAGCTGCAATGCCAACCCAGAGGCACGCTGTTCAAACCCACTATCTGCTCGATGGAGAAATGGGCAATCTCTTCAACAATTGTAGTGCCTGGTGAGAGCTCTGGTTGCCTAGTGGTAAGGAGCTGAGCTGCCAACCGAGAGGCAGGCTGTTCAAATCCACCAGCTGCTCTGTGAGAGAAAGCTGGGCAGTTTCCTGTGTGATTTACTGCTTCTGAAGACCTACTGGAGGGTCAGCTGTGGGTGGGTTCTGACTCGTACACAACAGTAGGTGTTTGGTGAGGGGCTCTGGTGGTGTGTGTCATGTATTGTGCAGGTAACCTGAAGGTCGGTAGTTCGAATTCACCATCTGCTTCTCCTGCTGGAAAGAGGTGCAGCTTCAGAAACCAGGGTCCCTGTGTGTTGGAATTGGCCACCCCAAGGGAGTAAGATCTGGCCATCCGCTTCTGGAAGACCATGGTCTTGGAGACCTGGTGGGACAGTTCCACTCCACTCCCCAGGATCGCCGGGAGTCAGAATCCACTCGTGGCCAGTGAGCAAGGCCTGGGGGGTTCCAGATACTATCCGCCCAGCCTTCCCACCTCCTCCGCTCTGGGAATCCCAGTGGTGTGATCTGGGATAACTCCACAGAGCTGAGTGTCAAGTCATCTCTTATCTTTCTGAATGTGTTCTATTTTAAAATGACATAAAAATACCCTGATTCCCAACTGGAATGACTGAGTCGCTGGGCATCTGGGCAGCCTTTCCCACCACTTCTTTGCTGGACACGGGCCCACGGCCAGCAATCAGGCTGCAGACCTGAGTTCTGGGAGCTGCTTTGGGCGGGGTCTCTCCCTGGGGAGGGCCTGTCTGCTGGGCACGGTGTGGGCTGGGCCACGGCGCCCTCTTTCCTTTATTAATGGAGCAGGCTGTCTCGCCCCATACCAGGACTGCCTGGCATCAGACACACGTTTTGGGAAATTTGAAAAATAAACAGTGTAAATAAAACAGAAACGCCCCCCGAGAAATCCAAGACAGATGCTGTTTCTTGTGCTGCCGTTTCCCAGCCTGGGATGAGGCTCTGTGGGCAAAGCACACTCCTCAGGGCTCAGCTGCCCTGAAGTCTCGATCCCCCAGTCCTCCTCTTCCTCACTTTGCTCAAAGCCAGAGGGCAGGGGGCAGGCCTGGTAGCCAGCTGGTCCACGGGGAGGACAGGGGTCCAGTGCCCCTGTGGAGACTGTCATGCTGGGCAGAAGTGACTGCAGTTCCTAGGAATGCTTGGCCTGCTCCTTCTGGGATGGGCTGCCTGTTCCTCACCCTGTGCTGTTTGCGTCCTGGGGCACATTGTATTACTGCACAGGGCTGTCTCCAGCTGGTGCCACTCCGTCGCTGGACAGCTGGGCCTCGGGATAGCTCACTGTGGGCACTTATGTACATGGACACTTGTGTGTGCACGTGGTTGTGTGTGCATGGGAGGGTCCTCATGCGAGTGCATGTATATACACGTGTGCATGGGGTCCCCGTGTGTGCATGTGTATTTATAGGTGTGCACACATGTAGTACCTTCACGTGTATGTGTATGCATATGCATCTGTGTGGGTCCTTCTGCATATGTATGTGTATGTGCTTATGTGTGGCCCCCTGTGTGCACACGTACATGTGCCTGTGTGTATACATGTGTGAGTGTGTGGGGTATGCATGTGTACATGTGTGTAATGCCCTCCTGTGTGTACATGTATATGTGTGTGCAAGTGGGGGTCCTCATGCGTGTGCATGTGTCTATGCATACATGCAGAGTTCCTCAGCTTGTGCACGGATGTGTGCACAGTGTCCTCATGTGTGCACATGTATGTATGCATCCATGCGCAGGGCTCCTCATGCACCTGCGTGTATATGCGTCTAGAGTCCTAATGTGTGTGCATGTATGTGTACATGTAGGTAGTGCCCTCCTGTGTGTATAGATGGGTGCACGTGGGAGTCTCATGCATGTGTATATGCACACATGTGCAGGGTTCCTCATGTGTGTCCATGTATATGTGCATCGTGTCCTCATGCATATACATGTATATATATATACACGTGCAGGGATCCTCATGCATGTGCATGTATATGTGCACAGAATCTTCATGCATGTGCATGTATATATACATATATGTGCAGGATTTATCATGTGCATGCATGGATATGTGCATAGAGTCCTCGTGTGTGCGTATGTATATATACACGTTCAGGGTCCTCATGCATGTGCATGTTTATGTGCATAGAGTTCTCATGTATGCATACATGCATGTTGCATGTGTGTGGGGTCCTCACTAGAGCTGAGGACTCTCCGTGGCCTCTCCTGAGGACTGTGGATGTGTGTCACCGTAGACCGGGGCTCCTCGTGGCTGATTTCCTGTAAGGGGATCCCTCAGGCCTTTGAGCACCTCTGGTGGGCTTGGACCTCCAGTCTTTTGGTTAGTAGTCAGGTGATTACCGTTGCACCACCAGGGTCACCACGAGGCTGAGCAGATGGGTGACCCTGGGGTCCTGGGTATGGAGTGCTTCTCAGTGGCGTGTGGAAGCTGTCGCAGCCTTGGTGGAAGTGAGGTGAACTGAGGTCAGGGACACTGGGCTTCAGTTGGGGTTTGTTTTTTGTGTTTTGTTTTTTTTTTTAGTTTACGGACATCTACACAATGATCTTTGCTGTCTAGGGGAGCAGGAGGGAGCCCTTGTGGCACAGTATTTAAAGCATTCAGTTGCTAACGAAAAGGCCAGAGATTTGAGCCCCACTGTGCAGGAGAAAGATGAGGCTTCTGGAAAGACAACAGTCTTGGTGTGATCCCACAGGCACTCGATGGGAATAGGCTTTAGTGAACACGGACACCGGGTGGGGAGGGTCCCCTGACCTCTGGCATGGATGGACAGAGATAGATGACTTGTGGTGGCTATCAAGTGACTCCTGGTCTCAGACAGAGGCGAGGACCTGCCCATAGCCACCAGCCAGGACTTTAGTCAGGACCACATACATACCCCAGAACCAATCCTGCTCCCTGAGTCTGAGTTGGTCTGCACCTGAGCCCCAATTTCGATCCCAGGTGACTGTTTTCATGGGACATGCTTCATGTCATGCCTGTGGACATTTCATACTTTAACCTCAAGGAAGAGTTTTAAGAAAATGAAATGTTGGACATGATGAGAGCAGAACACATGGATGGTGCCACACTACCGTTACTGAACATTTTCATCGGGGACTTGTTGATCAAAAGGAGGGGAAATGTGGAATAGAGCTTTGAAGCTACATGGAAACCAGACTTATTGGATCTGTTGAGGTTGCATCTCATGAACCCCTGCATCTCATGTCCAGAAATACTTTAAGCTTTTAAGAAACTGTTTCTTGAAGTCAGAGTTTAAGCTGCAGTTTAGTTAATGAATAAAGAAGTTTTGCATGGAGCAGAGCACTCTTATAAAGAATTCTTTATCGTGTATAAATAGACACGGGAGAAGCGAAAGCACAGATGAGAATGTGGAGGGCGGACAGCTGCATTGATGGTGAGACCGCGCAGTTAGAGGGTGAGGTGGGGAGCCCAAGCGCAGATGTAACCAGTGACTTGTGCCGCTGGACAAAGTGAATGTCTGTGTGGTTGTGTGTAACTCAGAACTCTGTCCTCCAGTCAGAACTGACTCATCGCTGAGCATTCAGTGGGTTTTCAGGAGGCTGTAAATCACGTGAGAGGAGATTGCCTCTCTTCTCGCGGAGTCAAACTGGCGGAGAGGCCACCACTGGGTTAACCGTGCACCTCCCCACAGGCTACGCCACCAGAGCTTCTGGTCGTGTGTATATGGCCTGTGACAAAAAATGAAAATATTTCTAAAAAGAAAGGTGGTAAGACAGAAAATGCCCTGTGACAAAAATGAAAACATTTTTAAAAAGAAATGTAACGCAGAAATAAAATGATTTCCCAGAGGCGCATGGTTCAAATCCACAGATGCTCTGCCGGGGAAGGAGGAGCAGTCTCCTCCTGTACCAGTCAGATCTGATTTGACGGTACACTCACACAAAAGTAAATAAAAAAGAATTTAAAAAAGAAAAGGAATAACATGATGGAGTTTTTATAGGAATGATGAGCACATCCTGGGTGTGGAGCGGGGAGTGAAGTATTTTCTGGGGGTGCTCCTGAACTTGATGGCTTCTCACTGCAGGAAGAAAGCTCACCTTCCCTCTTCCTGACGGCAGGGCCCTGTGACCTGTGACCCTCAGCCAGGCTGGTGACAGCCCTGTGGAGAGGTGGCTGATGGGGTACTAACAAGCCCTGCCCCCCAGGAAATGTGCAGCAGCCCCTGTCTTCCTGCCTCAGGCTGAAGTACCCCAAAGGCCTCTGGTCAGTGCAGTACAGACCCCAGAGCTGTGTGACAGACCCTTCCCTCTATAGCCTTGAAGACACAGTCCAAGGTGATAGGAAATGTGAAGTTGAGAAAGTGCAGGGGGAGGGGGATTTATTCTCTGTTTTCAGGCTCTTCTGAAGTGGGGTGGGCCTGTGAGACCAGTGCTGGGGTGGGAAGCCAGTGCTGCTAACCTCTGACAGTGTGGGTGCAGACCCTGCCCTGTGCTCTTCCTGCCTGGCTCAGCCTGGCCCTGGCCACCCTACGTGATGCTGGACACCACAGTCCACCAGGCCAGCATCCTTCAGCCCTCAGGGGGCTTCAGTTAAGATGGGGACCCTCTTGGCCCCTGCAGCTCTGTGTTGAGGTCCAGCCTCTCCATCCAGTGCGCCCCCCTGGAAATCTGAGTTCCGGCTGGGCTTCTGTACTGGGCTGAATGCACCACTGTCCACTCCTGTGCCATCCTCGCCCCCCTCCTGAGTGTCCACCGGTTCAGGTGCACTCCCAGGAGACCTTCCCAGCCCAGACTGGCCTGCAGCCTCTTCCAGCGAGCAAATTCCAAGCCAAGGAGGTGCACAGCTGTGGGGATGTGCAGTGTGTGGGTACCTGAACCTGGGCTTTGTCCTTGTACTTCCTCCATGGAGAGGACAGCCTGAGCCTTGGCTTCCCAGGTCCAGCGGGGCTCTGCCAGCCCTGCGAGCAAGGGGGGCTGGGCTGGGGCTGACCCGTTACAGACACTGTTGCCGGGAGGCCGAGGTGACACATGACGTGGTTGACAGTCTGATGACCTGCCCGTGTCCAACAGTCGGGGGCTCCTTCTCTGGCAGATAGACTTGGGAAGACCCTGACTTTAGTGTCGGATGGACATGGACTCAACTCCTGTGAAATCCGAGCAAGTGACCCACCAGGAGACAGGATCCTGGCAGCACACTGGCCAGTGTGGGTCAGTGCTCAGGGCCCGTTGGAGGCATCAACGCTTCGGGTTCTGGTGGCTGTGGGTCAGGGTCCCCCGGTGGGAGCAGAGCTCACAGTGTTCACCTCCCCAGGAGTGAAGCCCCAGCCGCCTCGCGTGACCTCTGCCCTCTGCTCTCTGTCTGCAGGAGTCACTCGGACCTCCAGTAGCCGTTTGCGGAGGCCTGGGGAGCTGGACAGCCCTGGTAAGTGGCTCACTTTGCCTGGGCCAGGATCCGAGTGAGTGGTCATTGCCCTGAAATGCTGCTTTGATGGCTCTGGGCACAGTGGCGCTGGCCTAGACCAGTCCTGAGAGGACTTGGCCTCTCTCTGTACAAGTGGCCACTCTCAGGCCAAAGAGAGAAGACCTCTTGGGCAGGTCAGAGGTGGCTTGGTGGGCGTCAAGGGCATGGGCAAGGCTTGGATTGAGGACAGCTTAGCCTGCCCCCTGTCGTGGTATTTCAATGCTTTGGTCACTTTCTGTCGTTTGATGTCACTGAGTTGGTTCCAGTTCACCGCACCCACGTCCCCCTCCGAGTCCCACTCCGTCCCCACCATCTCTTGTGCCTCAGTCCACGTCGCACCTTGTGTCAATTGACCATCTCAAGGAGGGTCTTCCTTGTTTTCGCCGACCTTCTCCAGGGCCTGATCCTTCCTGATGACATGACTGAACGGAGGGGGGCTCTCACTATCCTCTCCTCTGAGATCACTCTGGTCGTACTTCTCCCGACAAGGGGTTCTTAACTCTGCTGGTGTAGAGGGGTGCAGTCAGTGCTGTCAGCTCCACGATTGCAAGGCGTCGATTCTCCACTCTCCAGCTTTCCCGTGCGTGTGAGGTCACTGAGAATCCCATGACCTGGGCCAGCCACTTGAAAGACGCTCTTTGCAGCATATTTGCTGGGTTCCTTGCCTTCTGCTTTCATGGGTGTTGATCGTGGATCTGGATACAATGAAATCCTAACACGTCAGCCTTTTTCCCCACTGATGATGGTGCTTAATGGTCGGTCGTGAAGGCGCTTGTTTCTTTAGTTAAGGTGTAATCCATACCGGAGACTTGGACGGTTTTGATGCTTCAGTCTCTTTCACTATCAGCCAGCAAGGCTGTGTCACCTGCATACCACAGGTTGCTGACGATCTTGCCCCCACTCCTGGGGCCGCTTGCTGGCGTCCCCTGATTCCTTGCCCAAATGCTCTGGAGCCTGTTGCCCCCTGGGGTGCTGGGCCTGGGATCGCCCCGCCTGTGGGCTGCTCTGCAGGCTGGTATGGCTGGCTGTGCGTAGTACAGGGGTGTTGTTGACTGACGTGTAGCTGGGCCGCCTGTTTGTGCGGCCCCGTGATGTGCAGGCTGGACCCAGTGGTCCAGAACGCTGGGGTTTGGGTTCAGTTGTGGCTGCAAGATTGAAAGTGGAAAACCTGGTAAACCCTGAGCTCTGCCCACCGCAGACGGGTGGGCCCTGGTTGCTAGAGGTGCCCCTGTGTGGTGGGTTTCTGGGGCCTCCCCTCTGACGCTGGCCTGTCTGTCTGACCCCTCCCTCTCACTGTTGGGTTGGGGCAGCCCTCGGGGTGGTGAGTGGGGATAACCTCATGCTGGATGTGAGGGTGTCCAGGACTGGGGGCTCTGGTTGCGTGGATCCAGCCTCGGCCTCCGTGTGCGCACAGGCTGCTGGAGTTGTCAGCACTTGGAGGCAGGGCCTTGGCTTGGCCGGGAAGCCTCAGGCATAATTTCTCAAAACCCCAGTGTGGGTTTCGTGATGGCACCGCCCGCTGACACATGAAACCCTCCCATGGGCCCCTGCGACTCCCAGACACCCTTTCCTGATCCCCTTCACCCAGGCCCCAACCCCACCGCCTGGGCAGCCTGCTCCTCAGAAGCCCCGCTCGCCTTCCTCCCGGGAGGCGGTTCTGTTTGTCATCTGCTCCCAAGCCCGGTGCTGAGCCACCTCCCTCCTCTTCACTTCTGATCGTCTGTGTTGTGTCATTTCTTCTCAAGGCTGCGCTGGGGATGCGTCCAGCACAGGGCCAGCCGTGAGTCCCTGGAGCTGAGACCCCCACTCAAGCCCACACCCACGCCCACCCTCATACTTCCTGTCCTTTTCCAAATGGAATTCGTATGCACGTCACAGATGGAGGCGAAAATAGCAGAGCACCTGTGCGTCCACCATCCGGGCGATGTGCCCACCATCCCTGTGTCACGCATCTAGTGGACACCCCCTCCCCCGAACCTTCCTGCGCTGACTACCACCTGCTGCGTCTCAACTGTCCTCAGCCCAATGTCTGCCCTGCGTGCCAGCGTGTCTCCAGTGGGACTCACCTTGTGTATTGTCACCAGTGCCCTGTCAGTGGCCCCCATCACAGTGACCCCGTGTGCATCAGGGGTTCCAGCTTCTGTCCGTGGCTGCCTGGTTTTCCTGCAAAATTTTATTTTGTTGTTTTTTGCAAATGCCACAAAACCCACACTAGAATCCCCAGTTCAGTGACACTGAAGGCTCAGTTGGGTGACACTGGAGACACTCTTTGAGCTGTGGGGCCCCCTCTGAGTTGTTGCTCCCCTGTTAACAGGTACTCACTACCTCCTCGTACTCCCCCTAGTGCTCCCCCTTGTGCTGCCCTATTGTGCTCCCCCCTCATGCTCCCCTGTTAACAGGCACTCGCTACTCTGTTGTGCTTCCCCTCGTGCTCTCCCCATGTGCTCCCCCCTCATGCTGCTGTGCTCCCCCATTAACAGGCACTTGCTAGCCCCTCGTGCTCCCCCTTGTGCTCCTCGTGCTGCTCCCTTGTGCTGCTGTGCTCCCCCTCATACTCCCTCCGCGTGCTCCCCCTCGTGCTCCCACCTCATGTTCCCCCCTCGTGCTGCCCCATTGTGCTCCCCCGTTAACAGGCACTCGCTACTCTGTTGTGCTCCCCCTCGTGCTCCCCCTCATGGTGCTGTGCTCCCCCCATGCTCCCCCGTTAACAGGCACTCACTACCCCCTTGTGCTACCCCCTCGTGCTCCCCCTCATGCTGCTGTGCTCCCCCGTGCTCCCCCTTATGCTCCCCCTTGTGTTCCCCCTTGTGCTCCTGCCTCATGCTTCCCCTCGTGCTCCCCCCTTGTGTCCTCCCGCGTGCTACTGTGCTCCCCCTTATACTCCCCCTCGTGCTCCTCCCTTGTGCTGCGGGGCTCCCCCTCATACTTCCCCCACGTGCTCCCCCTCGTGCTGCCCCATTGTGCTCCCCCGTTAATAGGTACTCGCTATTCTGTCATGCTCTCCCTCATGCTGCTGTGCTCCCCCCTCATGCTCCCCCGTTAACAGGCACTCACTACCCCCTCGTGCTCCCCCTCATGCTGCTGTGCTCTCCGTGCTCCCCCCTTGTGCTCCCCCTTGTGCTCCTGCCGCGTGCTCCCTGTCTTTGGAGAAGGACATCATGCATGGAAAGGTGGAGGGACAGCACAGGGGAGGCAAACCCAGGATGAGATGGACTGACCCAGTGACTGGAGAGAGGGGATTAGGTGTATGAGAGACAGTGAGACTGGCTCAGGACAGGGCAGGGTTCAGAGCTGAGTTACGTAGGATCGCTGTGAGTTGCAGACGATTCGATGACATAACAACCACCACCACCTTTAAGGGAGCGGATTGCCATGTATTCCTGGTACCAGAATGCTGAGTGGGTCAGAGTCACCCACAGTCTCACTTAGCATCTGAGTCAGGAACAGTTGGGCCCAAGGGACTCACAGGGAACGAACAGCAGTGTTTAGTGGGTGTTGGAAAGCAACGCTCCAACTCTTCTGGAAGTTTCCAATTTGCTGAGGAGACGCTAAAGAGCACTGGCAGTGCAGTGCGTTATGGGCTGGACTGCTAACAGAAAGATCACTGGTTCAAATCAACTAGTTGTCCGTTGAGATGGGGCAGCTGGCTCCCACTGAGATATGCATACAGCCTCAGACACCTGAGGGAGGGCACCGTGGGGCAGGGACTTGATGGCAGTATGTTTGGGGAGCTTTTAAGCTCTGGGTCTCTGGGAAGAGTCTGTAAAATGCCATTGCCCTTATCTGTGCCCTCAGCTCTCCTCTTCCTCTCTGAAGGCAGCTGGGGGGCTCCTTCTGGAGGCAGTCATCGTCAGCTCCAGCCTGGATGGGTCTGAGGAGGGATGGGACCTGAGAATGAGCCCCAGTCCTGTCAGTTCTCTCTGCTGCCCCCCCTTCCCACACACTGACCTGGAGGACCTGACCTCTCAGAGCAACAAGCCCACAGTTCGTTAGAGATGCCAAACCCTGAGATGAACTGAAAAGCTGAGAGAAGCTTCTGGAGAGGAATGTGGCCGATCCCAGGCCTCGATCCTGGTCTGTCTTTCTCCAGAGGCTGCTGACAGACACCAGGGCAGGGGCTGGTCCTGGAGGTTCTTTTCTGGCATCTGCCTGCTGGCAGATCCACAGCCGTGGCTTCCGGTGGGCGTCGGGTCTACAGTGGTGACAGGATTTAGATAAAATCCAGGGAGCGGAAAAGGTACTTGTTAATGTGAAACTTTGAACGCAGAGACAGCCTGGTGATGCTGTTGCTAAGCGTTGGCGGTTAGCGGAAAGGTCTGTGAAGGGAACCTGCCAGCTGCCCCGGGGAGAAGGGAGGCATCTGCTTCCGTGAAGGTCTCCCGCCTTGGAAACCCCACAGGGCAGCTCTTCTGTGTTTGATGGGCTCTGGGAGCTGAAATTAACGGGGTGGTGGTGCATTTGGCTTAAGGGGTTTATTAGGGGAGAGGGCGGTGTCTGAAGCTCCATGTTCCTCTCCTGGGTCTGGGCCTCCTGGCCTGTTGCTGGCAGTGCGGGGCAAGCTGGGGACACCTCAGACTTCTCTTCCCTCTCCCTGTTTGGTGCTGGGACATCACAGGTTGTACTTTCCTGCAGTGGGAGAGGCGTGGGTGCTCAGTGTAGTGTGGGGTCCCCCCTGCCACATGCTGGGGTCACCCAACTCACTACTCAGTGCTACTGCAGAAAACAAGTCCCTGAGGTCAGCCACTGACTGTCCGCTGTTGTTCTGGGTCCTCCCAGGGGTGGGTGGGAAACGGGAGGTGGGGTCCCCTCTTACTTTACCTCCCCCGTAAGAACAGTGACTCGGTCTTCAGACATGTAAAATTTGCGGTGCTATTTCAATTGAGGAGCAAAATAGATATTGGTAAGGCTCTGAGGACAGTGAATAGGGATCCCCCCTGAAGACAGGCTGCATTCTGGGGCAGATGAAGCAAGCAGCCAAGGAAGGCTTCCTGATGGAAGAGGCATTTGACTAAGCTTGAGAACAAAGCTGTTTCCCAGGCCAGGATGGAGTCTGAAGTCAGGCAGGCAGGGTCAGCACTGGTTAGAACAAGCAAGCACACATTCCTGTCTGCTGGCCCAGCCTTCCCAGGGGTCTGTGACTCAGGGACCAGGATTGGTCCCTGAGAATAGGGCTCAGGATGAGAATTCACAATGGGGGGGCAGGGCAGCAAGGCGAAGGACAGGGAGGCTTGGGAGAGCGGTTGGGGAACTGTGCCCAACCCCAGGTTGTGTGTAGCTTGGGGTGCTGGCAGATTGGCCTAAGTTGTTTATGGATACTGGGGCCCTGGGAGGTGGCTGTCAGCCCTGGGCAGCAAGCTCAGGCCCCTTTGGGAAACTCTGGGTTAAAAGGCCCACCCCCCACCACACGCCTCACTGAGTTTCATAAGCTGCCGTGCCCAGGAGTCTAAGTGGAATCAAGTTCACCCAGCTTCCTGTTACCACGGTCTTGCTTCCCTGCTCCCAAGGGAGGACCACTGGGCAACCCACATCCGGACGTGGACATAGGCTGGACAGGCAGGCTAGTGTGCCGCCCTGAGACTGTGAGCAGTGGGGTCCTGCCCCCGCCCCAGCCTCACCCCATCTCTGCACTCCTGGCCTTACAGGCCGGTGACTCACTCAGGCCTTGGCCCAGCCGGTCAGAGCTGCCAGGTTTTATGTTTCAGATTCTCCCGCCTGGACCAGGGGCCGTGGGTTTTTCAGCAGGGTGGGGAAGGGGAGCTGGTGCCCCCTCTGCTGTGTGAACAGCAGCTGCACCACTGCAGCAGTGTGACCCGAATACCACGGTGGGAGGGAGTGTCTGGCCGTGCGGCCCACACAGTGCCCAGCCTGGGGGCCTCGGCCTGGGCGATGGTGCTGCAGGCAAAGGTGGCATTAAATGTGGTTCTTCTTTATTTGGCTGTAACTTCTAAATTAATATGCAGCAGAAAGTTCCTAAGAGGAGCCCAGGTGGTGCTCACCCCAAGGATGGAGATTCAAACCCACCCAACGGCTCCTCGATAAAGATAAAACCCCACTCTGAGTTGGTTCTGACTCATGGCGATCCTGAGAGGTGGGGCGGGGCTTCCCACAGGGTTTCCGAGGCTGGGAATCTTTATGGAAGCAGACAGATGGGCTGGTGGGTTCAAATTGCTGATCTGACATCTGACTCATTTGGCCTCACAGGAGAGGGATTGTCGATTTAGAACCCCTCTCTAAGGGGGTCCTGCTAAATAATGGAACCGATAAAGGGAGTGTAAAAAAAAATACGTGGCTGTTGAGTCACTTGTGTCTCATGGAGACCCATGTGTGTCAGAGTGAAATATATTCTGTTGGGTTCCCAGTGGCTGAGTTTTCAGACATGGATCTCCAGGCCTTTTTTCTGAGGCACCTCTGGCTAGACTTCTTGTTAGCAGCCAAGCACATTAACCGTTTGTGCTGCTCAAGGACTTCTCCAGGTGCTAAAGAGCAAGGATGCCAGTCAAAAGACTAAGGTGCACTCGATTCAAGCCATGATCCTTTTAATTGCTTCCTATGCTGTGGTGCTGGGGAAGAGTATTGAATGTACCCTGGACCGCTAGGAAAACAAACAGATCCATCCTAGAGAGGGTTAAACCAGGCTGCTCCTTGGAGGCAAGGATTCTGGGGCTTCGTCTGACATACTTTGGACATGTTGTAAGGAGAGACAGGTCCTTGGAGAGGGACATCATGCTGGGTAGAGTAGAGGGACAGTGCAGGAGGGGAAGACCCTCTATGAGGTGGATTGATCCAGTGACTGGGGTAATCAGGATGGGTGTGTCAGAGGCAATGCAATTAGCAAAGGATAGAGCAGGGTTTAGGGCTGTTGTACATAGGGTCACTATGCGTAGCAAACGACTCGACGGCACATAACAACAACAACAATGCATCTGAAAGCTGGACAGTTACCAGGGAAACAGAAGAAGAATCGGTGCCTTTCATTTGTGGTGTTGGAGAAGAGTACGGACTATCCCATGGACTCCCCAAATAATAAGCAATTACGTCTTGGAGAAAGTGCAACCAGAGTGTTCCCTAGAGGCCAGGACGGTGAAACTTTGTCTAATATTCCGTGGTCGTGTCGTTAAGGAGGGGCCAGGTCTTGGAAAGAGACATCACACTGGGAAGGGTGGAGGGTCAGCAAAGGAGAGGAAGACCCTCAACCAAGTGGATCAACACAGTGACCGTAACGGTGGGCCCAGGTGTGTCAGATGATGAGGATGGCACAGGGCAGGGCCAGGTTGACATCCATTGTTCAGAGGGTCACTGTGGGGTCGAAGACACCTCGATAGCACTTAACAACAACAATAACAATCTTTAAGGATGGAGATGGCCAGGTCTTTTTCTTAAGGCAACTCTGGGTGGACTTGAACCTTTAGCCTTCCAGTTCGTAAGTAAAGCGAGTGAGCCTCGGGGGTAAGATGATGCGCAATCGGGCTACAGGGCAGCTCTACTCCAGACTGAGTGGCCAGCGGGCAGGTGTCTTCAGGACTGCCACGTGTTGTGGATGGGGGCTTCTCAGACAACCCCCCGAGTCAAAGGCTGGCAGAAGTCCTGTTTCACTAAACATGTCTGAGTGACAAAGCCTGTCTGTGTGTCCGGCTAAGGGACCCCAAGAGGTGAAGCTGAGTGGACCGTGCCACCTCCTGCCCATTCGGCTAAGCCCTCCTAGCCTGCCTAACTCCAACCAGGTGCAGGTGGGGAGCCCTGGTGAGCATTGGGGACCAGCGCCGGGACCCCTACCCAGGCTGTTCCTGACAGGCATGTCGCCTGGGGCCAGTGGCCTTTGGAGGCCTCACTCCTTCCCAGGGGACCATGGAGCCTCAGTGACTCACAGCCTGTGGTAGGAATCTTCCACGAAGTCTCCATCCGCCTCTCCTCCCCGCTGGGCGGGGACGGCCAGCTGCCTCTGCCACCGCAGGCTGAGGGGACATTTGGGTGTCCATCTGGCGGGGTGAAGGCTCTAGGCTCATCTGGGGACAGGTCCTCCTGAGCCGCCTCCCTCCTGTGAGGCCCAGGCTCTGCTAGAGGAAATCACAGCAGCGGCCGGGAAAATGAAAGACTTTGGAAGGAGCCAGGAATTTGACTCTGAGCGTTGGTTTCCAAGAGGCTAAGTTAAGCATCTCCAAGTGGATATTAAACCAGAGCGGAGGCGCTGGCAGAGGGGCCGAGGGGCGGAGAGAGGAGCGGCGGCTGAAGCGGCTGCGAGGAGCCTCGTGCGTGGGGAGGACCGCGGGCCGCTGGCCGGGCCAGGCCTGGCCTGCTCGCTCTCCACCTCCCCTTTCTTCCTTCTCTCCTGCTCCTGTTCCTCTCCTGTTGCTAAAAGACAAGGCTGGTCCAGTTTGGAGAACTAACATATGATCAGCATATGGAAATGTGGTAATTTGGATGCATTTGTGATTGCAACAGATTGAAGAAATTAGAGCAGACAAAGAGTGTTTTTAGGAGAGGAGGAGGCGGAGGAGGGAGACCGAAGGGTGAGAAAGGGGAGGGCGCTCTGGAAGGGACGCCAGGCCTCCCGCCTGCTGGGAATTTATCCGGAGTAATGGAGAGAGACCGGATCACAGGTAGGGACCCGAGGCTCGTCCCGCTTTCCCCTGTCCCCCGCTGCGGCCCCGTGGGGCTTGTGCTCCGCAGCCTGAGGTCTAGGAGCTGAAAGACTGCCTTGCCGTGTGGCCGAACTGCGTTCATTGCACGGACTTGGTTCCATTCTGCAAACTGGGCTCTGGGTCCACCTCTGGGGTTCCGATCTACAACGCCCCCACCCCAGCCTCAGCCCCTGACTTTTTTCTCTTTGTCGTCTGTGTGCCTGTTTGCATCTGAACATAGCTCAGTACTGAGATTATGGGCGCCAAGAGCCAGGGAGTGGAGGGGTGCCGGCCTCTGACTCGGGGCTGGGATGCCGGTAGCGGTTTGTTTGTCCACTGCGTGGTCAGTGTTGTTGCTGCCAGCTTGGTCTGTCTTCAAGGCCTCCTTGGTCTCCGTCCTGAAATAGCATTTCTATGCTGTCTGGGGATGGGGGGGCTCATCATAGAGGGGAAGGTGCTGGTGCTCAGGGAGGTGGAGAGAGAGAGACAGACAGAATATGAGAGAGAGAGAGAGAGAGAGAGATTGTGTGTGTATGTGTGTGTGTGTGTGTGAGTGAAAGAGAGAGAGAACGAACACATGAGCACATGCAGCGGAGAGAGTGCCCTGTTCTCCCAGGAGCTGCTGAAATTCCCCAGGAGTGGCCGCCTGGGGGTAGCCATGCTGTCCCGTGGTAGGGGTGCCAGTTGGCAGAGTTGCTGAGGGAGTGTTAGTGACCACTGGTCTGTGGAAAGCACATCCTGGTGGCAGGGTGTGAGTATGGACGGGTGGAGGGGTCACAGGGTCGCCCACCCGCCTCTAGTCCTCTCTGGGTCCTTTCATGACAGAGACGCCTGGTGGCCCTTCACATCAGCAGTGCGAGCTGGAGGACCAGTGACCAGGGAGAAGGACCCCACCCCCACTCACC
This sequence comes from Elephantulus edwardii, assembly GCF_000299155.1. Taxonomy (NCBI): domain Eukaryota; kingdom Metazoa; phylum Chordata; class Mammalia; order Macroscelidea; family Macroscelididae; genus Elephantulus; species Elephantulus edwardii. The sequence continues at coordinate 4,534,485 of NW_006399798.1, read as the reverse complement.
GCAGTCAGCAAGGCCAGCCCTCCTCAAACCCGAAATTATCCGAGGCGCACCATGGCCGCGGTTTCGTCACCAGCAGCCTCCTCAGCAGTAATTACAGCTCATCTCAGCCCCGCACCGCTTGTGCTCCAGCCAGGGTGGGGCCTGTGCTCTTCTCATGTGACCGGCGGGCCCAAAAAGGGCAGGGCACGTCACCGCACGGGGACTGTCAGCTCTCATCTGTCCCGTGAGTCTAATGGGGGACCCCTCCCCCCAGAAGGTCAGGGACAAGGAGTCTCAGCTCTGAGGTTCAGGAAGGACAGTCCGGGGCCTGGTCACATTGCCAGGTGTGAAGCCAGAACGGATCTGAGGGCTGACAGTGGGCCATGTGTGCACGTGTGTGTATGTGCACAAACCATGTGTGTACATGCAGTGTGTGCACACGATAAGCACACATGTACGTCTGTAGTGCATGGGCGCTGTGTGCTTACACACCTGCACACACGTATGTGCTCACGGACAGGTGCATGCATGCAGCAGTTAATGTGTTTATGGGTGTGTGCACAGCTATGTGTACGTGTGCTCGTGCAGGTCTGCATATTTACATGTGTGTGCATATATGTAGCATGTACAAAGGGACCCAGCAGACAGACCACAATCAGAGGTGAGACAGCCGTGGAGGCCAGAGGACTGCAGCCTGTGACCAGACTGTCCCTGTTGGAGCTCAGGGACACGGGCCGGCTGGGGACACATGGGGTGTGGACAAGGTCCCCTGGCTGGACGCTAAGGCTGAACCTGTTCTCAGAGTGGGCCACTCCACAAGACCTGACCAGTGAGCCCGGGGTTGCGTCTCCTCAGTGCTGCTCTTCACCTGGCCTGCCTGGCTGAGTCCAGGGACAGAGCAGTGACCCCAGAGGACACAGGAGCCCTGGGGCACGGGAAGGGACGGGTGTGTCCCGGAGCTCTGGGGGCTCACCCACCCAAGCACGCACCTCTGTGACCCCTGGTCTTCTCGGGGACCTGCTTGATGCCAAAGGAGGATGTTTTCATTCAAAGAGAGACATGTCCAAACGTGGTGACAAGCTGGCCGCCCGTGAAAAGCCCCAGCCCGTTCTCTTGGACTGGGTCACACTCGGGCCTGTCCCTGCTGGGCGACCTTGTACAGGCCTTTCGGTGGCTCCGGGCCATTTCCTGAGGCGGGCCAGCATGGCCCTGAGCTGGTGTACCTCGCCCCTGGTGCTTCCTTTCCCTGACTCCTGGTCACCCAGCACTGAACTGTGACAGCTGCTTCACCATGTGGGACAGGGGTACCCAAGGGTGTGGGACAGGGCTGTTCAGGCCAGACTTCCACCTTCCCGGGGTTTGGAGAAGGACCAGCCATGCCCACCATGCCCATGGCTGCTGTTCCAGGGTGTCCAGCCCTAGCCCTCAGGCTCTGCCCAGCGGTGTTCAGGAGGGTTTGGTGGGAGAGTTGGCCCTGCCTGAGGGGCGAGGAGCCCTTAGATCCTGACCCTGGTCTGCAGTGGCACCCAGGCCAAGGCCCACCTTCCCCGGAAGTGCTGGCCCATCCTGGCCTTGTCAGCAGGCTCCATGAGTCACGGGTGGTGACTGGCCGCCTGCACGGAAGGCTTCACTCTGCAGCCAGGGTCGGCTTTTTTGTTGTTCTGTGCTCGCTCTGTGGCTTTTATGAATTAAGCAGTTTTATCTCTGTCCAAGAGCTTGGGTTTCAGGGAGAGAATCTCAGAAGAAACTTTCCACTGGGGAGTCATCACCATCTGCTGAGGACAGGCGTCGGGGCGGAGCGTCTGGGGCTGGGCCTTGGGAAAGGGACCCTGGGGTGGGGCCAGTGGGGCGTGGCCTTCGGAAAGGGACCCTGGGGTGGGGCCAGTGGGGCGTGGCCTTCGGAAAGGGACCCTGGGGTGGGGCCAGTGGGGCGTGGCCTTGGGAAAAGGACTCTGGGGGGCAGGACTAGCTAGCAGTGGAGCCAGTGGGGAAAGTGGCTCTACCCTGGGAGAGGTCTGCAGGAGAGGGGTTTGCAGGGAGTGAGGAGTCGTCCTTGAGTGGACAGACTCTGGGAGACCTTGGTCACAGGTCTGAAGGCTGGGAGGAGGGCTTGGTGCACTCACCCAGGGCGAGACAGGAGGGACACAGGCAGGTAGGGGGAGGAGGATGGGTCACTCCCCGAGTGGGTGCAGGTTGGGCACAGAGAGCTCACAGAGGTGGGGGATGAAGCACTCATCCAGGAGGGGGAGTGGAGAGCACATTTCAGGGGTTCAGGGAGCACGGATAACTCAATTAAAGAAGGGTAATAGGATGATGGGGGAGGAGTCACAGTGTGCGGGGAGGACGGGACCCTCACCCCTCAGTCTCTGCTCCCAGGTCTGTGGGAAACAGCTCCAGCATCTGTGAGCCCCAACACCTGTGGTGGGTAGGGGCAGAGAGGTGAAGGCGGCAGACCCTGAGGTAAACAGTACACAAGGACAGGCTGGTGACCCTTGGGATTGGTACCTCCTCTGAAGGCACCTGTGTGGGCTGTGCTGGCCTCTTCTGACAGATGGGTCTGTTTAAATAAGCTTATCTCCATGGACGTCCCACTGAGGAGGGAGGGGGGATCAAGCATGCACTCCTGGGAATGAGGTGCCTGGGCACCTCCTCACCTGGCCTCTGGTTCTTTCTTGTCTTCTCATGTCTGCTCTGGGGAGAGAGCCTGGGGGGGGGGGGCTGGAGACAGCCAGGATCCCTCTCCTGCTGTCCTGCAGCTCCCATGACACCCTAACACAGGGAGTGGCTAAAACAGAACTTGACCCCCTCACAGTCAGGGTGCTGGGACTCAGATTGAGGAGTTGTCCAGACTAGGCCCACTGGAAGTTTCTGGAGAAGACTTGCGTTATCTCTGGCTTCTAGTCACCATAGGTGTTCCTTGGACTACAGGTGTCTTTTCATGGCTACCTGGGCTCTGTCTCTGTCTTTTTTTCTAAAGGCAGATCTCAGATGGCATCAAGGATCCTTCCTACTCTGTGTGAAGACATCCTGGTGGCACAGTGGGTAAAGCATCTACATGCTAACCAGGAGGTCAGTGGTTCGAACCTCAGAGCTTCTCTGTGAGTGAATGTCAGCTTCCATGAAGATAGCGTAGGAATCTTGGGCATTTCTCCTGTGTCTGTGGGGTCACTGTGAGGATTGCCTCGACCCCAGTGGGTTCGGTTTGGGTTTTGGTTCTGGTTGATGGGCCCTCACGTGAGTTTAACTGGTAGTGTCTCAACAACTCTGCAGTGTTGCAATCTGTATTGTGATTTTGGTGGGGGTTTCTAGAAGGGGTGGGTTTTCACTGGTTCTTCATACATGTTTCTTTCCCTCCTCCCCCCTCCCCGCCCGCTTTGTGATGCTCATCTTATTCCAGATCATCTTCACGCTGTCTGGTCATTCCTTCCAGCTAGCCCTTCTCTTCACCTAGTCAAGCAGGGTATTCTTCTACCCACCATTTTTTTTTTGCTCCTGCCCCCACGTGTCCATCCTATTTTCATAACTGTAGTGTATACAGTAGTTGTCCTTTTGGTTTTGTTGGGTTTTTATTGTGTGTGAGAAAAATTTGTATTTAGAATTAGCCAGCTGGGCTCAGTTTAGATGATCCTGGTTTTGTTGGCAACATCCAAAGCATCATAGTCAGGAGCACGTTGAACACAGGCCTTCTTCTCTCCATCAGGCCTAATCAAGGTGCTGACCTTGGCCGCATCAGTGTCATAGAGCTTCTTTACAGCTTGTTTGATCTGGTGCTTGTTGGCCTTGACATCCACAGTGAACACAAACAAGTGTGTTGTTATCTTCTGTCTTCTTCATGGCTGACTCAGTGGTCAGGGGAAACTTGATGATGGCATAGTGGTCAAGCTTGTTTCTCCAGGGGTCACTCTTCTGGGGGTATTTGGGCTGCCATCGGAGTCTCAGTGTCTTAGGCCGCTGGAAGGTGGGTGACGTTCGGATCTTTTTTTTTGTGGCTGTGGATGCCCTTCAGGACACCTTCTTGGCCTTCAATGCCTTTGCTTTGGCTTCAGTTTTGGGAGGGGCAAGGGCTTCCTTCTTTGCTTTTGGTGCCATCTTTGCAGAAAGTGTAGTTGTCCTTTTGTGACTGAGATGTGTCACTCCACATGACAACTTCCCGATTCATCCACGTTGTGTAGTGTTTTACAAGTGCGTTGTTTTTCAGAGCTGTGTAATATTCTGTTGCGTGAATGTACCATTTTTCTGTCCATTCGCTTGTTGAAAGGCTCTGGGCTGCTCCCATCTTTTCACTATTGTGAATAATAAACGTGAGTGTATGCAGTATTTTTTAAACAGTATTAGCATTTTATTTTATAACTTCTACATTCCTTTTCTCTGAATAGCTATAACACACATACTGTGTATATGAACTGTCAAAGGAATAAGCAGACATGTCTTAGAGAAAGTGCAACCAGAGTGCCTCGTAGAGGCAGGAGTGGTGAAGCTTCGTTTCATACACTTTGGGCATATTGTTAAGAGAGGCTCTTTCTTGGAAAGGGGCATCATGCTTGGAAATTTGGAGGGTCCACAAAAGCCAGGAAGACCCTCCGTGGATGTATACAGTTACTGTGGCAGTGGACCATGTGTGTTGGAGCGACACGGATGGTGCAGGACAGGAGGGGGTTCAGATCTGTTACTCAGTCACCATGAGTCGCACTTGATGACACCCAACAATAATAACAACAGCAGCATATATATTTATATAATTAGAAGCGCTGAACTTAGGGGACCTGCTGAATGGTGAAAGAGCTTTGGTGGCGCAGTGGTTAAGTGTACCGCTGACAGCTGAAGGCTGTTCAGACCTACCAGCTGCTCCAGAAGAGGTACTCCGTCCCGGAAAGATTTCCCACCTCGGAAACTCCGGGAGGCAGTGCTCCTCTGTCCTGTGCTTTTGGCTGGTCTGCCCCTTGCCCGTGGCGTGGTGTCATGATTGCTCTGTGGCAGCGGTGTGCGGTCCCTTCTGGACCCCGGCTTTCCGTTTAACAAGTGAACGAGTCCGGAGTTCAAGCCACAGCCCAGCTCGAGACAGTCACGCCATCGCTGGCTCCAGGCCCCTCTGTGTGCGGGGACTCAGGCCTGGCTTTAGACCTGACCTGACTCCTCCTCCTTTTGTAGAAATGAGGAAACTCTGACTTCAGCAAAGCTGAATAAACAACACGCCACCCTCTGTCCCAGTATTAATGAAAAGACTCGGACGCTAACAACAAACTTTGCTGTAGAAAACATTAAACTGCTTCTGGGCAGCCCTGACCTGCCTCGGCCAATGGCTGGCTGGACAGGCCCCCAAACATCTAGTCACACTCAACGGGCTCAGGTGGGGTCCCAGCTGTGGATTGGTCAGCACCCTAGGTCTCTGTGTCCTGGCTGTGGTATCTGGAGAATTTGGCAAACATTTGTTGAGATCCTACTGAGGGCAGGCTGTCCCTGGATGGCACACATAGTTACTGTGTTTAGCTGCTAACTAAAAGGTTTGTATTCACCCATTGGCACCTCAGAAGAGAGGACTGGAAATCTACCTCCAGAATACCAGCCACTGGCAAGGCTGTGGAGGCTGGTTCTACCGTGACAGGCTGCAGGGGTGTGTGTGTGTGTGTGCTTTGCAGGTATCACCCCTGCTTCTTCACCCACAAGAAGAAACTTGGGCAGGTAGTCCTGGCACACCAGGGACTCGTGGTCTGAACTGGACAGCAAGCAGGTGACAAATGAGCCCAACGAGAGATGGTTGTAGGTGAGCTTGAAGAAACTGAGACCAGAGAAAGTGACTGTTACTGTGTGTGCGTGCGCGTGTTGTGGGGGGCAGCAGCTCCCCTGCAGAGGGGACACAGCTGACCAGAAGGACCAGGGACGGTGTGCCAGTAAAGGCTGTACATACAAAGCCCTGGGGTAGGAATGTCCAGGAGGCCCGAGGGGCTGGGCTTTGGCCTGGGCGGTGCGGGCCAGGTGTGGTGAGGGACAGGTGTAACTGGCAGGTAAGTCTTTGGAGGCCCTGGGGAGGGTTTGGCTTTTTTTCTGGGTGTGGTGGGAGCCAGGTGCTTTCACGGTGCTGTGGTTAAGTGCTTGCCGGTTAACCAGAAGCTCAGCTGTTTGAAATCAACAGCTGCTGTCGGGGGTGGGGTGGGGGTGGGGGTGGGGAGATGAGGCTGCGTGCTGCAGCTCTGTGCTGTCCAACCGGGTCACTCAGAGTCAGAATCTGCTTGATGGCGATGAGCTTGTGCTTCTGTTAAAGTTCTGCTGCACTTGGCTGAGAACCAGAAGGTTAGCAGTTTGAGCCCAGCAGCTGCTCTCAGGAGGAGGGCGTGGCTGTCTGCTTCTGTGAAGAGCTCCCTGTTAGAAGCCTTCTGGTCACTTTGCCCCACCCCCATGGCATGCTGGGAGCCCGCTCAGACTCCATGGCAGTGGGACCATGGGTTGGTTCCAGGGCCGCTTGGAGGGTGTGGCCGAGCAGAGGGCCCTGTGGCTACTGGAGGGTGGCCTGGGCCACGAGGACACAGTGGTTGAAGAGGCTGGACCTGACGTGGCGGCCCTGCCCTGCTGAGGCCTGGTGCGGGCTTGGCCGCAGGGCAGGGCAGGCAAGGCCAAGTCCTGAGCAGGCCTGAGGAAGGAGGGTGGGCAGTGAGGATCGGGCACCGTACCACTTCTCTGAGCTTTGTGTCCTCACCCTTCACTGGGGCTTGTCATGGAGTCTTGCCATGGGCTCCTGGGCTCTGGTCTGACTGTGTGCTCCTGCCCCTCTGAGGCCTATCCCCCGCTAACCTCCTTGAGTCCGTGTTTCTCCTCAACTCTGAGCCCTGACTCTAGGGTTGCATGCAATAGTCTTGGCTATCCCTCGGAGCCAAAATCCTCCTGCAGTGATCGAGACCAGGCTCTGGTCCTGGTGGCCAGAAAAATGGGTTGTCCAGTGAACCTGGCAGATTTATTGAGATGAGTATTTCTGTGTGTAGGGGTGTACTGGCACAGGTGAGGGATCGTGGAGTGACTGCAGGTGTCTCGATGCCAGGGAGAGGACTCTGGAATGACCTCTCGGTGTGCAGGTCCAGGGCTCTGAGCATCCTCGACCTGGCGACTCTGAGGGAGAGGAAGGGGCTGGGGATGTGCCTTCACCGAGCGGGGGCTCCGTCTGCCTGAACAGGGCTGAGGAGGTGGGTATGCACTGAGAATCCTAGTATGTACCCCACAAACAGCCTACAGCCCCCCTCTCACAGAAGACGAAGGGCAGCAGAGATGGTCACATGTGGGGGACAGGCACTACTCTCTTCTCTCGGCATACTCAGGTTTAGTATCCTGAGGGGTCCAGGTGAGGGAGGATGATGCCAGCTGTGAAACAGCCTTGAACCCCTAAAACCAGAAAATCAAGTCAGATCCATTCTGCCTCAAGGAAACCCCAGGAGTGTAAGAGTAGATCTGCGTCCTATGGAGCGGATTTTTTTGGAATTAAGCTGCCGGGCCTTTCTTTTGCGGCACCTCTGGGTGCACTCTGCCTCCAGCTGCTGGGTCAGCCGACCTTCCCCAGGTCTCCCTGACCTCCGAGGGCAGTGAGCCGCAGAAACCCTTTCCTCCAGTAGGTGGCGTTGCAGGCTCTCTGGAGGGCTGCTCCCACCTGGTTCTTCTGTTTCCTTTGTGGGAACCAACAGACTTGGAGAAGTGCAACCAGGGTGCTTCCTGGAGGCAAGACGGTGGGTGAAGCTTGATCTCACATACTTACGGCATGTTGTGAGGAGAAGCCGGTCCTTGGGAAAAGACATCATGCCGGGAAAGGTAGACGATCAGAGAAAGAAAGGAAGACCTTCAACGAGGTGGGTGGACACAGGGACTGTAACAGTGAGTTGAGTACATCAGAAGGGTGTAGGAGACAGCAGAGCTCAGGTCTGTTGTTCACGGGCTGCATGTACACACGTTGAATGGTCGTGTGTGTATCTGTCTGTCTGGGGGAAGGTTGTAGGCAGGTGATGGGTCTGGACCTACAGTGGGGGGAGGGCAGGTAGAATTGGTTTATTTTTATTCTTGTTTTTGAAAAACCTCTCTCAGTCTCTTAGTTCCAATTTTTTTATTGTGAAAAGTTCTAAGCATGCAGAAAAGATGACAGGATTGTACAGTTAACTTTTGTATAGTCAACCCCAAGTTCCAAGCAGGGATATGAACATTTCCTGCCTACCAGCAATCTGTGTTCTCATTTTAAATGCCATTCAGATGAGGTGGCAGGTATCGAAGCTCATCTCCCCGTCCATACTTTCTCTGTATCTTGGTCACGAACTCAGGGTTCTGACTCCCGGAGGCCCTCTCCCTTGGGGCTCAGAGGTTGTAAATCTTTACAGGAGGAGAGTGCCCGTCTTTCTCCTGAGGAGACGAGTGGGTTCTGACTCCCAGCGACCCTCCCTCAGGCCTCACAGGATGTAATCTTTAGGGAGCCTGATGGGTTCGATTTGCTGATCTGGAGCTCATTATTTTTATTTTAGAATATTTTTTTAAATTTCCCCCCTTTTTTAAAAAAATTAATTTTAAGGGGAAGCTCTGGTGGCCTAGTGGCAAGAAGCTGCATTGCAATCCCGGAGGCTCATGGTTCAAATCCGCCAGATGCTCTGCCAGAGAAGCAGGGACAATCTCCTCCAGTACCAGTCAGATCCGATTTGACGGTACACTCACAAAACCAAAAATAAATAAATAAATATTTA
>NW_006399798.1:4494573-4525704 GCF_000299155.1 Elephantulus edwardii | reverse complement strand
AAATTAATTTTAATGTAAGTTTACAGAGACTTTGGATTTCCATTCATTCATTATTTCACTTTTCTCCCTGCTCACCCCTCCCTCCCAGTTTGCTCTTCTCTTTGAAAAGTAAAAGAAAAATTATTTCATTGTTATACAATCCCTCCCCCCAAGTCCACTCCACTGTTTAGGCCTTTTTTGGACTCCTGTCATGACAGTAATACCTATCACATATCCCTATTAAACAGTTCTCCCCGTCGTCACTTTCAATGCAGTATACATTATTTATCCCCTTTCTCATTCTCCCCTCAACCCTGATGTCAGTCCCATTTTACAACAGTGGCACTATGCAGTATATATCCTTTTGTGACTGAGCTATTTCACTGAGCATAATGTCTTCCAGGGTCACCCAATTTGTATAATATTTCGTGAGTTCCTTGTTTTTCAATGCTACATAGGATTCTATTGTGTGAATATACCAGAGCTTCTCTATCCATTCGTTTGTTGACGGGCACTTGGGTTGTTTTCAACTCTTTGCTATTGTGAACAAAGCCGCAATAAACATGGGTGTGCATTTGTGCATTTTTTAATATTTTTGAGGTAAAAATCATGGCTAGATCTTAAACGTATCATTCGCTGAGTTTTACCAAACGCCCACCCTCTCATCCATCACAAACGCCCACGAGAATCCTGATCCCCATCACCCTAGAAAGTCACGCAGGCCCCTTCCGGTGGTCTGAGTTCTCTGTGGTGGACGTGCCATCAAATCAGAACTGGCCCACAGCTGACTCTCTCTCCAGAGGGTTTTCAGAGGCATTACGTTGCACAGGACATTGTCCATCGTTCTCTTACAGAGCAGATAGTGGATTCGAACCATGTACATTTGGGTTGACAGTGCCACTCCTTACCACTAAACCCCCGGAGCTCCCTCTTTTAGTTCTCTGGTGCTGTTCCAGCAGAAGCTCCCTGAAGGGTGGCTTTATTAAATAGAAACTTAGCCTCAAAGTGGGAGGCCGGAAGTGTTAATTCAGAGTGCTAGCTCTAAGGAAGTGACCCCTCTGGGTCAGCTCTGGGGACCAGGTCTCGTCTCGTTCAAACACCTGGGGCCCAGCATCCCGTGGCGATCTCGTGTCTCAGCATCAGTCTCTCTCTGGGTCCAGGGGGTTCTCAGTGCAGGGATCAGAACTGGCTTTGCTCCCAGGAGAGCTCTGGTGGCCTGATGCTACGGAGCTGCACTGCCCACCTAGAGGCATACAGCTCGAGTCCATCTCTGCTGTGTTGGACAAGGATGGCCAGTCTCCTCCTGTGTGATTTATTGCCTCTGAAAACCCCCTGGAGGGCTAGCTGTGAGTCAGTTCCGATGACACTTACTGACGTTAAGGTCTTTTCTGGTGGCGCTGAGGTTCCCCCATCTCTGCTCACTTGTCTCTTGCTCGCTGAACTCTGCTCTTGAATTAGTTTCATTTCATAGCAATGACTCTCCTTGAGTTTCCAGGGCTGTAAATCTTTATGGGAGAAGACTGCCTGTCTTTTCTTCCAAGGAGTGGCTGGTGGATTTGAACTGCCAACCTTTCTGTTAACAGTTGAATGCTTTATGCACTGCACCTTTAAATTGCCCAAGAACTGACTCAAGATACAGCCTGCCTTGTTTACGTAACTGTCACTGACCCTGCCTCATTAATATGAGTGTTTACATCACATAGGATGATTACATCAGATCCCAACCTGGAGGTTAATGACACCAAACTGAGAATCATTACCAAACAAGTTGATGCATATTCTGGTGGGAAGAGATGATTTTATCCAGAACATCAGTCAATCTCTCCCTTGTGTCCCTGTAAGTACCCATAATCTTTATTCCCTCCTCCCCTCTGTTGATTATTCTTGTCAATTTAGGAACCTCCTAACAGTGAAATTAGATAGTGTGTACCCTTTGATGTAAGATTCGTTCACACGGCATCTTGATCTCTCCTTGCTATGGACTTTGTAATCCCATCCTTTGTGGTTACATAGTTTTCAGTCATTCTCCTGTGATGGGGCCCTGGGTTTGCCATCGGGGGACTCTCATGATTAAAGTAGCTATGAGCATTCTTATACAAATCTTTTTGTGGATATATGCTTTCATTTCTCTTTGGGTAAATGTCTTTAAGTGGAATTGTTAGATAGCAATGTGTTTAGTTGTATGAGAAATGGCCAGATCTCCCCCACAGAGGTTACCCACGTTACATACCCACCAGCGTGACAGTCCAGTTGGCCCCATCCTTGCCAGCCTTTGGCATTCCTCCTTGCCATTTACAGGCTGGTAGGCGGTGGATCTCACCGTGGTGGAATTTGCGTTGCTTGGTGACTGATGGTGGTGAAAGCACTGTCTTGTACTTACCAGCTAGTCGTGTCTTTTCCCTTGAGAATATTTTACTCATTAAAAAATTTTTGTTTCCAAGTGATTAACTGTAAGAGTTCTTTATTTCAGCTACAGGTTCTTTATCAGATAAGGAGTCCTGCTGGTGTAATGCACAATGTATTGTGCTTCTAACAGAAGGATTATCAGTTCAGATCTACCAGCCCCTCCCCAGTCTCCTTCTGGAAAGCACTGCAGCCTCAGAACCTGGGACAGACTGGGGCGGGGGGTGTCTCGAGGAGTTGGAATAGTGGGTTTTGTATCACATGTGTGTATTGCAAACATTTAATCTCATCTGTGGTCGGCACATTCATTTTCTTAATGGTCTATTTTGATGAACACAAGTTTGTAACTTTATTTTGGGTGGATGAAATCTAATGTAACAGTTTTGTTCTTCTCTGGAGACAACTAATATGTTTTGTGCTTTTTATGAGAAATCTTTGCCTACTTCCCTTCACAAAGTTTCTTTCAACATTTTCTTGGAGCTTTGTAGCATTTGTGTCTGGGCTTCAAAGCACCTCGAATGACTGGCTGTATGTGGTGTGAGGTTGGGGTCAGTCTGGTTGTTCTGTTTCAGTTTGTTGAACAAATGATTTTCCCACTTTATGATGTTGATGGTGCATGTGTTGGACGCCAGCTGACTACTCGTGAGCCTTTTCCGAGTTCTCTCTGTTCTTTCTTCAATTTGTCTACCTGGCCAGGACCCTACACTTGACAACACTCCTGAATAAAAGTCTTCAGACTCCCCTGGTGGACCAGAGTCCTCTCACTTTACTCCTTTTCAGTGTTTTTGATCTGCTAGGGCTTTTCACTGCTACATAAATTTTAGAATCAGGTTGTCACATTTATGGAAGAGCCTACTGGCATTTCAGGGAAGGTGATGGTGTTATTTGTTGTTAGGTGCCATCGAGTTGAGTACAACTCATAGCACAACAGATCTGAACTCTGTACTACCTTGTGCCATCTTTACACTTCCTGACCCATGAGAGCCTGTTAGAGCAGTCACCATGTCAGTCCACCTGGTTGAGGGTCTTCCTCTTCTTTGCTGACTATCTGTCTTTCCAAGTATTATGTCTCTCTTGAAGGAATCAATCATTATATCCCACTCTTAGCCACATGCCCAAAGTATGTGAGGCTAAGCCTCATCTTCCTTGCCTCCAAAGAGCACTCTGGCTGCACTCTCTCCAAGACGTATTTGTTCTTGTGGCCATTTATGAGATGTTCAGAGCTCTTCTCCAGCACCTCAAAGACATACTTTCTTCTGTCATTGCTATTCATTGTCCAAGCTCTCAGATGCATAGCAAGTGATCAGAAAGACTGTGGCCTGAATCAGACACACCTTAGTCCTCAAACTGAAATCATTTCTCCTCTATATTTGGAGAGGTCCCTAATTGCAGTATTTCCCAGTGCAGTATGTCTCCTTATTTCCCGACTGCTGGTACCAAGAGTGTTAATTGTGGATTCAAGGAAGATGAAATTGTTGATGGTTTGAATCACTTCTCCATCCATCATGATGTTGCCTATAGGTCCAGTGGTAAGAATCTTTGTTTTCTTGACATTGAGATGCAATCCATGCTGAAGGCTGCATTCCTTGATCTGCAACAAGTGCTTCAAGTCCTCTTCACTTTCAGCAAGCAAAGTTGGGCCATCTGCATAATGCAGGGTTTTGATGAGTCTCCCTCCAATCCTGATGCCACATTCCTCTTCCTAGAGTCCAGCTTCTCCATAATTTGCTCAGCATACAGGTTGAACAGGTATGAGGACAGAATATGACTCTGACACAGTCCCTGCCTAACTTTAAACCATGCTGTGTTCCCTTGTTCTGCCAACAGCCTCCTGGTCCAGGTATAGGTCTAGGAATCTGAATATCAGTTTGGGGAGAATGAAGTTCTTAAGAATATTGAGCATTCAAGTCCACAAACACAGTTTCTCATTGTCTGGGGAATCTTGACATTCAAGGGGCTCTGGTGGTGCTGTGGTTAAGGTATTCTGCTGCTAACCCAAAATGGGCATTTGAACCCATGGCCACGTCCTTCGTGGGAGGAGGACAATACCTCTGCTTCTGGGGAGCCCCTGAGGCAGCTCCGCCTTGAAGGGTGGCTGAGGGCTGGACTTGACTGGTGGTGCACTGAGGTGGGTTGGACTGCATTCATTTCTTTCAGCAGTGTTGGTAGTTTTCAGGGGAGATGTCTTGCACATCTTTTGCTAATTGATTCTTAAGTATTTTAAGGTTTTTTGGATGTTATAGTCAATGGAATGGTCTCTTCTGATCAACATTTGGATGTGTAATTTGTGTGCAAGGAACCGGATCCATTTCAAACACACAGTTGGCTGCATTTTGACAGAGGTAGCCATCTGCGAAACATCACTGTCCTAAGAGAGTTCATGCCCCTTTTCCGGCTGCCCCTCACCCCTGCTCAGCTCCAGCCAGCCGCTGGCCATGTGTCAGTTTGCAGTTTAAGAGTTTTATACACATGGAATCTCTCTCTTCTCTGCCCTTTCCAGCCTCTTTCTTCTCCTCCCCTCCCTTCCCTCCTTTCCCTCTCCTTTCCTCTTCCCTACCTCCTTCCCTCCCCTCCCTCCCTCCTCTTTCCTTCCCTCTCTCCCCCCTCCTTCTCTCTTCCCCTCCCCCTCTCCTCCCTCCTCCCTTCTCTCCTTCTCTCTTCTTTCCCTCTCTCCTCCCTCCTCCCCTCCTCCTCTCCCTGCTCCATCCTTCCTCCCTCCTTCCTCTCTCTGTCCTTTCCCAAAATATCTCTTTCAGGCTTCTGCATCAGGGTTCTTTCAGTCTCCAAAAGTGAGTTTCAAAATGTTTCTTCCTCTTCCATTTTCTAGAAAAGTTTGCATACGATCAATGCCATTTCTTTCTTTTTAAATTTTTTTCTTTCTAATTTTTTTGCGATTTCTTTCTTAAATCTTTAATAGAATTAACTTAGAATCTCAGCTAGAATTCACCTAGGATCCCAGTTAGATCTGGAGTGTTAGGGGATTTTTAAGAAGTTTTAAGAAAATTAAATTTAGAAAACTGATTCCTTTGAGTTGTGGTGCTGGAGAAAAGTATTGAACATATACTCTGGACTGCCAAGAGGACAAACAGGTCTGTCCTGGAGAGGGTGAAACCAAGCTGCTCCTTGGAGGAAAGGATTTTTACATTCCATCTCACATATTTGGGGCCTGTAGCCAGGAAGGACCAGTCCTTGGAGGAGGACATAATGCTTGGAAGGGTGGAGGGACAGCACAAGAGGGGAAGACCCTAGATAGATGAATTGACATAGTAACCAGGGTAGTGGAGTTAGATGTGTCAGAGACAGTGGGATCAGCTCAGGATAGGACTGGGTTCAGAGCTACTGTGTATAGAGTCTCCATGAATTGCAGTCAACTTGACGGCGGATAACAATATCACCACAAGAAGTCTGGGTTGTTTTTTTTTTTAAATAATCCACAGTCAACATCGTTGGTACCAGCAGCGGCGAGATCAGGCTTTGTAGCACAGAGAAGGTCTGCTGTCAGCGACCTCTCCAAAGTACCGAGGAGCAACGATTCAGTTAAAAGACTAAGGTGTGAGAGAGGCAGCCGAGCGGCAGATGCAAAGATGCAGATCTTTGGGAAGAACCTGAATGGCAAGACCATCACTCTTGAGGTCGAGCCCAGTGACACCATCGAGAATGTCAAAGCCAAAATCCAAGACAAGGAGGGCGTCCCTCCTGACCAGCAGCGTCTGATATTTGCTGGCAAACAGCTAGAGGATGGCCAGACGTTCTCAGACTACAACATCCAGAAAGAGTGCACCCTGCATCTGGTGCTGCGTCTCCGTGGTGGCATTATTGAGCCTTCCTTGCGTCAGCTCGCCCAGAAATACAACTGCGACAAGATGATCTGCCACAAGTGTTATGCTCGCCTGCATCCCCGTGCTGTCAATTGCCGCAAGGAGAGGTGTGGGCACACCAACAACCTGCACCCCAAGAAGAAGGTCAAATAAGAGCCCCCTCCCTCTTCACTGGCTCCCTTGCCTCTTGCAGGTGGCCTTCTTCTGAGCCCCATGACCCTGGGCCCTCAATAAAGTCTCTTTCATTGAACTGAAGAAAAGAAAAAAAAAGATTAAGGTGTACCTGCTTCAGGCCATGGTCTTTTCAGTCACCTGCTTATGCCTGTGAGAGCTGGACGATGGATAATGATGCCCGAAGAAGAATCTGTGCCTGTGAATGGTGGTGTTAGAGAAGAGTACTGAACACACAGTGAACTGCCAAAAGAGCAGACAGATATGTCTTGGAGAAATTGCACCCAGAGTGCTTCTTAGAGACAAGAATGGTGACGCTTTGTCTCACATACAGGCATGAAAGGGTCGTCATGCTTGGAAAGGTGGAAGGTCAGCGAAAGAGGGTCGCATCTCCACAGGATGGCTTGGTACAGTGACTGTGGCACTGGGTCCAGACGTGTCGGGGGTGATGAGGATGGCTCAGGACAGGACGGGGCTTGGACCTGTGGTTCACAGGATCGCTGGGAGTTGTGCTTGACTTGATGGAAACAGAAAAGAACCTGTTAAATGTGTCAAGCTGTATTTTGCAAGGATTTGTCCATTTCATGTAAGACAATGATTTTCTTGGTAGAAGACTGTAATATTCCCTGATTATAATCTCACTGTCCGTGGCGTCTTCAGGGAGAAGCCTCTGTTTTCTCATGTTGCTAATGTGTCATTTTTCTCGTTTCTTTCTCTCATCTCCTCCTCCTCACCCCTCTTCATCCATCTAACTAGGAGTTTATCAGTTTGTAGATATTTTTTAAAGAACTGACTCCCGGCTTCCTTTTTGTCTGTTTTTTTATTTCAATGATTTCTGCCCTTATCTTTACAGCTTCCTCCTTTCCACTGGCTGTGGTGTATTCATCAGCCGTCAGGAAACAGAGACCATGGCAACAAATGCAACAGCCCAGTGCAGCAGGAGAAACTTCTGAGTGCTGAAAGGTGCTTGTCTTTGTCTGGGCTCTGTAGAAAAGCAGAACTAATGAAAACAATATATATGTAACATACACACACTCACACGTCAAGGTTTACTTCAAGGAAGTGGCTCCTGTCCCACGTCTGTAGGTCATGCTTATGCTGTCTTATGTCCCAACATCAGAGGATGAGAAGAATGTAAGACAGAGAGAGGAGAGGAGAGGAGAGTTTTGCTAGAGCATTAATTTATATGCTGGAGGCAGCCACTCCCCCAAGGACCCACTCTGTCACCTGATTGGCTCATGACTTCAGAGTCCCCGGTGGAAGGTTATGGAAGAGCAACTGGTCCAGTGACGACCGAAACCGGGAGAATCACAGCCTCTTCAGCTTAATAGACAGGATTTATGATGGCCATGGTTGACTGAAAACAGGTCCCCGAGGCTCTGGGAAGCAGAAGCAGGTACCACCAGTAACAGCTCCTTCCTCTGTGACTAGTGCTGCTGAGGGCACACCCGCTCGTAGGGACCCCGTGTCCCACAGAGTGAACCTGCCCGGTCCTGCGCCATCCTCAGGGTCATTGCCACGCTGGAGCTCCTTGGTACAGCCACTGGCCCAGTCCATCTCGTGAAGGGTCATCTTCTCTCCCCTGACTCCACCTGGTGCAGCAGCAAATCGTTCTCCAGGGACTGGTCCCTCCTGTTCACATGTCCAAAGCACGTGAGCGAAAGTCTTGCCTCCCTTGCATCTAAGGAGGATTCAGGTGGTGTTTCTTCCAGGGTATATTTGTCATTCTTCTGGTCATCATGCCAGGTGTCCAGTACATCTTATTCTTCACCTCACCACAATTCAAAGGCATCAGCTCTCCCGTCTTCCTCACTCCCTGACCAGCTTCTCTCCACATGAGGCACGTGGACATACCATGGCCTCTGTCCGGTGTGTACCTTGGTCTTCAAGGAGACATTTTTCTTGTTTACAGTTGACTAAAGTCTTCTGTGAACAAACAACAACAGGCTCGTGGGAAGCTCTCCTTGCCAGAAGGCAGGAGCGTGGTGGTGGGAGTGCAGGAATCGTGGCAAGCTTTTGGAGTCGACTGCTTTTCCGGGAATGTTTGTGCAGGTTTGCTCTGTCCCTGGACTGAGGCTAGCCAGCCTGGGTCTAGGGTTTGAACCAGGAGGCATCTTCCTGTCAAACATTCTTCTAGGTGGTATAGCACTGGTCTGTGCGTTGCTGTACAGAGGTAACTCGTGGTTGCTGTGATGCTGAAGCCTGTGACAGTGATGTGCCAATCGTGGTAATGGGTACCCATGGTGGACAGTGTTGGCTGGAGCTTCCCGACTAAATCAAGCCTGGAAGCAGGAGTGGCATCCACTTCCAAAATGGCTTGCCTCTGGAAACTCTATGTATGCACAGTGCTCAGGCCGTTTGTTCATAGGGTCACTATGAGTCGTCTACGACTCGAGGGCATTAAAAAACAACAACAACAAAAGTCTTCTGTAGTGGGAAGTCCTTTTCCAGTTGTCTTAGGAGGGAGAATCTGTCCAGTGTGATGCTTGAGTTCTTGCTGACAACTACCATGGCTTTGATTGGGGGAGCCAAGTGAGGTGAAATCGTGACAACAGCAGTCTTTTCTCTGCTCACCACGGTGGTGGTCGTCGGTCCAGCTATGAGGATTCTTGCATGATAGGATGGCATTTCAAGGTAGACGCTGAGATGTCCTTATTGATTGTAAGTAGCGCTCCACTTCCTCCTCCTCTTCTCATTCCTGGCATAGTGCACCATACGATTATCAGATTGCAAACAGCCAGCACCAGCCTGTTTCAGCTCCCTGGTCTCGGGATACCTGTCTTTATGTGCTCCATGTCACTTTTTTTTTTTTTAAATTATTAATTTTAATGAAAGTTTACGGAGACTTAGAGTTTCCAGTCAGTCGTTGTTGCACTTTTCTCCCTGCCACACTCTTCTTGGAAAAAAAAAAAAGAAAGAAAAACTCTTTCATTGTTATGCTATCCCTCCCCTCAAGTCCACCCCACTGTGCAGCCTTCATTCTGGACTTCTGTAATGACAAGAATACCCAGTCATATATCCCTTTTAAACAGTTCTGTCCCTCATCTGTTTCAGTGCAATATACATCATTCTTCCCCTCCTTTTCTGCCGTCCCTCAACCCTGATGTCAGTCCCATTTTACAGCAGTGGCACCATGCAATATTTGTCCTTTTGTGACTGAGATAATTAACTCAGCATAATGTTCTCCAGGGTCATCCATTTTGCATAATATTTTATGAGTTCCTTGTTTTTCAATGCTGCATAGTATTCCATTGTGTGAATATACCACAACTTTTCTATCCATTCATTTGTTGATGGGCACTTGGTTGTTTCCAGCTCTTTGCTATTGTGAACAAAGCCGCAATAAACATGGCTGTGCATGTATCTGCTTGGGTGGCAGTTCTGGTTTCTTTGGGGTATATTCCCAGTAGAGGAATTGCTGGGTCAATTGGTATCTGTATTTTCAACTTTTTGAGAAAGTGCCATACTGCCTTCCACAGTGGTTACACCATTTTACACTCCTACCAACAGAGAATAAGGTTTGAGTTTCTCCGCAACCTCGCCTGCGTTTGTTGTTTGCTATTCTGTTAAATTTTGCTGTTTTTACTGTGGTGAGATGATATCTCATAGTTGTTTTGATTCCTTGTCACTGTTGATAACTCCCAGCCCTTCTGGATTCATCTCCGTGTGTTCCCACTTCCTTGTCTGCAGCAGTTTCTTCTCATGTTGAGCCGCATGCAGTACGTCAGCCACAGAGGTCCTGACGCTTCACCCCACCCACCTCGCTCTGATGAGCTGGCCCTTTTCCAGTTGTGTTTCAGTGCCTCTGACTGAGGGATCACTTCTGACACACATCTGGAGCATCAGACAATGTTCTGCTACTGTTTGTAATATTTTCTGGCCAGTTTTTTTCAAAAGTAGATCACCAAATTCCTCGTCCTCACCGATCTGAGTCTGGGAGCTCTGCTGAAACCTGTCTACCGGGAGGGGCCCCACTGGCATGTGAAATAATGGTGCCTCAGATAGCTTCCAACTTCGTAGCAACTCTCAAGGCACCAGAGTGTACGGACTGCCAGGTGAGGGGTCCGACAGGTGGGACGCGCTGATTGACTGCCTTGGGGTGCGTGTGTACCCCTGTGCCAGTGGGGGGCAGGGTGGGTAATATCCCTGACAGAGACCAGAGACTGCAGCTACCCCCGTTAACAGGGACTCCTAGACGTTTGGATCGTAAGCTGGTGTTAAGTCCTTGCCCCTACGCTGAAGAGGCCTGGTGGCGTAGTGGATTAAGTGTTGGGCTGCTTACCAAACTCTGCAGCCCTTCCCCAGGAGATGGGTGGACTGTCCGCTCCCGGCGAGCTCCCAGGGGCTCCCACTCCATCCCCGAGGCTGTGTCCTCACAGGAGCGCTCATCTTCCTCCTGCGGAGTGCCTGCTGGGCTTGAACCACCAACGTCGAGTACACTGCTCCACCGTGACGTCTTTTTTTTTGGTATGTTGTTGTTGAGTACCATCAAGTCAGAGCAGACCCACGGCTGAGCTCCCAGCGGGTTTTCAGAGGCTGTAAATCCCATGAGAGTTGACTGCCCATCTTTCTCCCGTGGAGCAGCCGGTGGGTTCGAGCAGTGTACCTTTAGGTTCACAGTGCAGCTCCTTACCACTAGGCCACCAGAGCTCCCTGGTCTATACTTGTTAATGAAATAAGAAACTAGGTCAGAGAGATTAGTGACGTTCTTGCGATTTTCTGGTTTTGTTTCTCGAGTGTTTGGGGCTGTGTTGGTGGGGGACGTCTGCATCTGAGATTATTATGTCTTCCTGATGTGTTTACCCTGTTATCTTGTATTCTGTAATTGATGCTAATAAATCCATCTTGGCATTGACTTTACTGTTAGCCTCTCAGGGAGCTCTGCCAGCAGTGGGTACGTGCTTGGTTGCTAACTGAAGGGTTATACCCAGTGGCTGCATGGGGTGAAGGCCTGGCAGCCTGTCCCCGTAAAGCTCTCCACCTGTGGGACGCTTCTGCTCTGTCCCATGGGGTTGCTGTGGGGCAGAGTCTGCTGGAAGGCGTCTACCAACCACACATCACCCCTCCGACCTTCGTAGGCTTCCTGGTGGAGTAGTGTGTCTTTTCCAGACATTAACATCAGTCCGTGTTTTCAGTTGAAATGCACATCTTCTAGACAGGGTCTTGCTTTCCAGTTCATTCTGGCACTCTCTGCTTTTTTAGCTCGAATGTTCCGGGTATTTACATTTAATATAATTAGGAATGTGAATGGACTTAGATGTATCACTTCCTTCTTTGATTTCCATTTGTTTCTTCCTCCTTTCTTGCCTTATTTTAGGGTAATTAGGAGAGCACTGGTGGCCTGGTGATAAGGAATTGCGCTGCCAACCCGAAGGCACTTGGTTCAAATACACCAGCTGCCTCCCAAGAAAAAAGACAGGCTCTCCTGTGTGCAAGCGACTCGACGGTCTCTGAGCTGTGGTCATCCCCCAGTGCTGCGAGGTCAGGTCCCACTCAGCAGTACTGAACAATAACAGTATCACCAGTTTTGCTATAATTAAAAACGGAGACCGAAGCCCTTGGTTTTGGGTCAATTCTCATTCGCGGTGACCCCGACGTTACAGGGTGAAATACTGCACAGAGTTGTCTTGGCCGCCATGGATCAGAATGGACTGGACGGCAGCTCCCAGCGGTAGTTTTGATGACGAAGCTTCCTTCCTCTCACCTAGTTCAGGCATGTTGTTAGGAGAGGCTGTTCCTTGGAGAGGGACATCATGCTTGGGAAGGTGGAGGGCTGCAGGAAGAGAGGAGGACCCCCAATGAGCAGCTGGTGGATTTGAACTGCGTGCCTTTGGGACTGCAGCACTGGGCTTACGCGTGTCAGGGAGGGTGAGGGTGGCACAGGCTAGCACAGGGCTCGGGTCTGTTGTTCACAGGGTCGTTATGAGTCATGCTCGACCTCACAGCACCAACAGCGGCCTGCTTTAGAGCAGATCTCCTGGGGAGCAGCCCAGTGCAGTGGAGTTGCTGCCCTTTTGTTTAGGAATGAGTGCAGACTTGTTTGTACCACTCCAGGACATATAACTTTATTACTTTAAATAGTCTTATAGCAATAATGAGGAGCTCTGAAGGCCTCGTTGTAAGAAACTGTGCTGCAGTCCCAAAGGCATGCAGTTCAAATCCACCAGCTGCTCCATGGGAGAAGGGTGGGAAATCTCCCTGGTGACTTACTGTCTCTGAAAACCCACTGGAGGGTCAGCTATGCGTCAGCTATGACTTAAGGGCCCACAACAACAACATGGCAACAGTGGACTTGAGTTTGGTGGGGCCTGTCAGTGTGGCGCAGGATAAGGCGAGGTCTCCGTCTCTTGTTCCCAGTGAACTATCAAGCAGAGTGGACTAAAAGGCGTCTAACACGAACATGCATTTTAGTCCCCGGAGAAGGAAATCGTGCTTAGGAAAGCAGAAGCTCAGCAAAAAAGACCATCAGGAGCTGGGCTAAGGCAGTGACGTGCGCAGGGGCCGCGGTCAGCAGGACTGTGAGGACAAGGACGCTGCGGGCTGGGACCGCCCTCACCTCCTGTGCGGGGGCTGCCGTGTGCTCCGGCCGACTTGACAGCATCGAACAACAACCATGGGCATTTTCAGAGAAAGAGGAAGAGCACACTTAGTGACAAGGCTCTGCTAACCCCAAGGCCGGCGCTCTGAACCCACCACTTCTCGGTGGGAGAAAGAGGAGCGGTCTCCTGCTGTGTGATTGGCAGGCAGCCTTTGAAAACGCCCTGGAGGGTCAGCTGGGTATTGGTGCCAGTGATGCATACCATACAAAGCACAAGAGGGAAAGCTGGTCTTTTGCCTCGGTCCACATGTTAGCCCCGACTGATGCCCCTTTCTGAGGATGACCGGGGCTGGTTTGAGTGGGATGTTTGTGGCCCCAGCTTGTACGCATGGCTCCATCCGTGTTTCATCTTGAGAGCATCTCCCTGACTCTGGGCCGCTGCCCATGAACTTGCCCTGTGCTCTTTTCTTTTTTTTAATTATTATTAAATTTCATTGGTTTTAATGGACATTTACAGAGATTTGGGATTCTCATTCATTCATTGTTGCACTGTTACCTGTGCTCTTTTTAACCACTGTTGTGTGATGAAGCCCAGCTCCGGCAGAGCTGCTAGTGGGACGCAGCGTCCCCTGGTCCTTGGTGGCTTATCTGCTTGGAGACGTTTGTTAAGAGCATGGAAGCCATGGGCCAGACAAGTGGACTCCAAGGCTGGCAGGCAGTCACTGACCCGTGTGGACAGTGACCACTGCAGGCCCATGCCTCTCACAGCCCTTGTAGGGGACCAGGGACCTGGTTGCATGGCCCCCCATTGTCCTCTTCTCGTCTGGTTGCTCAGCGTTAGGCTCAGCCCCTTCCGCAGACCAGGGCTCAACCCCGGAGAGGCCAGGGCTGGCGGGGAGAATGCAGGCAGGACTCTGGGCTCAGCTCCTGGGTGGAGTGTCTTGCAAAGGCTCAGCCCTCCCTCCTCTCTGTCCTCTGCTCCAGGTATGGAGAGGACAGGGTGCAGCTGGGTACTGGTGGTCCCCAGGGACCTTCCGAGCTGTGTTGGCCGAGTCTCTGTTCAGAGTTTGGGCAGAGACTGACACATGCGTAGAGAGGAGAGAGAGAATTAGGGGCGCGTGTTCTTCTGACAATGTAGA
Organism: Elephantulus edwardii; assembly: GCF_000299155.1. Lineage (NCBI taxonomy): Eukaryota > Metazoa > Chordata > Mammalia > Macroscelidea > Macroscelididae > Elephantulus > Elephantulus edwardii. The sequence continues at coordinate 4,511,656 of NW_006399798.1, read as the reverse complement.
TCTGCACGCGCTCTTCTCTAAGACACTAACCACTCAGAGTTGTGGACCCAAAGGACGTCCCCCTGCCCCTCCTCATCCCTGCATCTGTGCCTGTCCCACCTTCCTCGCCCCTGTCCTCGTGGGTCTGTGCACACGCCCTTCTCCAGAGGAAGCGATTCTTGCTCGTGCAGAGGCTGTGATTAGAGCATGCAGTGCAGTGATTAAAGAGGAGGCAACGGGACGTGCCTGCAGAGAACACGGGTTGGCGTGGACGCTGGGAGAAGGGCCTTTCACACCAGCCAGACGAACACGGTGGAGAGGAACACGTGTGCTCAGCACATCAATTAGAGCCCCGTCGTCCAGGCTTGTTCCCTGAAGCCGAGGGCCTCAGAGGTGAGACCGCCGGATGGACTTGCTTCTGGTGTACATGTGAGTGTTCACGGTGCATGTGTGCGCATGCATGCACCCATGTGTATACACGTGCACACACACGTACATATGCGTGCACGTATATGGGTGCATGCACGAGCATGCAGACACCTGTGTGTGCATGCAGCTAACATGTCCCATTCTCTGTGTTCCCAGCCACCGAAAGGATTCTGTTACCCTCTCCATGTGACACACACACACACACACACACACACACACACACACACAGAGTCAGCATGCCTGCGGCTTGTACCTCAGCCTGGCAGGAAGCTGGGCTCTGGGAAACTTCCAGGCCCCACCTTTGGCACAAAAATGTGTTTTTGTTTCTGCTCGTTCAGGGGAACAGAAGGTGGGGGCGGGAACGGCCCTGGTCAGGTCCTGCTCTGGAGAGCGTGTTTGGCCTTATGGTCAGGGGAGGGAGATGTCAAGGCTGCTCCACCACTCACATCTCCAGGTCTAGTGGACACAGGGGTCAGGTCCACTCCAGGGCTGTGCTTTCATCCCTTTGTGGGCTGTGCTGGTGGGAAAGCTGATGGGAGCTTGAGGTCTTGGGCTAGAACCAGAGAGCTGGGGTTAGCGCTGGGGGACCTGCCCCAAGGCCCTGCACACTGAGGACAGGGCCTTGTTAGGCCCCCTAGGATACCTGCTGGAAACATGGACCCTGGCCGTCCCGAGTGCTAACTTGCGGGTGGGCGACAGCGGGCCTCCTGGAGGAAAGGCCTACAAAATTGTGTTGCAGAGCAGGGTTGCACCACACACTTTTCTTGGCTATAATCTAATAGTTTGCCAGGCTTTTCTTCCTTGGGACTTCTTGATGGATTCAAACTATGAAGCTTTGGTACCACTGAGCAATCTTCCCATGAAGGTCACAGCCGAGAAAATCTGTGAGACCATTCCAGTCTGTAACACACGGGCCAGTTGTGAATCAGAATTGACCTGATGGCAGTGAGTTGAGGTTTTTTTTGGGAGGGTGGCTTGTTCCAGGACCCCAGAATCGGATGAGATACAGAGAAAGGAACTAGAAAGTCTGTAAGTGAACAGGAGCAGGAACAGACAGGACTGAGTGGGCGTCTCTGCAGCTGCTCTGTCCGCGGTGGCCGCCGCTGTGCCCTGTGAGACTGCACGTGGTGACTGCACATGTGTGAGGGCAGGCATGTGGCGGAAGGTGTGCACACCTGTGTGCATCTGTATGTGCACACACACATATAGGCCCATGTGGCTGTGCACACACAGGCGTGTGCACCTGTGTATACACCTGCATGCATGCGATAACTGTGCACATGTGTGTATATGTGTGTCATTCCGTTAGTTCTCTGCATATCCGGTTGCATGTCTGTCAGTGTGCACATAGTATGTGTTTGTGTGCACTCAAGTGTTCACACATGCATGTATCTCAGCGTGCATGTGAACACATGCATATGAGTGTGCACATGGGTACGTACAGGTGTACACACTGCATACATGTGATGACTGTGTGCATATGGGCATGTGTATGCATATGTGTGTACATGTGAGTGTGTCATAACATTAGTGCTCTGTGTATGTGGCTGCAAATGTACACATGTGCACACTCGGGTGTGCATGTGCACATTTTATCTGCAGGCATATGTTTGAGTACATGCATGTGTGGAATCGCACATGCAGACATGCCCATACTTGCACGTGTGTGCATCTGTGGGGTGTGCATGTGTGTATATTGTGTGTGCATGCTGCATGCGTGTACATGCGTTTGTTGTGTGTATGTGCGTGCTGTGTGGATAGGCATGCTTGTGTGTGTACAGGCATGAGTGTATCATCAGAGTGTTTTGGGGAGTGTGTGTGTATGTGTGTGTGATTCTTGCTCGCCAAAGCCTGATGTGAGCAGTGGCGAGAACGTGCTGAGGAACAAATGACGTGCACTACCGTCAGCTGCAGTGAGGGGTCCCCTTAGAGGGAAGGACCCCACCACGTCAGAGCAGGAGCAGGAAAGGTCTGGTGGGCAGGAGCTACAGGATAGACGCAAGCTTTCTTCACTCCCTCTCAGTAGTTGGAGGACTGCTCTGCAAGAGAGAATTTGATGTTATTTTAATTCCTCAAAAATGTTATCCGAGTCCTCAATACTTGGAAAGCACTAAGATGTGACTTGTTACGTAAAGAGGTGTTTTTCCTTGCAACTCTCTCCACACTTCCCACAGAACAGGGGAACAGGCTGTTGGATGAAGTGAGTTCTCTGTGCTTCGAAGCATTCGGACAGGAACCATGTGGGCTTTCTCCGGGCAGAAGGGGCCTCTAAGGTTTTGCCCAACCCAAGGGGCCTGTTATGCCATGAGCAGATGGGTTTTCCAGTCAACCATGCGTGCACTCTTTGGTTTTTGACATTGCTTATGATCTTCACACTTTAACAGCACTCTTCCCACTTCTTCTCTGTGTTTCTCATTTCCACAAGTCCTCCTGGCCTGTCCCTCTCTGCTTCTGATCTTTCTCTCTAGACAAATGATGCACTTTTTATCTTGTGTGATTGATTTTCAGAGGACTGAGTTCTTCGCTGGTGTTACTGCTCACTCTAAGCCTGTTTGTTCTGTTTGGCGGAAAGTTGAGTAAGAGTTCTGCCGTGGAGTTACTGCTGCCTCGACGCTGCTTGCTCGCTGAGCTGCCTCTGACTCCCGGGCCCCGTGCGTGCCCTGGTGGAATGGTGCTCCACGGGGTCCTCATGGCTGCTCTTTCAGACATAGGTCAGCAGGCCGTCCTTTCTCAGCACCTCTGGGGAAACTCCAGCTGGTTGCATCTGTGCTTCTCATCTGCCCCTGGGGCTGGGCGCTGGTGGCTTGGGTTCTGGTCCGTCTCTGTCCGTGGCCTTGAAAACATTGGCTCCCTTGTTCAGCTTCGGGTGGCATCTCTGTTCTGCGTCATCGGGAGAGCATCTGGGGATTACCAGCGTCTGGTACTGGCAAGCTGTCACCAGGTCCCCCGCTGTAAGCGTGTGGGTGGTGTCGGCCACATGGGTGCCACGTGGCTCCACCCCCACCCACTGTGGCTGTGGGACTCCAGCCAGTGGGGGGGGGTCTTGCCTGTGTCCTTGCACGTTGTGTCACGTGCTGCGTGGTGGTCATGCATCCAGTGCCCCTCCTTTCCCAGGGGGAGAGCTTAGCATCCCAGGTGTCGTAGCTGCTGCATCTCATGCCTGCCCACTGAATGGCTTCGGTCCCAATTGAACAGCCCATCACAGGTGACGTACAGCACGCAGTACCTCTGCCCCCAGTGTTGGGCTCCCAAAAGAGCCGGCGTCTGAAGGTACGAATCCTCCAGCCGAGGACCTGCTGGTGAGGACTTTCCTTGTTGTTGTGAGCTGTGGTTCAGTCGGCCTCGTGACCACCCCTGTCTTGGCGGGATGAGACACTGCCTGGTCTGGGGAGCTCTGGTGGCCTAGTGGCAAGAAGCTGCACTGCAATCCCAGATGTACCTGGTTTGAATCCACCAGATGCTCTGCTGGAGAAGGAGGGGCAATCTCCTCCTGTACCAGTCAGATCTGATTTGACGGTACACGCACACAAAATAATAATAAAAAAAATAAAAAAAAGAGACACTGCCTGGTCTTGTGCTCCCCCAGCCAACATTTGTGGCTCAGAGCCTTGGGATCTATAGGATTTTCACTGGCTTGTGTTCTGGACGTAGATTTCCAGGCCTTTCTTCCTAGCCTGTCTGAGTCTAGAAATATCAGTCTCAGTAGTGTGTGTGCGTACCCTCTCCCCAGTGCCACCCTCTCTGCTGATCCTCTCCGCGGGACAAGGAGCCCAGAGAGGGTAGGCCCTGCCCGGTGGTCTCATGCAGGGCTGCAGCCCTCACCTCCTGCCTGCCTTCCCTTTTGGGCTGTGGGGCAGCCTCAGAGTCGTGGCACCAGGAAGGACACAGGTGGACGCCACAGTAGGGAAGCTCCTGGGACACTCATTGGTGCCATGACGAGGATGTTGGGTGCTCACCAGCGCACAGCTGCAGAGATTGCTGGCCAGATGTCCAGTGGTGTCAGCTTGGAGCTTGAGAGCGCTCTAGGAAGACAGACTAGCTGTGGGGAAGGGCTGGAGCAGGTTGCCAGGTATTTCTTCAGAGGCACCTCTGTGTGGACTTGAACCTCTAGCCTTCTGGTTAGTAACCAAGCCTTTTCGCACCATGTTGAGCTTCTGACTTTTGGTCTCAGGGATTCACTGTCCAGAGGTAGGAAGGCTGTTCCCAAATGGTAGGGGACAGTTCCCGAGAAGTGAGGCACAGCTGGGGTCCCCACATGGAGGCTCTCAGTGGACGACAGCCCCTGGGCTCTGCACGTGGCCTGGCGGCACCCTCTCTCCTAGTCTCTGCCCTTCACACACCCCAGTAAGAACTGGCAACACCCTGGCAGGGGCCCTCGGCCAGGCTGGGCCAGCGGGCAGTGACTCATGTGGGGGTTAGGGCCTGAGCACGGGCCTTGTTAATAGCAAAGCCATGAAGTCCCTTAGGTCACTTCACACGAGGGACAAATGGCCCATTTAGGTTGATGTGGCTGCAGGCGGGCTGCCAGCCGCACTTGGAGTGGGGAGAATTTCATTAGAGCGAGCGGTTCCAGACTGGAGGGGGCGGGGGCCATTCGCCCAGTGCTTCCTGCTGCCTCCCACGCCGGCTCCGGGACAGGGTGAGGCTGGGCTCAGGTACTGGGTGGGCCCCTCTCCGGTGAGGTCACCAAGGGACAGGGGCAGCTCCGGGGACTCAGCTCTTCTCGTGGGCTTCCTGCTGGACTGGCGTCCAGAACAATCTGTGTGCACTTTGGTGTGAATGTCATTCCCTCTCCCAAGAAAATGGAGCACAACCTGCATCTCCCCTCGGCCTCCTCCGTACCCCAGCTGGAGGTGCAAATACCCAAGGAGACACGAAGGGACCTCCGGATCAGTGCAGAAATCCCACCAGAGTAACTGTGACCTCCCTACGAGTCACTGAAAGCTGGCACAGAGGCCAGGCAGGGGCCACTACAGCCTCTCCCCTCCCAGGGAAGGTTCTGGAACACCCAGTGGTGGTGAGGTTAACCGCTGCACGTGGAGATGCATACACACCTCTCAGTTTTTCACTTGCAGAAGGAGTCTTTGCACTGCAGCTCCAGGCTGCCTCACTGCTCTTCAGAAGGGTTCGCACTTTTGCCTGTGGGCAGATTCTCTCCCAGCTTCAGCCAATCTGTTCTTTTTCCTTGTAAGTTTCCACAGCCTGGAGTCCGCACCTGATTGGGCAGGGCCCACCTTTCCCGAAATGCTGCTCACCTGGTATCCCTCCCCGAGCTGTGCCAGGAGGCCCGTCCCTGCTGTGGATGGTGAGGGTCTCGAGGGTCTGAGCCTCTTTGCCACTCAGGGAGCAGATGTTGTAACTCCAGACCCCCAGAGGAGCTGCTAGAGCCTCAGATTCCTGCATTTCCTCCCCACCTTTCTGTTCCAGAAGAGAATGAAAGAGTGAGTGGAAGCTACAGTGAGGCAGACAGCAGTTCTCTTTGGTGGTGGTGGTTGTTCGGGGCCATGGAGTTGAGCTCGACTCATGGTGACCCTGTAAACAGTGGCCGTGGACTCTGCCCTGTCCTGTGTCTCGAGCCTGTTGCTGCAGTCACCTGGATCCTTCTCTTTAAGGGTCTTCCTCTCCTTTGCTCACCGTCCACCTTTCCAAGTATGTAGTCCTTGTCTAAGGACTGGCTTTTGTTCTGACTCCCTTTTTAAACACCCACAACCGGCCCGTAGATTGAGTAGCTTCAGCAAGTACTGAGCTCCCCATCACTGAAGGCATCCAAGTGGAAGGTGGATGGTTTGAAGGAGGAGCTGGAAGCACTCTCGCAGGGATTGTGGATGGTGGGATACTTGGTGGGGAACCTGCTGTGAGGCTGTGGCGAGACGCAGGGCGTCCACTGGTCTGGGGGTTTGCGTTCTCTGCAGAATTGCTTCCCTTCGCCTGTTGATTGCACTCCGAACCTCAGGCCTCTTTGCTTCCACATTCTGGGTCCCTCTGGGTGGTGGGCATCATCACATCTGCCTGTGGGGGCCCACGGGGGCAGGTGAAGGGTCCACCCCCTGGAGATGAAGCCATCTTAGTTGTCATGTTGACTTTACCGAGGCCTCAGTTTCCCTTTCATGACCTCGGGTGCCGGCTGTTCCCGCTGATGTGGAACTGGGGCAGCTGGTGACTCAGTCCTTGTCCCACTGCAGCGGTGGCAAGCTGCCTGCAGTCTGGGGACAGAGGCCAGCCTGAGGAGATGGCAGGGAGGCCCGGTCTGCAGGCTCCTGGGAACAGCCTGTCCCTGATGGGCATCTTGCCCACTGAGATTGCTGACCACCCGGGTTGAGAAGCCTGCAGCTGGGACAGCCAGTGACATCAGCACGCTGTGTGCCTGAGTCACTCGAGCCGCCTGAGGTTGGGACGGTACCAGGCTGGCCACTCACTCAGAGAGGTTCCCCGTGGGAGCTCTGGAAGGGCTTGGAGAGAGAGAGGGAGGGAGAGGGGGCAGGGGAGAGAGAGAGAGAGAGAGAGAGAAAGAGAGAGAGGGAGACAGAGGGGAGATTGTGTGTGTGTGGTCGCATCCTTCATCAGCTGCTGTGCGCAAAATGCTGCACCCTCCGCACCACTCCTCCACCTGATTTGACGGCTTCTGGGAAGGTAGGCCGGGAGCCCGCCGACCCAGTGGTTAAAGCGTCTGTTACTAACCAAAAGGTTGTTCATTATCGTTCTTTACTTTCAAGTCAGAAGCGACGCGTAGCCGACCTTCCAATGCCTTTTCAGGGGCAGTAAATAGTGCAGGAGGGGATTTCCCATCAACCCCAAGGAGCAGCTGGTGGATTCGAACCATGTGTCTGTAGGTTGGCGGCATGGCTCCTCACCACCAAGCCACCCGAGCTCCCTAGTCAAGTCATTAGAACCCACCAGAGGCTCCGAGGGAGAAAGGCCTGACATTCCACTCCTGTGACGTCCAGGCAGCTCAGCCTCCCCGTGACCATTGAAGGCTGCAGACCACAATGGGAGAAGCTGACCATCTTTCTCCTGCAGAGTGGCTGGTGGCTTAGACCTGCCAACCTTTTGGACAGCGTGCTGGGGAATGTGGAGAGTCAGCGAAAGAGGGGAAGACCCTCAGTGAGACAGATTGGCACCAGGTCTGTAGCAGTGGGCTCAGGCGTTATCGGAGATGGTAAGGCCGGCACAGGAGATGGTGCGGTTCACATCCGCTGTCCTAGGGTCACTGTGAGTCGACTCAGTGGCACCAGGCAGCAACCAGCACCTTCTAGTTCATAGCCAGTCTGCCAAACCCTCCGGGGCAGTTCTGTTCTGTCGTGTGGGCTGCTGTGATTAGAAACAGTTTAATGGTTTCTGACAAAAAGAGCAGGAAGCTCTGGTGGCTTTAATGGTAGGGAGCTGCTCTCTCAACTCAGAGCCACGTGGTTCGGATCTATCAGCTGCTTTGTGAGAGAAAACCAGACCATCTCCCATGTAATTTGCTGCCTCTGCAAAGCCGCTGGAGGGTCAGCCCTGAGTCCATTCTGACTCATCCGTAACAGCAAACCGCAGCAGGAAGCTGGGGGACGTGAGTCCACCCTCAGGCCTGGCCTTGGGTGGGAAGGGAGGGTCATGGGGCCTTGCAAAGCAGTAGCTGTGAGTCCACCCTCAGGCCTGGCCTTGGGTGGGAAGGGAGGGTCGTGAGGCCCTGCAAAGGCCGTCAGGAAGGGCACCTTAGCCCTGCAGGGGAGCGTGTGGGGTGGGGGTGAGGTCTTGAATTGGCCTCTCAGGAGCTCAGTGATCGGCTAATTGATTGACAGGCGTGGAAGTATCCTGACTCTCAGAGCCACAGGCCAGGATCAACCTCTGCTCTCAGTGACCCTGCGCACACAGGCCAGAGCCCTGCCTGGTCCTGCCCCTCCGTGGCCATCTCTCCTCACATAAGCCCATCGTTGCCCTCACTTCCATGCTGGTCCATCTGGCCGCCTCTCTCTGTTTTTCCAAGCATGAAGTCTAATCTCTGGAGACTGGCCCCTCCTGAGAACATGCCCCAAATATCTCCTAAGTCCAGCCCACCCTTCTCCCTTGGTAGTGGCACCTGTCCGTCCCCCCCACCCCGGGGGTTCTGACCACAACATCAGTACGGTTTACAGCGTGGACCAGAAGGGCAGGAGGGGTGGACGGGCTGTGTCCTGGGATGGGACAGACAGCGCATGATGGAACAGCTTTGTCACCGGCGCCTGGTGAGAGAGCAGGGTGGCAGCGGGCAGCAGGGGAGCGGCCCCTGGGGACTCCTTGATTCAGCACAGGGACCTTTGTTAGGAAGCCCCTGCGGGGGGAGGCGGCCTGGTGGGGCTGGTGCAGTCAGGGCTGATGGGTCTGCAGTGGAGCAGGCCGGGGTGCTAGCTGGCACGTGGGGGCATTTCCTGCTCTGAGGCGGCACCGTCTGGCTGCATCAGGCGGCTGGCAGATGGTGGGATGGTACTGGGTCGCCCACATACTGGTGAAATGTCCGCCGTGCCCACGGAGCAGCGGCACCAGGTGGCCTGAGACACAGTTGAGTGCATGACTGATGGAGTTCCTAACGTGTCAGGCTGGTGACTGAAAGGTTGGCGGGTTCAAGTCCACCAGGGCACGTGGCAGGAGGACGGGCAGTCTCTTCCTGTTGGGAACCAGGTGGAGGGTCGTGCGGGGTCAGAGCTGACCGGGAGGCAGTGGGCTTTTTGGTTTAACTCCCCTGGTCAGAGCTGCCCTTCTCACCGGGGACAGGGCTGCTGCCGACCACGGCCTGCGCTGTCATTTTCCTGCCTGTCGGTGTTTTTGTCGTCACTGATATTGTCACCTTGTCTGGTGTCTCTGCTGTGGCAGTGGACTCGTCACTACCTGTGGTCTGGTTCTGACAACTTTTTTGAGAGCAGAGTAGTTAATTTAAGGAAAAGGAGACACATTTTTAAACGGTTTCCGCTCAGCTACTAAGAAGACAGTTAGTGATGCTTCAGTTCAGTGGTGGAAGTTTGTCCTAAGACGCTGGGGTTCGTGTTCACACGTTGCTGTCGAGGGGAAGGGACTCCCAGCCGAGTCTCCGGATTTTCAGGCGCCGTAAAGCCCACGGGGGGAGGCTGCCCGTCTTTGACCCTCATGTGCTCACATAGCCGAAGGATTTCCACCTGTATTTATCGGTAGATTGTTGTATGATGAAAGCTGGTAATAACTCCAAGGATGCCATGTGGTCTGGTTAGGTGAGAGAGCTGTGGTCAGGGAGGTGACATGGTGTGTTTCTATACTGGGTGATGTCCACCCTCGTGATAACCCTGGGTGGCCCTGCCTCCCGGAAAAACACTTTGTCAGCGTTCAGGACGGACCAGGAACTCGTGAGCCTGGGAACGAAGATGTGGCATGAGAGGCTCTGGCTCAGTGGAGACAGAAGTGGCTACTCCTAAGTTATAGGCAGTGGGCCACAAGCACTGGTGGCCCAGTGGTAGAATTCTTGCCTTTCATTCAAGAGACCTAGGTTCGATTCCCAGCCATTCCCAGCCACCAGCAGCTTGCCAGTGGAAGCTGGTGTGTTGCTATGATACCAAATACCATATCAGAGCTTCCAGGCTAAAAAGGGCCCTGGCAAGACAGCGGGTTAAGCGTTACACTGCTAACTAGAAAGTTGATAGTTTGAATCCATCAACTGCTTGTTAGAAAAAGTCATACAATCTGCTTCATTTGCAGCCTTGGAAACTCTAAGCAGCATCTATCCTGTGAGGCCACTGTGGGTGGGAAATCAGCTCGTTGGCAGCGGAGATTCCAGATTGAGATAGCCCAGGAAGAAAGGCCTGATAATCTTCCTAAAATCAGCCAGTGGGACTCAGTGCTGCCCCTTAACAGGCCCTCACAGGCCCCAACAGGCCCTCACAGGCCATGGGCTGGCTCAGAACTGGGTGGTCTTGATTCCAAGTGAGCTTAATTGAGTCTGGGGGTTGGCTTTGAGCTGGGGAGGAGGGCATGACCCAATTTGACATTCAAAACTACCCTCTTTATGCTGAATAGAGGTCGACCAGTGAGACAGGGCTGCACCGCAGGAGAGAGACGGTCACGTGCGAAAAAGGCCAAGTGTGAATTTTTTCAGGAAGTTTGTGAGCTGGTTGTTCAGCCCAGCAAGAATGGAAAATGAAATTAAAAGTGGAACAAACAAGTGATTATAAGAAGAAACAAAGATAATAAGTACACAAAGCCTGTCATGCATTTCCCTGCTTCCCTGTCATCTCCATTCGTGGTGGTGTTGACACCTGTGCCTTCTGGAAGGTTCAAGCGCTGCGGAATGGTAGCTGCTGCGAGCCCCGTGCTGGTTCTTCCACCACCGAAGCCACGTTGGCAACCTGGAATGGGCCAGGGAGGGAGTCATCCACACAGGGACAGGCCAGTGCGGCACTCAGCTGCCCACCCCACTGAGGGCTAGCTTCTAAGCCCTGATGACAGTGCCCTGCGGGGTGCCTCCCACTGAGGGTGTCTGTAGAGTTCAGGACATAGACTCTCCCCCGTGGTTTGCACAGGGAGGGTGAGCATCCTAGGAGGAAACTGGGAGTTTGTCTTGGCCACCATTTATTTATTCTTTCTTTCCCTTGTTGTGTACTATCTAATTGGATCTGACTGGCACAGGAAGAGATTGCCCCTCCTTCTCCAGCAGAGCATCTGGTGGATTTGAACTGTGCGCCTTCAGGATTGCAGTGCAGCTTCTTGCCAGTAAATCATCACACCTCCCTCATTCCCCCCCCCCCATTTATTGAGATATGGGAGTGCCCCAGCCCATAGTCCAGGCTCTGAAGCTTGGTGAGGACCCCACAAAGACGAGGCCATGCAATCCCTGTCCTTGAGGAGCCCTGCCTGTTAGGAGGTGGGTTCGCTCTCTCTCATTAGGTGTCCTGCCAAGACTATGAGTCCCTGCGGCACCATCAATTCAGTGCTTGACGCTGACTTAAATGATAGGTTGTTGGAGCCCAATCAGAGGTGCCTGGGAAGAAAGGCCTGGCTGTCTGCTTCCAGTGGGCCATAGCCCCTGAAAACTTCCTGGAGTGCAGCTCTGCCCCACGTGCCTGGGCTCCCAGGAGAAGAGATCAGCTGTTTGTCCAAAGGCTGAGCTGTTGATCCCACCACCGGCTGTACCTGGCTGAGCCCTGGGTCCAGGTCACCAGCACGGAACGGCTGTATCCGGTCGTCACTTCCTCTCACCACTTTCCCACGTTCTCTGAGGTCCAGCGCCGTAGGGCCTGACCCACAGGGCTGGTCTCCCAGCCCACTCCTTCCCTTTCACAGAAAGGCCTGAACCGGGTGGTGCCTCCCACCTTTCCTCCGTCCACACCCACTCGGCTCTTCTGATTAAAACCTGCTGTCCCCGCACACTCTGCATCCCCCCCCAGCTCTGTTCCCTAAACCAGGTGGCCATCTCTGGGGGGATAAGCTTTACCTAAAGGAGTGGTCCCCATGGGAAATCAGTGTCTTTGGTTTGTGCCCATTTCCTGTCGCTGCTGTAACAAATTGTCACGTGCTAGGTGCTCTACAAGGAGCCCTGGTGGTATGGTGGGTAAAGTATTGGACTGCCAACTGTAAAGTTGGTGGTTCAAATCCTCCAGTTGCAGAAAGCTGGGCAGTCTCCTCCCATAAAGATTGCCAGCTTTGGAAACCCGGGAGAAGATGGCCTTCAGCCCGAATCCACTGGTCAGCAGGGAGTGGGACTTACAAGGGTGGAAATGATACTCTCCTATCTGTGGGGGCTGGAAACTGGAGATGAAGTGCCAGCCAGTCATGTTCCCACTGAAGACCACAGGGGAGAGCCTGTCCTTGGCGCGTCCAGCTGGTGGTGGCTCCGGTCCTTGCTGACTGCAGTCTCTGTCGCGGTCTCCATGGCCCTTCCCCTCTATGTCCCTGCGTCTAAGCACATGCACGATAGGGTGACCTGGGATGACCTGCACCCGAGCTTCTGTCTGGGGTTCCGTCTCTACCCAGCCACCAGTTCTCACGACTCTTGGGACCCCACGTGTGTCCGAGGAGAAATGAGCGCCCCGCAGTTTTCAGGGACTGAGTTTTCAGAAGGAGATTGCCAGTCCTTTCTTTTGAGGCACCTCCATATAGACTTGAACTGCTAAACTTCCAATTAGCAGCCAAGCACATTAACTGTTTACACCTTCCAGGGACTCTAATTATACTTTGGGGGACCTGGAAACCCAACAGGGCCACATGCAGACATTCTGGACCCGCAGTCTTTTGGGGAGCACTCAACCCTCAACAGATCGCACTCACAGTGGGCCTACAAGTTGATGGCTCTGAAGCGTCTCTCAAATCACCGGCCCTTTTGGTCATCCTCAGACCAGTTATGATGTCTTGTGACCTTGGGACAATGGGTCACATCATGCAGTAGACTTGTAGTTTCTCCTGCCATCGAAGGCCCATGTTGTACATAGGGTTTTCAGAGGCCTGCTATTTCAGAAGTGGATGGCCAATCCTTCTTCCTAGTCTGTCTTAATGTGAATGTTCAGATTTAGAGAAGTATCAGACAGACCAGCAAGTTAAAGGTATATCTCTTATTGTGGAGTTAACTTTAGTGTCAGTGTTGTCCCTGCCTTTCTCACGCACGTCTTTACCCACTTATTTCCCTGCTACACCATCCACCAGGATACCCATCCACTTCTAGCTCGCCCCTTCACATCTATCTCCCATTGACCAGCCCTCCATCTAATAACTTATATATGAAGCTTCCTTGGCTTCTGTGATTCCAAACACATCAGCTGCTGGTAGTTCCTTATGTTGGGACCAATGTCTCTGAAGTTTAGTTGTAATGTTTCCCGAGCAAAGGCGATGCATCCTGTAGAACTGGTGTGTAGATAGGCTTTTCTTGGCCCGAGGGCCATCATGCTTGGGAGGGTGGAGGGACAGCGCAGAAGGGGAAGGCCCTCTATGAGGTGGATTGATTCAGTGACTGGGATAATCGGGATGGGAGTATCAGAGACAGTGCGATTGGCATAGGACAGAGCAGAGTTTAGGGCTGTTGTACATAGGGTCGCTATGAGTCGCAAACAACTCGACAGCACATAACAACAACAACAACAGCCCAACCAAGGCTGTCTGCCAGCTCCTGGCATGGAGGGCCCCTGGCCTGGCCTTACCACGCTCAGACCCACACTAAAGCCCACACACAGTCATTGGGAGTGATCAAAGGAGAGCTGGGTGATTACAGGGCGGGCAGTGACGGAGCTGAGAGAGCAGGCCGGGAACTGGCTTGCCCTGGAGTCTGCAGAAGGCAGTTTTGACGGGAAGGGTGGTGCCCAGCTGTTTCCCATCTCAAGGGCAGAGCCAAAAAGAGGAAACAAGCAAGGTACAGTAGAGAAATGGGGTAGACACCAGGGTGAACTTCCCAGCTTGGAACAAAGCCAAGCTCCTGACTGGCTTCTTGGAGGCAGCCTGGGGATTCTTACCTGAGGGCTCTGCGTCTGGCCACACCTGCCTGAATGGGGCCTGGGCAGGAGACAGAGGCTGGAACATGGACCTGCCATTGGGGCCTGTTTCTGACTCAGAAACTTAGCTTCGTCCTGCCATTGTCCCCTGAGAACCAGAGGGGAGCATTTGGGGAGGCGGGCACCCCAGCTGATTCCTTAGGAAGCTGCCCCATGTGTGCTGATGATAGCACCCATTAAAGTGCCTTGGGCTAATCTGATCGATCCAGGTCCTCTCAGCAGCTGATGTGGGTGATGTGGGGGTGTCTGTACTCAACAGGTACTTTTGATAAAAATCCAGAGTATAACGCTGTGGCCTGGTTGGATACTGCCCCAGAATCTTCTGGGGCCACCCCTGGAAACTCTTGGGGGCTGTGTGTTTAGGCTGAGTGTTGTATGGGCTCGAAGCACCCCAAATGCTGTGTGGAGAGATGGCCCACCTGGTCCAGAAGGTTTGCAGACTGCAGGTACTGGGGAGCTATGTGGGGACCCTGAGGTCTGGGGGGGCCGCTCTGGGGACCATCCAGGCTCCTCCCTCGGCTCCCGGGTAGACGAGGGCGTGTACACATCTGACATGGCTGTGGTTTCGCCGTTCCCATGTCCACAAACTCACTTGGTTGAAAATAGTGCAAAATATCCCAAGTATGAGAGAGGGCGTGGCGGTTTTCTTCCGAAGGAAGGGCCCAGCTTCTTCTGTTCCAGAGCGCCCATCGGGCCTGATTCATTCTCCATGGCCCCCCACCCCGCATAGCCCAGCCACCGCCTCCCCCAGTGGCGGGAGGGCTCAGCATCTTCCACAAATGCTCGGGGGAGGGGGGTGCGGGGGTGTGACAGAACAATTCCAGGCCCAGGATGAGCCGGGGACACTAAATGCCACATACTTGGAGATCGTGGCACAGAGGACCTGGGCTGTGGGCAGTTGGTAGGTTGAGGATTCAGTTGGTTCAGATCCTCCATTAGGCAGAATGCAACCCTGCCTGCCTGCACCCGGCCCTGCATGTCCTCCTGTCCCTGCTCTGCTGGGCACTGTTGTTACAGCCGCTGGGCGGACTGTCCTGTGGGGGCTCTTCCTCTTCTTCACTGACCCTCCACTTTATTAAGCATAATGTCCTCCTCTAGGAACTGGCCCTTCCTGAGAAAAGGCCCAGAGTGCGTGGAATGAAGTCTCACCATTCTCCCTTCTAAGCAGCATTCTGGCTTCTGTTCTTCCAGGACACACTTATTTGCCCTTCTGGCTGCTGCTAAGTTGGAACTGACTCGCCCTTGACCCTCGAGCGGGTTTTCAGAGGCAGTTCAATCTCACGAGAGGTGATTGCCCATTTCTCTCCCATGGAGCAGCTGATGGATTCAAACTACTTGTCTTTGGGTTGGCAGCGCAACTCCTTACCACTAGGCCACCAGAGGTCATCTGGCGGTCCACGCTGTATTTACTATTCTTCACCAGCACAACAATTCTAATTCTTCAGTCTTCCTTGTTCATTGTCCAGCTTTCACCCACTCAAGGGGCCCCTGAGAGTATCACGGTTTGGGGCAGATACACCTCAGTCCCCACAGTGGCATCTTTGTACTTGAGCACTTTGAAGAGGTTGTTGTTGCAGATAGAATTTGATATGATACCATTGGATTTCTTGGTTTCTTTCATGGGTGCCAGTTGCAACCAGGTGAAGAAAATCCTTGGCAACTTCTCTTCTCCGTTGTGCTGTCACTTCCGGGCTGGTTGTGAGGACCTGAAGGTGTAACCCCTGCTCATGGCTGTAGAGTTTGGTCCTCATCAGAGGTGCTCCCACCCAGTCCTCTTGCCCGTCAGCTAGCAAGGACGTGTCATCTGCATGTCTCGCATTGTTATTACGTGGCAGGAAGGGGCATCACTGCCTGATACCATTGAGTCGGTCTGGACTCCCGGTGACCCTAGAGGACAGAGCAGAACTGCCCCCCGAGACTCTTGAGAGAAGCTGGTTATCACAGCCTCCTGTGGGGCGGCTGGTAGATTCGAACTGTGGACCTTTTAGTTAGCAGGTGAGCTCTTAAGCTTCTGGCTTCCTTGGGATGTTAATACCCACTGTGGATTCTCCAGGCTCCCTGACGTTGAGCCCTGGCTCTGAGGTCACAGGTGGCTGGAAAGAACACGGGAGGTGAGGCCGTACAGGACGTGATGGTGGCTGCAGCAGAGCCGGGTGTCACTTCACCTGAAGGCCCCTCGAAACATGGACCGCAGGGAGCTGTGGCATCAGACGTTGTAGTGGGGCTTTGGGCTCCTCTTCAGTGCGCACCCCAGCCACGGCTTAGTTCAGTGTGTTCTGTGGTAGTTCAAATCCTGGCTTCTCTGTGGTAGAAAGATGACTACAAGTGTGCGCTCTGAAATACCCCAGGCCGAGGAGACGCTGGGAGGGTCTCTGCGTGGGCACCGCGGCAGGCATTGCAGGTTGGCAGAGGGTGTGGTTTGTTTGGCTTTGATGTGGGGACAGTTACTAGGCCTGTGCGGCTCAGGATCAGGTGAGCTGGAGGTGAGGACCTGAAGTGCCCGCCCCGAGGGTACTGTGACCCTAGGGGACAACCCAGAACTGACCTTGGGGTGTCCCAGGTCCTAGGCTGCTCATGCTCTATGTTTAACCCATCATTTGGTCCCGGGGCCTGGGACCCTCCTGCCTTGGAGATTATAGTGTTATCAAGGGAAGAGAGAAGAGTTAGGGTGGAGGTGGTGCTGGAGGGAGACTGGGCCTTAGGTGTGGGGACACGGGGTGCGAAGCCCCCACCTGTGGCCCTGAGAGCTGCGTGCCCTGAGAGGAAGCAGCCCCTTCTTCCCTTTCGCTAGTCTCTGCTTTCAGGGGAAGCGCGTGTGTGGGAAATGCCAACTCTTTTCTCAGGTCATCTCTCTTCAAAGGGCGCACGCTTCCCTGTCTGTTAGGACAGAGACCTCCGTCCTCCATGCCTGTTCCCTGTTCTTGGGGTGACATTGTCAGAGCTGCAGGGGCGCAGGGAGTGGCATGAAGCTCTTGTGGCCCCGGAGCTCATTAGCCCCCAGATCTGGATGAGCACCAGCCTGGGCTCAGGAATCAAGGCGAGGACCCCCTCAGGGAGGACCAGCTAGAGCTCCAGGCGAAGATCTCCCGGAACCCGCGCCCCCTAACTCTTGGAAGCGCGGGAATCCGTCAGATGAACGAACTTTGTTTGCTGCGTAACTGAACCTCCCACGGAAGGACCCCCGAGCTGGGGGAAAGGGAGGTCGCTCCTCCCCTCTG
>NW_006399798.1:4485048-4494308 GCF_000299155.1 Elephantulus edwardii | reverse complement strand
GGGCCCAGCGGCGCCGCCCCCATTCATTCGGCGGATCCGGGGGCCGCTTCGTGCGAGCTCTGCCCCAGGACCCGGCGCCTGAGTCCGCGCGCGGTGGCCCGGCCGGGCTCTTCCTCGCCGCCCGCCCCGTGCGTCCGCGGCCCGCCGCCACCATGTCCGACCCCGCGGTCAACGCGCAGCTGGACGGGATCATCTCGGACTTCGAAGGTGGGTGCCGGACGGCCTGGCGCGGGACAGCGGAGGGAGGGAGGCGGGACCTCGGATGGAAGCGCCCCCGGCCGCGAGCGCCACGCGCCCGGCCTCACGTCGCCGACAGCGGCTCCGGGAACAGGGTGTTCCTCTCCCGATGGCTCGCCCGCCCGGTTTCCTGCCTTGTTGTGTTCGCCAAGTGGAGCACAGTTTCACCTAGGGTCCCTCGCCCTCTCTCCCTAGCTCTTCTGGGCCTTGTGGTGGCCATTGGAGTCTGTCCTCCTCCGTCCGAGGCGGCTTCAGCTTGGTAGCAGCCCTCCCATCCCCCACGCATTTTCAGCTGGGGCTGAACCGAATCTGACCGAGGGCCGCCGTACGCTGGTCACTCCCGGGCGGTGCGCCCCATCCAGGCCCGGGGACATCCTCTTGTCACCCCAGAACCGGACGGCAGGGAAGAGGGGCCTGTGAGCGACTGGGAGGCGCTCCGCTGGCCCGATCAGAGTTTACTGAGCGGGGCACTTGAGGGATTCTTTCCGCAGGGGAGTGAGGTTCTTTCCGTTCGGCCCCCCGGCTGCCCGGCCTCTTGGCCCCCCAGCTCCTCATCTCCCTGGCCCGGTGCCTGCATGTGTTTTCTTGTGTCCTCGGGGCAGCCTGTGGCCTTGCTCTCGCCCTGCGCCCTGCGTCCTTGTTGTAAATACAGCAGTCGGAAGGGAAGCGCACACAATAGTTTCAGCACTTCGGGGGCCGGGACTGCCGCTGCCCGAGTCCTGGCCGGGCCGAGGTATTAGGGGCTACAGTGGGCTGAGTCCCGGGAGAGGACGGGTGACCATCCAATGGTCCGGAGCCCCAGCGGCCAAGGGCGGAGATCTGGGTGCCAGAGCCCAGCGCACACATGGGCCTCCTCGGGCCAACCCCATTCGCTGGAGCACCTTTGGGGGACCGGAGCCTTCTAGATTCTGGAGGGGGAAGGGAGGGGATTGAGGAAGAGCCAGGAGGAGACTGTGGTCCGGTCCGGTCTGCCTGAGCCCCAGCGGCCATAGCTCTGTGCATAGAGGAACCGGGTGTCCACTATGCCTGCTCAGTGGCCTTCCAGCCAGACTGCCCAGACCGAGGCGATTCTGGGTCTGAAAGTTGGGGTGTCGTGGTAGCGGAGGAGTGTGTGGCTCCTCTGGGGTCTCCCCGAGCCTCCCCCCTGCAGCTGCTCCCCTTCCTCCCTGCAGGGGCTTTGCTCCCCAAGTGCCCTGGTGGGGCGTTTGCCACTCGCCCTGCTGAGCAGTGGGACGGCTGCCCCCTTCAGGTCAGCGTCAGCAGCGCGTCCTGTGGCCGCAGATTTCTGCCTTCATTTCCTGGTCTCGAAACGTGGACTTAGCAGAATTTCTGGGGAAGTGGAGGGTGTGGAGGCCTGTGTACATGGGGACAGTGACTCAAGGGTCACCACCCTGCCAGACCCGTTCAGCTCTGCCCTGGACTCACGTTCAGGAGAGCTAGCCGCCTCTGTGGATGCCTCCTGAAACAGCTGCCTTTTTCTTTCTTTTTTGGACAAGATAGCTTCTTGACCCTCTAATTTAGCCGGGACAATGAGCTCATTGAGCCTGGCGGCTCGCAACTGTTGGCTGGCAGCTTGACCGCAGGGAGGGGTTTCACACTGTCAAGGGGGGGCTTTGGAGGAGCCTCAGGTCACTGTGTGGTCAGTACCCTCTGCTGGAACCCTGGGGACTCTCGAGGGGCTGGTCTCATCCCAGGTGACTGCCGAGCAAGCCTGCGAGCCTGGGTGGGAGTGTACGTGCGTGAATGTGTGCCTGAGTGTGTGAATGTGTGCGCCTGAGTGTGGGAGTGTGCGCGCCTGAGTGTGTGTGCCTGAGTGTGAGTGTGCGCGCCTGAGTGTGTGAGCCTGAGTGTGTGAGTGTGCGCGCCTGAGTGTGTACGTGTGCATGCCTGAGTGTGTGAATGTGTGCGTGTGAGTGTGTGCCTGAGTGTGTGCGTGTGCATGCCTGAGTGTGTGAATGTGTGCGTGTGAGTGTGTGCCTGAGTGTGTGCGTGTGCATGCCTGAGTGTGTGAATGTGTGTGTCTGAGTGTGTGAGTGTGTGCGCCTGAGTGTGTGAATGTGTGTGCCTGAGTGTGCGCACATGTGTGCTTGAGTGTGTGTGAGTGTGTGTGCCTGAGTGTGTCAGTATGTGTGTGAATGTGTGTGCCTGAGTGTGCACACGTGTGTGCTTGAGTGTGTGTGCATGAGTGTGCGTGAGTGTGTGCCTGAGTGAGTGCGCGCCTGAGTGAGTGTGCGTGCCTGAGTGTGAGTGTGCGCGCCTGAGTGTGTGAGTGTGTGTGTGCCTGAGTGCGCGCGCATGTGTGCTTGAGTGTGTGTGCATGAGTGTGTGTGCCTGAGTGTGTCAGTATGTGTGTGTGAGTGTGTGTGCCTGAGTGCCTGTGCGTGCAGTAGCTCACGTGCAGGAGTTTGCATGCGTGTGAGTGCACATGCTTGTCATCTGCGTGCACATGTGTGAGTGTGCATGCACAAACGTCTCTAAGTGTGCATGTGGGTGAAAATGCGCACGTGTGCTGGTGTGTGTATGCGCATGAATGTGCCTGAGTGTGGAATGACTGTGTAAATGTGCATCTAAGTGAGTGAGTGCTTGCAGGAGTGTGTGAATGCATACATGATGTAAGCATGTGTGTCTGCATGCGTGGGAGTGTGCATGTGGGTGTGCATATGTGCGTGCGTGGGTGTATGTACGTGGATGAGTATGTGCTTGACAGTGTGTGGGAGGTGTGAGGGTCGTTTGGCCTCCAGCACAGCTGGCTTGGGGGCTAGGAAGGCACCTGGTCCCCAGGACTCACACTTGCCTTGGGGTTGGTGGGAGCAGCTGTATGTGTGGGTGGAAGACAGACACACAGGAGAAATGGCCAGGGGAGCTGAGTGTGTGGCCCAGGGCACAGTGGGTGACACCTTTATTAGAATCGGGACAAGGAGAGCCTGGAGCAGAAATGCAACCTTGGGGGGGAGCATTCTGAACAGAGGTGACCAGAGCCAGGGTGGCCGGGAGAGCGGGGCCTGAGGAGCCAGCATGTCCAGATCCTGTGGCCGGGCAGTGCAGGGCTAGGCCAGCCGCCGGACAGTGGACTGGGTGCCGGAGTGGCTGGAGGGGGCCAGCAAGCGTCACTGAGCAGCCCACTGGTTTCTTGATTTCTTCATGTCTCATCTGAAGAGAGAGTGGAAGCTCCCCAGCTCCTTGGGAGGGACCATGGAGGCCTCAGTGGCCGGAGGAAGGGTGTCGGAGGAAGGGGTGTTGTCTTCTCCAGTTGGTTCCCAGAGGTGGAGGGCCTGGGGCCTCGCAGACCTCCGGCTTTGAGCCCTCATGAAAGAAGCTCTCTTAGGCTTGGGGGCTGACGCTAGAGTAGAACGCTTGCAGGATAGTCCAGAAGCTGCTTGGGATGGAAGGGTTAGAAGGTGGGTGTCCAGACCAGCAGCTGTCCCTGTAGGCAGAAGGTAATCCACCATGTATGTGTGCACACGTGTGGGATCGTGTACGTACATAGGAGTGGTGTCTGTGCCAAGGGTGTGGATGTGGATAGGAGTTTGTATGTTGTATGTGCAGGATGTGTGCACAGATGTGTGTGTGTGTGTGTGTGTGTGTGTGTGTGTGTAAGTGGGTGCCTGAGATTAAAATCCTGCCAGTGCCCCATATCCGCATCCTTGGGGGAACCTGGCCCCTGCTCGGAACAACACTCTTCTTTTCATGCTTAGTCCTTCTGTGTCCCTCTCCTCTCATGGACTTGGGAGCCACAGGGTGGACCCTTAGGCTTCATCCCCAAGGGGCTCTGGGGGGGGGGATCCTCTCCATGCTCGGTTGTGGCCACTCCTGTTGGGCTCCAGGGTCCCAAGACCCAAGGATGTCAGTCACCATGGAGAGGCCCTCCCATCCTACCCCCTCAGTGGGTGCTGAGAACACTGGTTCCCAGGTGTGTGGGGGGCAGGGCGAGTGTTTGGGATCTTGCTGGTGACTCCGAAGGCCCCCCTGTGGCAGGCCCGTGACCTCTGTGCTATCTCGCACTCCCTCAGCTGAGCCCCCTCGTCAGGTGGACGGCTTGTTCTGGAGCGGGCACAGGCCAAGTGCGTTATCGCAGATGCTCACAACCCTGGTCTTTGTGTAATGAGAGTGCCCAGTGCCAGCTGCTGGCCTGCTTTTCCAAGCGGCGTTTGCTGTAACCAGATTTGCACGTGGAGAGGGTCCCCATAGTCCTTGATGTTTGTTAGAACAGACTCTGCCTCAAGTCCCTGCTTGGGCCCAGAGCCTAATCCACTCTTCTCTTAAGCTCTCTGCTGTCTCCTGGGATGGGTCTCCCAGGCTGGGACTTGGAAGGACAGGGAGACCCAGGAGGCATGGATGGCAGCATGCTTGTCTGAGAGGCCAGACTCCTTTGGGACAAGATTGCAGGTGCCAGCTCTCCAGCAGCCCTTTTGTTCCCAGGAGGAGAACTGTTGCTTAGTGACAGGTCCTAACAAATGCCAGGGGCCTCGTGGCTTATTCACCCTGCTTTCCACACAAGGTCCAAGGTCTTGCTCCATTTCACATCTTTGTGGCAGGAGCTCTGGAGGTGACAGTGACTCCCTGCTCCTGAAAGGAGCTGGCTTCGCTGGCTATCTGTTGTGTGGGCACCATTGTAGCTAAGAGGGAGTGGGTCCATTTCACGGACGAAACAGCAGTGCCCACCATCAACTTGCTGGTTCTCTTCATGTCGTGAGCACACGGCCAGGCAGGCTCACAGATCTGGCTTGGAGGCTGAAATTTAGAGGCAGAGGGCTGGGCTAGCACTGACAAATGTACCAGGTGGATGCTGGGGTGGGGTGAGCTTTGCACGCTGGCATCAGACTGGAAGGCTTCCTGGAGGTGGTGGGTCTCCAGGAAACTTTGGAAAAGACCAGTGGGTAGGAAAGTGATGTCTTCAGCGGTCCAGAGGCCGAATGGAGGAATGCTTAAGAGAACAGGTGGGACAGCAGGCCCACCTCACACGGAGGGTTAAAGGGGCATGGGAAGTCCTCTGCCCCGGAGGCTCAGTTTGTGCATCTGCAAAGTGGGGGTATAAACACTCTCTCTGAGGGTGATGTGGGGAGAGGCGCAAGTTGGAACACCAGCCCCCAGGAGAGAGGGCGTGAGCAGGCTGTTGTTGCCGAGGCTTGGTGGTGGTCGGTTCTCGGGGTGACCTCATGTGCACTGGCCCGACTGTTGACATGCTGGGGGCTCCCTGTTCCAGCCCCTGAAGCCTCTCAGCCTCGGAGCTCCTCTTCCAGCGAACATCCGATGTTCCCTTGTGAGACACAGAGTTTTCACTGGCTGGATTTGGGAAATTGATTGCCAGCCGTTTCTTCCTGGTCTTAGCCTGAAAGCTTTCCTGAAACTCCCACGTGAGTGGCGCTGCTGGTACTCGAGTCACAAATGCCCTAGCTTCAGCATCAGAAGAACATGTGAGGACAGACTGATGGATGGGAGAGTGGTCACGGCTGGGGCTGACCTGTGGTTGCTCGTAAGGGACAGGTGGGTGCTCACTGGCAAGGGTGGTCTTGGCATCCTCAGCCGGAGGGTATGGCACTCACCCATCGTGAGAAGGACAGTGGACTCCGGGATCCCGCCTGCTGGCCCCTCTGCACCAGCTGTGCTGACCCTCGCCTGAGTTCTGGGCTTTGGTTCTGGATGGGACACGGGGTGGGGCAGTGTAGGCTGTGCGTCCTGAGGGAAGGCCACCTTCACCACAGGCCTGGAAGATGGGGGCCCAGGGTCCTACCTGCAAGGCCAAGTGCGGACAGCGACACGGACCTGGCTGGGTTGTCAGCCAGTGGAAATGGGCCTTGGAACCGTGTGTCTCTGCTGGCTGGCCTTTCTGGATGGTTCTAGATGGCGAGTATCCTGAGTACCTGCTGGGTCAGTGAGGAGTGCAAGGGCTGAGGGTCTCACAGCTATGTCCCACCCACCCCAGGGTCACTCTGTACCCTCAGCCCTGGCTTGGGAGTGGGTGGGACCCCAGATCTGGAAATTGAGACCAGCCAGCACTCAAGTCCTCTTGGGTCATCAGTGGGCCCAGCCAGCACAATGCCCAGCGTGGAGTGTTCTTCAGCTCAAGGTGGTCCTGCTGGCCGATAACAGGACAGCAGTGGCTGGAGGGTCCCATTCCTGATGAACTTCATGCCCCTAAGATAGCCCAAGACTGTTAATGTTGCGTTGGTTCCAGTTCAGAGCACCGTCTGTGACTGGGTATGACGGCTCTGTAGCTTTTCTTGGCTGTCATCTTTATGAAAGTAGATTGCCAGGCCTTTCTTCCATAGCACCTAGATGCATTGGAAGCTCCGTCCCTTCAGTTCATAGTTGAGCATCAGTGGCTGGTGCCATCCATAGGAGTGCTTTATGTTCACAGCCCGCCTGCAGCCTGTAGGAGCCGGTCCAGGCCAGCCAATCACAGGGGACCTCTCACCTGTGCCTGTACCCCCTCCCCTGGGGGTTGTGCTCCCAGAGCCGGGACCACCCTTGCTCCATCTTCCTCTCCCTCCTCCTCTTCCTCTGCTTCCAGAGCTTGGGCGAGGTCAGCCAGCCTCCCTGTTCCTGCCCCTCAGTTCACCGCACGCCCTTCCTCTGGTGCTGGGTGGGGCTGGCCCACTGCTGGAGGAGTCTCCTTGGGTAGGAGGGACCTTGGGCCCCAGCCAAGGGGCTTCATGATTACCCCAAGCTTAGGGGGAGTCCTGTCTTCTCACCAGCCCAGACCCCCGTGTGTTGGGACACCATTGGGGTGCAGTTGTGTATGGGGTGAGAGGCAGAGCTCTCAATGCAGGCCCCCCCCAATGCAGGTTCCACCCAGAGAACAAGGCCTGGGCCCTACCCTTCTGCTGAGTCCTCACAGATTCCCAGCTGGGAGCGCCTTTGCTCCCCAAGCCCCGGGGGAGAATGCTCCAGGGTGGCTTTCTTTCCAAGGCCTCCGTGGGTTTTCCCAAATTTGGAGGCTCTCTCAGCTGCTGGCGAGTCGGCTAGTCCAGGACTGGCTGGAGCTGGTTCCACAAGCGTGGAGATGCGGCTCTCTGCAGGCCACGGACACCCGGGCTGGCCACTGTGGGCTCCAGACTGGGCCCTCCAGCACCCTGGTCAGGGAAGCTGCTGGAGACCCCCGCTTGTTTTTAGATCTGCCAGCACCCAGAACATGGGGCAGGGACTCAGGAAAGGCCTCAAGTAGCTGCAAGGTGTGAACAGTGCCCCCTCAGCTAGGCCTGGGCAGGCAGCCCCCTCCCCTGGATTCAAAACAGATTCCTCTCTGCTATTCTTTACCGTGATTCCCCGCCCCCCTCCAGAGCCCCTAGCCTCTGATGGCCCAGCCCCCCCACAAGGGGAGCCTTTGGTCTTGGGTGGGGGTCTCGCCATCAACTGGGATGCTGACTTTTGGCCCTTACGGAGGAATCTGAGCACCAGGGCCCTTAAATGCATCACAGCTGCCCCACCTCGTGCACCTCCTGCTACCCAGGGAGTGCCAAGGCCTTGGGAGGAGGGCCAGCCTCGCCTGGGGGCACACAGCTCAGCACCCCGTTCTGACCCTCCTAGCCTGTGGGTGGTGGCTTGTTCCCGACATGGGCCTCAGAATAGTGGCCACTGGCCCCACCACCTCTTCCACTTTTGCTGGGGAGGACACCTGGGAGCTCAGGGCATCCCTTAGTGCTGAACCCCCCACTCCTGGCAGCCTCTGACCAGCTGGGCCCTCTGTACCCAGCGTCCCCTGTGTGTGTGTGTGTGTGTAGGACCTGTGCTCCCCGGAAGCCCTTTCCAGCCACGTCAGGTCTTTTGGGTTGTACCCTTGGTTTCCGGCCCCCCCCACCCCACAACTGGGGTAAAGGGGCTTCCGGCTCTTCAGACGGCTGCTTGCCAGTGGCCTCTTAGCTCTGGGCTTGGCAGCTGGATGGGGGTCGGCTGGAGGGGCCCACTGCTAGCCCCCTGTCTCAGCAAGTTTAAGCCTGAGCCTGGTCTGTCTCCCCCGAGTGCCCCTCATCTGCTGCCCCAAGCACCGAAGGTGGAACAGATGTCCTTGGCTGCCTCTGTCCAGCCCCCCTGGCTGGCCATGTCTCCCCCACAGGACTCACTCTGGCCAGGCCCCTCCCCATCTACAGGAAGCCAGCTCTGATCGGGGACACGCCGACTTTCCACGTGGGTGGGCAGCTTCCTTGTCCTGTCCCCTGAGACAGATAATATCTGCAGTCAAAGCCCACACACTGTCCTGCTCCAGGGCAGATGCAGAAGGGGCGACGCTCTCCACTGTCCCCCACAAAGGTCAGTGAGTGGGAGTGTCTGTAAGTTAGCCAGAAGAAAGCACTGCATCCCTCTGCCTCACGCCCACCACTGCCGGTGTTGCACAGGGTAGGGGACATTCTTGGTTCTGGAAGGAAGGTGTGTCTGCCAGATGCCCTGGTGGGCCAGGCAGAGGCCCCCTGGGGGCAGTCATAAGTGCATCCTTATCTTCAACAGATACTTCTGGGTGCTAGCTCTGTGACAGATGCTGGGGCTCCAGACCTGAGCTGGAAGAGGGGATCCCAGAGAGTTTCCTGGAGGAGGGGGCACCTGTCCACAGGCCTGGGCAGGAGTTTGCCCGGCAGGGTCAGCATCCAGATGCTGACAGTTCCTCGTGGCTAAGCACTGCAGGTTCCGCTCGCTTGTTTGTGTAGAAGACTCCACGTGCCCTCTCCTGGCACGGGGTCCTCACCTGCACAGGTGTTCTACCCTGCATAGGTGCCCTCCACAATGCCAGGTGCCTGGCTTCTCCGGGGAGGTGGGAGGTGAGGGGGAAAGGCCTGTGATTGAAAACTTAGGTGAGGTGTGAAGCTAAGCGTTGAGGTCAGCCATGTTGGGTTTTCACAGCCAAGCCGAGGTTCGGTCCAGCTGGCAAGAGGGGCCCCCACTGTGAGCAGGACCTGGGAGACAGGAAGAGGCAGGTGATAGCAGGGCCCAGGGTGTGTCCACGGAGCAGCCTTCAGGCTGTGCACTTGAGGATTTAAATCCTGAGCCTGGGCCTGGGTCAGAAAATACCAGAAAGGCTGCTTAGCTCTTTT
>NW_006399798.1:4452614-4484948 GCF_000299155.1 Elephantulus edwardii | reverse complement strand
CCCCCCCCCGGCAGGCAGGGGTCCCTGGGCAGGTGAGGGTACCTTTCCCCCAGGCTTTTGCAAATCTATAGCGTGCAGACCAAGTCCCTGTCCCCTCCCTGGTTTATGTGGTCCCTTCATCAGGGAGAGGCTCCGAGCTTGGAGGGAGGAGCTAGGGAGTGCAGAAAACTTCCCAGTCAGCTGTAGCCCCAGTTGAGACAGGACCCAGGACTGGAAGGGGGCCTTCAAATATTTACATCTCATCTAATGTTGAAATGCTGCAGCCTGGCTCCTGCACGGGGCTGCCTGGAGCCAGCTGTCTGCCCGGCCTCCCTCCTTACCCCCCACCCCTGAATTCTTTGTCCCTGACCCAAGCTCTGGCCTTCCAGCTGTTCCCCCTTTGCTCACAGCACTTCCGGGGGCTGCACTCATCCTGGTTAATTTCCACGGCCCTTGCCTTACGGAGCATCTACTGTGTACAGGCCCTGGGCTGAGGGAGCACCTACTGTTTACAGGCCCTGGGCTGGGGTGGGGAACATCAACTGTGTACCAGGCCCTGGGCTGGGGAGCACCTACTGTTTACTAGGCCCTGGGCTGGGGGATCAACTGCTGTGTACCAGGCCCTGGGCTGGGGGAGCACAAACTGTATAGGCCCCAGGCTGGGGGAGCATCTCCTGTGTACAGGCCCCAAGCTGGGGGAGGACCTATTGCATACCAGGCCCTGGGCTGGGGAAACACCTACTATGTACAGGCTCTTGACTGGGGAAGCACCTACTATGTACCAGGCCCCAGGCTGGAGGAACACCTGCTGTGTACAGGCCCCAATCTGGGGGAGCTCCAGCTATGTATAGACCCTGGGCTGGTGGAACACCTGCTGTCTACAGGCCCTGGGCTGGGGGAGCACCTACTGCATACTAGGCGCCAAGTTGAGAGAATACCTACTGTGTACCAGGCCCCAGGCTGGGGGAGCACCTACTGCGTACCAGGCCCTGGACTGGGGGAGCACCTACTGCGTACCAGGCCCTGGACTGGGGGAGCACTGACCTTGTACCAGGCCCTGGACTGGGGGAGCACCTACTGCGTACCAGGCCCTGGACTGGGGGATTTATATTCCCAGTCTCTTCCTTCACCTCAAGGGATCCAGGTGGCGCAGTAGGGAAAGCTCTCAGCTGCTCACTAAAAGGTTGGTAAACCCGCTAGCGTTTCTCTCCCTTCTGGAACCCACCAGCCACTCCCAGGAAGAGAGCTGTGACATGCGATCTGAAAGGTGACAGTTAGGAAGCCCTGTGGCACTTTTACAGTCCCACAGGGTCTCTGTGCGTCTGAATCCCACCCAGAGCCCAGCCAGGTGGGCCGGTGATTTGGGCTTGAGCAGCCACAGGGATGCTGTGGTTCACTTGCTGGAAGGCCAGCTCAGGTGTCCCCTGAGCCCCGTACCTGTCGGTACCTGAACTTCACCTGTGTGGCCCTCGCTGTTGCTGACACCTGGTTCCACCTGGTAGGGGGGATCTCGGTCGAGGCTGCTGGTGGTGTGTGGGACAGTCCAGGGGGCCAGAGCTCAGGGTCCAATTGGCCGGTACCCTTGCTCCCACCCCAGCCACATGGCTCCCAGCTCTGTTACCTCAGTACCCTTTGGGGTAACAGCAGCCACCTGCAGGGTGAGTGGAAGGCTTGGAAGAGGTGATGCATCTTAAAGGCTTGACACAGTCCTGGTGACTCTTTAAAACAGTTATGGTACAGTATGTGTCATAGGGAGCTCTGGTGGCCTTATGGCAAGAAGCTGCGCTGCAATCCCAAAGGCATGAAGTTCAAGGCCACCTGCACCTCTGCAGGAATAGGAAGAAGCAGTCTCCTCCCATGTGATTAACTGCCTCTGAAAACCCACCAGAGTCAGCTATAGGTCGGTTCCGACTGGACGGTCCACAACAATGTATCCTAAAAATGTACTACTTTAACCATTTAGGGTGTAAATTCAGTGTGATTAAGTACACTTCCTGTGTTTCACCACAGTCACATTTCACCACAGTCAGCATTTTTCATCTCCCCAAATACAAGCCCTGAGCCACTGTGAGCAGTGACCCCGCACCTCCACCCTCTCTTCTGCCGCCAGGAGGCTGGCCTCTGTGGTCACTGCTGTGGGCACCCCGCCTACGTGGGCCACACCTCGCGACTCTGGCATCTTCATTTAGGGTCATGATGTGAATTCTCAACCGTCCTGCAGCTTCTGCTGGGACTTTACTGCTCGCTGTGACCCGTTCTGCCGTGTGCGCGCGTTCTGAGTTCTGTTGACCTGTCTCTTGAAGGACACTTGGGCTCTTTCGGCCTGTGCGGTGGATCCAGGCGGCCCTTGTTTCCTTGCACTTTGCGTTATTGTGTTTTGCTGATCCTGAAGTTGTGTTTTGTTTTGGTTTGGTTTTCACAAGTTGAGGAGTCTGGCAGCCCCAAGTTGAGTAAGTGCGCTGGCGCCAGTGCTGAGCAGCCTGTGTTCGTTCTGTGTCCCTGCCCCGTTTTGGTCATTTTTGCAGTATTTCGGTCTGGCCCATCACAGGCTGCGTCTCATGCAGAAAGAACGGAGACTCTTGGAGGCCAGGCGCAGGCGCTGCGGGGATCGCTGGTGTGCACATGTCGCCTGAGCCCCTCTTTCTCCTGTTCTGTTTTTAGAGTTTGGCTGTTAACAGGCCCGGGTAGAGCTCTGGGGGCCGAGTGACTTGGCAGGCTGGTCAAACCCAGCTTCCTCTTTGCAGTGCTGAGATGCTGGGCCAGCCCCCTCACCTTCCCACTCGGTTCCTGTGCGGACGGAACTCCTGTGTCTCTTTGGTGATGGTGGGGATCCAGCTCCTGATCATTCAGAGCCCCTGGAAAAGGCCTGGCTGTGATCACCTGCCTTTGGGGCGCGCCAAGGCCTCCAGCACAGAAATGTTCCCCAGGGCGCGTTGGCTGTAATTGTGGCCTCAGACTGCCAGGCCTTTCATGAGTGGTGCTGACGAGTGGGCTCCACATCTTTTGGCTGTCAGCTGATTGCAAACCCAAGTGCCACCTGTCTTGAAAGTGCTTTGACAAAGGCCCAGCTTTGCTGGCCTGAGAGAGACTGGTAGGACTCCCCAGATCACGGCTCTCGGCGACCTTCTGCAGCTAGAACTGAACTTCCGGCCAGACGGCAGATCTGTAAGGTCATCAGTAACTTCAGGGAGTAGGGAACTCCTAGAACCAGCAGCTGCAGGAGATTGGGAGAGGCAGCATTTGGCCAGGATGAAGCCCAGTAGGGGAAGGGGGCCAGGCAAGGATGAAGGGGCCTGGTGAACACGGTGGAAGCGGAAGCGTGCTGCCGCTCTGTGAGGACTGCAGTCCAGGCTGACCGTCCAGTGGGCTTTCAGAGGCAGTAGATTGCACTGGAGAGGCCTGCCCGTCTCTCCCCCATTAAGCAGATGGCGGAGTTGAACCATGTACCTTTGCGTTGGTGGTACAACTCCTTTAAACCATAATAAAAAGGCTTTAAAACATTTCTTTTATAATTTGGGGAAAAAACAGTAGCTATTAGATTCTTTGTGGGAAAGAAAAGAAAAAAAAGGAAGAGCTCCCTCAGCCTGCCCCAGAGCTGTCCAGAGAAGAGGGGCTGCGGCTAGGAGAGAGAGGAGTCCCCCACCATAGCGGCAGGGCCAGGCTCCCACTGTCCCAGCACAGGCTCCCAGCTCTGTGCGGAGGCATTGGGTGGTCATTCCAGGGACATAGGCCGGCTTGCTGGCCACAACTGCTGCCATTGCCTGCGGGGGAGGGCGACACAGGATGCCTTCATCCCTGACCACCGCTGCAGAACCCCCAGCTCCACATGCCTGGACTTGCTGACCAGCCTGCAGAGTGACCAGCTCTAGTTGGCTAGCGGGAAGCATGACCCCCTCCATGCTGACGCCGCATAGCCCTCAGGGGGTCGTGTGGGATCTGACTTGGAAGGGGCCTCTCCATCCTGTCCTTCCTGTTCCCAACCAGGAAACTGAGGCCAGAGGGTCATCTGCTGGTTTGGGGTAGGTGTGTCCGGCCTGGACACCCGTCCTCGCCACACAGCTGTCCACTTGTTCCTGGCTTTCCCCTCCCGCTTGGAGTCAGCAAGGACACCTCGTCCATGAGCCTTTTCCTAAGAGGGGCCCACCCTGCCTGCAGGCGGCTTTCCTGCTTCTCATGCCTCCTCAGAGGGGGTCGTGCCCCCTGCACCTCACGTCCCCCCATCACAGGAAGGCCTGGCCTCTTGGAGTTGGGAGGGGGAACTGAGGGCTTGTCACCGTGCTGACTGGCAGGCCTGGGCCCCACAGGGCCAGCGGGCAGGTCAGAGGTTGTCCAAGTGAGAAGGCTGTTCTGAGCTTCAGAGGTGGGGACACCTGGTGTCCCATGAGCTCTCACTCTCCCTGCTCCCTTCTCCCTTCCCCCCACCCTCCTCACCCCTCGTCTATGAGGGTCTGAACCCAGGGCCATCTGCGTGCTTGTGAGGTCAGGCCTGGCAGGTAGCTCTTCTCAATGCTGGGGAGAGAGTGTGGGGGAAGGCCGGGCTGACCCTCCCCAGGGCACGGTCAGCAGCACCTCCTCCCTGGCTTGCCCTGTCCCCCAGGAGGTGTTGCTGAGACCCTCTGGGTGGCCAATAAGGACTCAGCTCAAGCTCATGGCCGTCCAGTTAATTTCTGCTCACAGCAACCTGGCAGGACCAGGTAGAGCCACCTCGTCCCAAGGCCAACGCCAAGGCTGTAATCTTTCATCTGTGACATCTTTATCCAAGGTGCAGCAGGTGGGCTTGAACCACTGACCTTTTGGTAAGCAGCCCAGCTCTTATTACCAGGACTCCTCGCAGCCCCTGGGCAAGGCTGACTGTGGCTGGAGCTGGGCAGGCGGGTGCTTGAGGGCAGGCAGATGTGTGACCTGTAGAAAGACCTCAGGAGCCTGGTCCTTCTCGGGGGTCTCTGACTGCTGAGCTGCTGTGTACCGTCGAGTCGTAACTGACCCTCCAGCAGGCTTTCAGAGGTGGGTAATTGCGTGGGAAGAGACTGCCCAGCTGTTGGATTCAAACCGTGTTCCTTTGGCTTGGCAGCACCACTCCTTGCCTCTAAGCCACCAGAGCTCTCTACTTTTGTAGCGGGGTAGGCTTTTAAGAGCTTTGGGTGGGAGAGAAGTTTAGGAGGCAGGAAGAGAGGGACCCGGAGGGGGAGATGTGAAGGCCATCCCAGGCGCGGATGAGTGAACGCTGATGAAGGGGAAAGTTGGGAGACCGGGTGTGGCACCCCCAATAGTATGAGCCATGGGAGGGACAGGTGGCTGGCCTGTGTGCAGGATGGCCCTCTCCCATCCCTTTGGGGGCCCGGAAGCCTAGTACTAGTGGGACAGAGGCAACCGTCCTTGCCCGCCCCGGTCCATTCTGTGGACAATTGCAGCCACCCCTGTACCTACCTGGAGGTGACAGTCCAGCCTGCCCCTGAGCTTGGGACACCCCTGAGCCCTGTATCAGAGTAACTCCCTCTTAGGACAGGACCTCCCCTGAGGCTCCCCTTCCTTGAGAAGCCCCCATGGTCACCCCCAGCCTCTCAGGGCCTTCCTGCTTCTTGGGGGCTCTAGATGGGCACTGAGCTGGGAGCATGGGGACCCCAGACTCTTGATTCCCAGATTTTACAGTAACTGCTCTGCCCCCACACTGATTTTTCATTTTTGTGAGGGGTCCCCAAAGTCTTACAGTCCCCAGTGTAAACTGTAGACCCTCTGTCCGTGAAGAGGCCAGGGCAGTGCTCGCCTTAGCCACGTGATTTGGGACTGCTGGACATCTCTTCTAGAATCTTCTCTGCATCCAGTTCCTGCTGCTCCTCTAACACCTCTCCCCTTCTTTTCACTCTCCTTGGACAGAACTATCGTGTTCTTGCAGATAGCCCAACCTCAGGGCAGAGAATGAAACCTGCAAACCCACCCAGAGACTTGGGCAGTGGTCAGCGTGGACTCTGGCCACGGTGCCTGGGACAGGAGTACTGGCCTCGCAGTGCCACGCTGACCGGGGCCTGAACTCTGCCCCTGGGGTTGCCATCCCTGTAATTATGCCATAGCTCACACAGGCCTGTCTGCCACCGCCTCTGGCCACAGCGCAGAGAGGCCCATCTGTCCCCCTGGTGTACTGGGTATGAGTGATGGGGCCCCACCTGGCCTCAGTGGCCCCTGGCGCTCATTCTGGATTTTCTGTTGCATTTTTTTTAAAAAGTGCTTTGAACATTCTGCCTGGAGTCTGTGCCGTGAGGAAGGAGGGGAACTTTCTAAGCAGATCAGCCCTGTAATGACCAGGAAGCTGTGTCCTCCTGGCAATGAGGCTGCTCGGTCAGTGCCCACGGGAGTGGGCCCATAGTCACGGGTCAGGGCAGGCAGGGCTAGAGTAGCTTGACGGTGGATCCTCACGCAGTGAGCATCTGAATAACCCTCCTAGGACTCAGGGGAGGGGGCTCTGCTGGCTAAGTGGTAAGTAGCTGTGCTGTAATCTCAGAGGCACAGGGTTCAAATCCACCAGCTGCTCTGCCGGAGAAGGAAGTTTCTCTGTGATTTACAGCCTCTGAAAACCCGCTGGAGGGTCAGCTGTGAGTCTGTTCTGAATTGATGGCAACAAATTGTGAGTGTTTTAGGGAACTAGGAGGTGCTTCAGCGAATAACATCCTGAGGTCTGGGGTTTGGGAAAGATGCGTCCCCAGGCGGTGCGTGGTCAGTGTTCTGGACTGCTGGCCAGTTGGAGGTTTGAGCCTACCCAGGAGAACCTTGCAAGAAATGCCTGGCAATCTACTGAAAATTTGAAAATTCTGCCTCTGAAAACTCTGCAGAGTGTGGCTCTGCTCTGACCCGTGTGGAGTTGAAATCCAGTCCATGGAGACTGGTCTTCGGGAAGGAAGGGGTGATCAAAGTGGTGTCGAGGTAGAGGAGAGGGCCAGGGCTTGAGGAGGGGTGGGGGAGGGCCTGGGTGGGAGGGCCCCTTGGGGACAGAGGGCTTGAGCAGAGCTGTGATCCAACCTGAGCCTCCAGTGTCCTTCGCTCTGCAGTGTTGGAGCTGAGCAATGGGGGAGCTGCCCTGCATCTTAGATTGGCTTGGGGGGGGGGCAGACACCTCCTCCCTGTCCCTGACTCTGTGACCTTTGAGACCCTTGGACTGAAGCCTGACCCTCTCAGCTTTTGAAGTTGGCCACCTCCTTCCTGCCTCCACCCTCCTGCCCTCTTCAGCTGCTGGTTATTGGGGACCTTTGACCCTAGGAGCTCCTAAAGGTCATTTAATCTCTTCATCTAGCTCCAGGCCACCTTGTGGGGTCACATTTTGGTCTCAGTTCACTATAGTGTCCCACTGCACCCCCACCCTGCTGTCTCTCTGCACCCCACCGCAGTTTCCATTCCTCCCCCATTATCACACTGTACGCCCACCCCAGTGTCCCACTGCACCCCAGTGTCCCACTGCACCCTGATGTCTCACTGCGCCCCAGTGTCTCACTGCATCCCCACCCCAGTGTCCCACTGCACCCCAGTGTCCCACTGCACCCTGATGTCTCACTGCACCCCAGTGTCTCACTGTACCCCTACCCCAGTGTCCCATTGCACCCCAGTGTTTCACTGTACCCCCACCCCAGTGTCCCATTGCACCCCAATGTCTCACTGCAACTCCACCCCAGTGTTTCACTACACCCCCACCCCAGTATCCCATTGTACCCCAATGTCTCACTGCATCCCCACCCCAGTGTCTCACTGCTCAGGAAATTTCTCCTGTCTTGCCTTCATCTCCTCACTTGCAGCTTAAACCCATTTCCCCTCCTGGTCTCAGAAGAGCTAGATAGGACAGGGGACAGGGCCATTTAGACAGCAGCAGACTGTCCAGAGGGCTAGAAGCTTGAAGCCACTTGAGCTTCCCTGCTGCTGCCCACACCCGGTCCTGTCCGTATCAGTTGCCACCCACTCCACTGCTGTCCATCCAGGCCCACTGTTGCCGGTGCCTACTGCGTGCCTTTGGGTCAGCTCTGACTCTTGGTGACCCTGGGGACAGAGTAGAATTTTCCCGTGGGGCTTCTTTCTCCTGCAGAGTAGATGGTGAGTTCAAACTGCTGACCTTTTGGTTAAAAGCTGGGTGCTTTAATGACTGTGCTACACCAGGCTTACTCACTCGAATTGGGTAAAGAAGAAAAGGAAGCCCCAGATCTTTATAGCAACTTTGGAAGTTGACTAGGAATGACCAGCTGTCCAGAGCCTGGGCTAGTGGACGGCAGGAGGAGGCACAAGGGGCCTTCATCAGGGGGCCTGGGCTCTCTGAGGAGGACTGTGCTCCCCATCCCTTGAGGGGTTGTGCAGAGGACAGTTCTAGAATTGAGGGCCACTACATGGCTTGCCTGATGAAGTCTGGTTAGGAGGTAGCACCCCGATCCTGAGAGCAGTCATCCCGAGACTCTTCTGCCGGGGAAGGTGGGACTCCTGGGCAGGGTGACTCTCGGGCCTGGTCTTGGGGACAGTGGGCTGCAGGTATGTCCAGGGCTGACCTGGATGAATATGTAGGTGGCCTGGGGGTAGCTCTGAGCAGAGGGTCGCTGGTGACGGGGTTTTATCAGCTGTGCAGCGGCTGCCACAAGTGGTTGGGTGGCACTGCCGTGTGAGGACTCCTCTTCCTGCCAAGCGAGACTGACTGCAGGCGCCCTGGGCCCTTCTCGGTGGTGACTTAGCGGCGGGAAGTGGCGTCTGAATCCACAGAGTCCTCAGAAGTTACACGGAGTGGCCCCAGTTGCCCCCAGAGCTCGAGGCTCCTTCCCTTGATCTCTTGGTGACTTGGTTTCTGGGGTGGTTGTAAGAAATCCCACAGTCTGGTAACATACGCCAGGCGGGGTTCACTTCTCACTGTCTGCAGGCCTGGAGCCCCAGATCCAGGTGGCAGCAGGGCCTTGCCCCCTCGGAGGGCCGAGGAAAGGACCCCGACGTCTGCCCAGTGCTCTTCCATCCTTGTTGCTTCTCTTTGGCTCCTAGAGGTGACTTGTGTTGTCACATTGGGTGCTGTCAAGTTGCCTCTGGCTCCTGGTGACCCATGTGATGGTAGGATGCCTCATGAAGGTTCCAAGGTGGTGACCGCCGCAGGGCACTGCTAAGCTAACAGCTGCGCCTCATCAGCGGATCGAATCCCCCAGCGGCTCCAAAGAGGAAAGGGGGGCCGTCTTCTCCTGTTTCGGTTTGCAGCCTCGGAGATTCGATGGAGGCCCTCATTGAGTCGGAACCCACTGCCAGCAGCGAGTTTACGTCTTGTTTGAGGATACGGGCAAAATGCCGCTGGTCGCTGTGAGTTGGAATCCACCCTGTGGTGGTGGGAATTCACGGGAGCTCTTCCCTTCAGCAGAGCTGCAGAGAAAGGCCTTTTTCCACTTGGGGTTGCATTCCTGGGTCCCCGGGGTTGCAACTTGGGTGAGTCTTCTTGGAGGTCAGAGTTCAACCCTCTGCAGCTGCAAACCCAGCCTTGATAGGAGTGTCCCAGCCAAACCCTGCAGCAGGGGTGTGTGTACAACAGGAGAGCGCGCGCGTGCGCATGTGTGTGCGCGTGTGTATGTGTGTGTGTGTGTGTGTGTGTGTTTACTTGGTAGCAGTGCTCCTCCAAACCCTGCAGTGTGTGTGTGTGTGTGTGTGTGTGTGTGTGTGTGTGTGTGTTTGTGTGTTTACTTGGTAGCAGTGCCCCTGCCACACCCTGCAGGATGGATGTCTGTGCACATGTGCAGGCATACATACGTGACAGCTCTCACCTTTGCCCACAGTATTTCATGTGTACTTCTCCAAGCCTCACCTTTCCTTAGTGGCATGGTACTGGTCACCCAGTCATTGTATATTGACTTCTTTTACCTTGGACTCCATCAATTATCCAGGTTCTGATTTCCTCACTCTCCCTCCCCTCTAACAGATTCCTAAAGGTACCCCTCAGATTCTCCCATTCTGGGGGCATTGTTGCTGGGGCAGTGGGGAAGGGCTGGGAAGATACTGGGGTGAGGGCTGATGTAGCCTGTGTCCTCACTACCAGGTCCAGGGAGAATGAAAGTAAAGATTCGGGAGGAATAGAGGTCTGGAATCTGGAGAGGCAGCTGTTGACCACAGCTGCCCCTGGCTGCTGGCCCATGGCGGGAAGTCTGGAGGTCTGCTTTGTGTTCCATGTTGAGGGGTTTGGGGTTTCTGGTCTCCCCACTTCAGGTCTTGGCTTGGAAAATGTTTTCTTTTCTCTCAAGAGACTTTGGAGAGGAAGATAGGGTCCAGGAAGGGCCACTGTGCCCATGACCGCTCGAAGGTCCCTTGGCAGCATATGGTGGTCCTATAAATGTGGGGGCTTGTTTGCTTCTCTTGCCTCCTACCTCAGTAGGAAACTGAACGTCCAGGCCTGTCAGCTCGGCTTGTTTTCACATCATATGCCGGAGAGGGGCGACTCAGGCAGGTCTCCAGGTGGGGGGCCTCCAGGTGGGGGCTGTGACCTGCAGGAGAGACCCCCAAAGTGTCCGAGTTTCCTAGTCCTAGGGCACAGAGCCAGCCT
The DNA here is from genome assembly GCF_000299155.1 of Elephantulus edwardii. NCBI lineage: Eukaryota > Metazoa > Chordata > Mammalia > Macroscelidea > Macroscelididae > Elephantulus > Elephantulus edwardii. The sequence continues at coordinate 4,474,444 of NW_006399798.1, read as the reverse complement.
GTCCTAACACCTAACACAGTTGACTCAGTCCAATCCAATGTCCTCCCGCTGTGGTGTCCTTGGTGCCAGTCCCCCGGTGAGCTGGCTGTTCTCGGGACCCCAGCAGCCTGCCCTGCACAGTCACCCTGGGCCAAATGGACAAGGCTCAGCTCTGTTCTCCCCACTGGGCATAGGCTGGGCAGATGGATGTTGAAGCACAGGTGGGCACCTTGTTGGAGGGCATGCGACAGGTGGCAGGGCCGTATGCACGCTGCCCGAGTGCCCCATTGCTCCTGCTGGTGGACACTTGTGCAGGAAAGCCTAGTACAGCCAGAATGCCCTCTGGCACCAGGTTGGGTGTTGGGGATCTGGCCTTGAGTGTTGGCCAGACCCTCAGGTGAGCGTCTTGTTGGAGAGCACGCGACGGGACAGGGCCATACACGGCCATACATGGGTCCTGCTGGCGGACACTCATGCAGCAAAGTCCAGTACAGCCAAAAGGCCCTCCGGCACAGGTGAGGGTTGGGGGCAGCTGGCCTTGAGTGCTGGCCAGACCCCCAGGTGGGCAGCCTGGCGCCTTTCCAGTGGAAATAGTGACAGGATGGAGCCAGCCCAGGCTGCAGAGCGAGTGAGAGGGTGGGCAGCTTTGAGCTGAGTGCTGAAGCTGCCTTCTCTACCTCCCCAAACCCTGCCGCCTGTGGGTACTGTCAAGTTTCGACCCTGTGTGCAGCAGGACCCCAGTCCTGGGCCCTCCGCACGGTCTTGGCCCTGCATGAGCCGAGGGCTACAGCTTTGCCCTTGGTTCATCTTGTTGAAGGTCTTCCACTTTTGCCGACGCTCTGCTTTATCAAGCATGTTCTCGGATGGGTCCCTCCTGTGACGTGCTTTCAAGTACTGAGGGGGCGCTTTGCCATCCTTCCAAGGGACACTCTGGCTGCACTTATTCCAGCACAGACGAGCTTGTCCTTGGCGGATGGCTGTCCGGTGCACTTGACACTCCTTGGGTCCGCCTGCGCTGTCCGCCTTGGACCTGCAGTGGCCGTGCTGTCCCTTGGGCGCGAGGCTGCCCTTCTGCCTTTGTTTACACTTTGTTTACACTTTTTGCCATCATTGTTTTAGACAAACCTGCTTCTCTGCAGACCAGGGGGCGGCCCCCTCTGAGGTGCAGTTTGTGGACTTCCTCTCTGCTCCCTCAGCTCCTCAGCGTCTATTATTAAACCCTTCCTTTTGAACAGTGCTGCTTCCTGATGGTTCCCCCCATCCCCACCTGACTGGATCCTCCTCCTCTGTGTGTGACCCTGGCTCCCTCCACCCTGCCATCCGCCTGGGACACTGCCTTAATTCAGGTCTCCCCCTCCACCCCGCGTGTGACCCTGGCTCCCTCCACCCTGCGCCCCCTCCGCCTGGGACACTGCCTTAATTCAGGTCTCCCCCTCCACCCCGCGTGTGACCCTGGCTCCCTCCACCCTGCGCCCCCTCCGCCTGGGACACTGCCTTAATTCAGGTCTCCCCCTCCACCCCGCGTGTGACCCTGGCTCCCTCCACCCTGCGCCCCCTCCGCCTGGGACACTGCCTTAATTCAGGTCTTCCCCAGAAGCAAATCCCAAGACAAAGGCTCCAGTGGGGTCCTGGGTATGGGATGAGACTGAGAAGGGGAGGCAATCAATCAAAAGTTGCTGGTGCTGGGTTTCCTTGGAGCAGAGAGGGACTGGGGTGCTGCAGGAGTGCATGTAGTGATGAGGTCCCTGTGTTTGGGGACCAGACACCCAGGGCACACTCAGCCCATAGTCACTACACTAACCACAGGCAGACTGCACGGGGTGTGCCACCCTCTCACCCCACCAGCCCCTCAGAGCACGGGACAGGTGAGGAAGTGGAGGTGCAGAGACTTCCTGTGCGCAGGCCCCTCCCCATCTGAAATGGAGGTGACCTGGCTGGGCCACACCCCCAGGGCTCTGCCCTGCCCTCTGCTTTCCTTTGAAGGTTTTGTCTTCTAATTAACAGTTGGGTCTAGTGGCCTGGACCTGGCAGGGAGCTGGTGCTCTGCCCTGGGCCTGCCTGACGTCCTGCTGGGGTTGTTGTTGTTATGCTCCATCAAGTCAGTGCTGGCCCATCACCCTGCCTAATTCTGCCGTTCTCATGTCTCTACTGTGCTTCAGCCCCTAGATGCCATCCTTGTGCCAGGCCACCTCATTGAAGGTCTTCCTCTGACAAATCTCTCCCTTCCCAAGCGTGATGGCCTTGAGGTGAAGTCTTGGCATGCTGCTTCCAAGGCTGTGTGTGGGAGTGTGCACAGGGGGTGATCTTCCAGGACATCTGTCTGTTCTGCGGGCAGCCCACGGCATGCCAGCACTGCAGCTCACAGCACCCGTCATCGTTGGTCTTCCTCCACGATGCCCAGCCCTGCACACGTAGGAGGCTGAAAGGAGGGACCCCTCCTGAGATGGACACAAGGGTGGACTTGAGCACATCTGTGACCAGGGGGCGGGACTGGACTGGCAGCTTTTTGTTCTTTTCATGAAGTTCCCATGAGTCACCCCACAAGGGGACAGGGTGCCTTCCTGAGTTTCCACAGCAGACAGGGAGCCCTGCTGTGTCGACACTCAGGCCCTGCTCGACCCTGAGGGTCAGGACAGTCTGGGGGCTGCATTCAGCTCGCTTGGCAGAGGCTGAAGGCTGTGCTGGTGATCTGTGCCAGAACTTTGCTCTGACCTGTCCCCTGGGGACATGGTGGGGACAGGGAGGAGTCCTCCACAAGGTCACCCCTCTGGCTCCCGGACAGCCACCCTTTTTCTCCTGATACAAACCAGAACTAGGTGCTCTGCGTGGAGCCTGGCCTTGGTGCTGTCAGTGGTGAGGACTCGAGCATGCTGGGACACTGGTCTGCAGCTCCCCTCTGTGGTGGCTTGATTCCAGGGGGACCCGGCCTGGGAGGTTCTCTGGCCCCACTGCCCAGCCCAAGGCCTGGAGCCGAGTCCATAAGGAAGTCCTGCTCTGGTTTTGAGGTGGTGACAGCATGTGGTCAAGGCAGGGGGGGCCCTAACAACCTAACCGTGGTGGGGGCAGGAGGCCTGCACTCTAGGGAGGCCAGCGGGCTCCATGTGGACTCATGGAGGGGGGCTGTGGACCAGCTGGGCCCTCAGAGGCAGACCGGAAGGAAGTGGGATGTGTAGGGGAGTGTGCACAGGGGGTGAGAAGTGATTGTGTAGGGAGCGTGTGACGAAGTCCACACAGTGTTATTGTAGCAGCTCCAGTGCCCTCACGTGACCCACATTGGCTGCTGCTGTTGGTAGTTGTGATAGCCTTGGGCCCGTGGTGTCCCCATACTGAGATGACTGCCCAGTCACCTCCCATCCCCGATCCCGGGTATGGGACCCAATCCTTGCGGGCCGTCGGGTTCCCACTGGCTGGCTTTTGCAAGCAGGAGACCAGAATTCTCCCACTCCGCCTTAGTCTGGAAGCTCTCCTGAACCCCGTTCATCATCTCAGCCATAGACAGGCCCCCACGGTGGGTGAGTGGTGGCTGAACGTGAGGTGCATTGGCCAGAGCCTGAATGTGTCTCCAGTATGAAAGGCAAGACTGTACCTCGGAGCCTGCACTGCCCCGATGCACGTTTGGTGTAGATGAGTGAGTGATCTAACAAAGAACAAACTCCACCTGAATTCCATCCAGACAGGGGTGTTTCTGTGTGTTTATGTGCGTGCATGTCTGTGCAGACATGTGCACGTGTGTGTGGATTTGTGCATGTGTTTGCAGTCTGTACACATGTGTCCATAGTTGTGCATTGTGCATTTAGTGTGCATGGCTGTTGTGCGTGTGTGCGTGCATGTGCCGAGGTGTCGGGGTGTGTGTGCATGGGTGTGCTTGGGCATGTGTGCCTGGGTGTGCATGTTTGTGTGCTGGGGCATATGTCCATGTGTGTGTATATACCTAGCTGTGTGTGCATGGGTGTGCTTGGACATGTGTCCACATGTGCGTGAATGCATGGATGTGCATGCATGTGTGCCTGGGCGTGCTTTGGCATGTGTCCACGTGCGTGTGTCTGCATGTGTGTGTGTCTGGGTGTGCTTGGGCATGTGCCCACATGTGTGTTTGTGCCTGGGTGTGCTTGGACATGTGTCCGTGTGTGTGTGTACATGCCTGGCTGTGTGTGCATGTACTTGCCTGGCTGTGTGTGCGTGTGTGTATGGGTGTGCTTGGAAATGTGTCCATGTGTGCGTGAATGCATGGGTGTGCATGCGTGTGTGCCTCCGTGGGTTTTGGCATGTGTCCACATGCGTGTTTCTGTGTGTGTGTCTGGGTGTGTTAGGGCATGTGCCCGCATGTGTGTGTGTACCTGGGTGTGCATGTGTTTGTGCCTTTGTGTGCTTGGACATGTGTCCATGTGTGTGTACATGCCTGGCTGTGTGTGCGTGTATGTGCCTGGGTATGCTTGGACATGTGTCCATGTGTGCATGAATGCATGGGTGTGTGTGCCTCAGTGTGTTTTGGCATGTGTCCACATGTGTGTTTCTGTGTGTGTATGCCTGGGTGTGCTTGGACATGTGCCTGTGTGTCCTCCATGCATTGGTATGTGTGTACATGCATGTGAGATGAGAACAATATCTTGCATCCTGCCATCGACCTGAGAGCCTCATCCCCAGGAAGGCAGTTCTGACGACACAGGACAGCACGTGGGAGAGCCGACCTGTCAGCCCGGGGCTCCCAACGTTTGATATTTTGGTGCTGACGCAAGTATCTGGGTCCATAAATCTTTTTGTGTTTCTGATGATTTTCTTGGAATAAATTCCCGGAAATGAATCAGAGATGGACACACCCTAAAGGTTTTGAGTGGGGTGGGGTGCATGGGTAGGTGTGTGGGGGCCTTTGAGAGGACAGTGTGTGCTTCGTGCCTGGTGGTGCCATCCACAGCCCCTCTCCTGGTTCAGGTCGACCAGCGGCTTGGAGTGAGAAAGGTGGCCAGTCTCCTCCTGTGTGATTTAATGCACGGGGGGAAAGGATCACCGGGGAATGCCAATCAGCTGCAGCAGCCTTAGGCACGGGGGGGGGGGGGGGGGGCGCGCGGTCGGCTGTGAGTCGGTTCCAGCTTGATGGCAGCGGGTGAGAAAAGTCACAGGTGAGAAGGCCTGGTGGCGCTGTGAGTAAAACCCTTGGCTGACTAAAATCAACAAGGCCCGTGGTGCAAAGCCACCAGCCATCCCAAGGGGAACAGATGTGTCCCTGGTGGCGTAGTGCATTTAGTGTTAGACTGCTAATGGAAAGGTCATGGGTTTGAATCCACCAGCTGCTCTTTCGAGGAAATGGTGGATCATCTGTGCCCATAAGGATTTTCAGCCTGGGAAACACGGGAGGGTCACTGAGAGTCAGAATTGATGGCAGCGGAGAGACGGGGCTTCTGTGAGGACGTATGACCTGAGAACCGCTATGGGGCGAGTCTCCCCCACCTGTCAGATCCCCAAGAGTCAGAACATCCACGGATTTGAGTTAGTTGGGAAGGGTGAGGGCACGCATGCTTGTGTGGGGTGTGCTGTAAACAAAAGGGAGACTCTCTGCCCTTTGGGGATACTGGACTATTTCAGCTCTCAGTGGTGACATGAGGGACCCTCCCGGTGTCACTGGTGTCCACTTTCGCCCAGTGTGGGACAGCTGTGCCTGGGACCTCAGGCTGCATTCGCTCACTGCAGGCAAAGGGAAGCAGCCACCTCCTTTGTGCAGAGACCACGCTGTCTGCCCGTCGCCTTGGAAAGCGGCGGAGGCTCCTCTGTGCATCACACGGTAGCTGTAGTTGTTGTTACAGCCAGTCAGCTCGGCCTCCCACTCCCGGCAGCCTCTTGCACAAGCTCAGACCGTTGTGCGTCCACATTGGGTTATCTTCAGAAGGAGATTGCCAAGCTTTTCTTCCTAGTCTCTTAATCTGGGAATTCTACCAAAATCCATTCTGCGTCCCAGCAGTATGCCCCTCCTTGCCGACGGACAGGTGGTGGGTGCCTATGAGCTCTGCCCGGGAATCGAACCTGGGTCTTTGTGTGAAAGATGAGGATTCTGCTACTGAGCCAGCACTGCCCTCTCTGCATCCAGGTCATGATAAAGTCATTAGAACTTGTGGGGGCTCCTGCCCACCCTCACCTCCGCGTCCAGGTCATGATAAAGTTATGATAAAATCATGCGTGCTTATTGGGGCTCCTGTCCACCCTCCTGTATCCAGGTCATAATAAAATCATGATAAAGTCATGTGTGCTTGTGGGGGCTCCTGCCCATCCCCACCCTGCATCCAGGTCATGATAAAGTCATGCATGCTTGTTGGGGGTTCCTGCCCACCCCCCGCAGACACCTCTGCAGGGAGAGGAGGACGTGAAGCATGGACACTCGGATCTCGGGGGGACCAGTGCTGAGCCCCATGATTCTTCCCCAGGGAGTACTGTGCCAAGGCGCCCTTAAATTCAGCTCTGAGGCTGTTGTTTGAGTTTGAGATGGGCACCCTCTGTTTTCCTAGGAAGTGGGGGGAACTTGTAGCATCCCGGGCAGTCCTGTGCTCTGGAGTCGTCCATAAACATCACGGCCTCAGTAGGCTGTGGGCAGTTCCACCATGTCCTTCAGGCGGCAGATGGTAGAGGGTTTTGGGTCTGAGGTTTTGTTTTTGGGGTGGTGTTGTGAGGAGGGTGCTCTGGGGACTGGCATGGCCGTCTGCACCCGTGAACATCACAGCCTCCATGAGCTGTGGGGCTCTGTCCTTTGAGGAGGACTCAGGTTTGAGGTTTTGGTGGAGGGGCTGGTGTGGGGGTGTTGCTGGAGGCTGGGGGGCAGCTGCAGCCCCGCCGGCTGGGGAAGGAGCTGGAGAATGCTCTGTCTGCCACGTGGCCTCTGCCCGGCCTGCTTTCCAGAGCGGAAGAAGCAGCTGGTTTTGGTTTGAGCTTGGCCTCGGAGACTGTACGGGTGGAGGCCCTCAGCGCCGTGCCCACAGCGGGGAGACGGGAGGCGGTGAGGCCCCGAGAGTGGAAATGCTGGGCTACTCAGGGACCAGCCAGGGGCCCACAGAGGTGTCAGCCTCCACACACAAATTCAGGGGCCTCTCGTGACTCCAGCAGAAGCCGATCCACGAAGGGCCGTCAGCGTCTAACTGACCTACCTCCTGCCGCTGCCGCATGTTCTCTGCACTGTGGGGCACCCTGCCTCAGTCTCCCCGTGGGGTACTTCTGGCTTGGAGTTACCGTGGGGGTGGGGCAGTGCTTGTCACCTGTGTCGTCGTGGTGACCCTGTTGTGAACAGCTGAACCCCGCCCTCTCCTGAGCTGACCTCACCGTCTCTGATGCACCTGCCCCCCCATCGCCACCGTCTCGGTCCCCGGTCTGTCTCATCCGGGCTCTTCCTCTCCTGCACCCACTGTTCTCTGTGTATGGACTGTGGCACTGTTGACCAGGTCGTTACCGCTGACATCACGCCATCCGCTGTGTTGTCAGCATTTCCCTGCATGGAAGCTCCGTGCACCTTCAGCCGTCATCTCCATCCACATGCCCAACCCTGTGTGGCTGAGTGGGTGCTGACACGTGGTGACCCTGTCAGACCGGGGACAACTGCCCCGCTGGGTTCATTGCTGGGGAAGCAGGTGTCTCATCTGCTGCTGCAGAGTGCTCAGGGGTTTTGAACCACTGACATTTTGGGTAGCAGCCAAGTGCTTTAGCTTCTTGCTCCCCAGCTCCTTTTCCCCCTTCCCACCAGCTCCAGGCGGTGGTTGTTCCCTTGAGCAGATCCCGACTCAGGGGGGCTCCCTCGGCCTTCTGAGTCTAAGCCTTCACCTAAGGACCTGGTGGTGGTTCTGCGCGGCTCGAGCCCCTCTGCCCGCACTGTGGCTCCAGGGCTCCCCAGCCATCATGTCGGGCTCACCGGCGTTTGCCCCGCGGGGCCTGGTCCATCGGCGTCCTCACCCCTCTCCCCGGTCTGTGTCAGCTTGTCTGCTGGTGGATAATGAGTCATTTGCATCTTTCTCTGGTCCCTTGTTAGAAGTCAAGTGGGTCTCCCCGAGGACCCTCCCAGTGGCTGCCCTTCATCAGGGGACCCGCACCCCACCCCCTGGCACGCACGCTCACCATGTCTCCTCTCTGTCTTCCAGCCTTGAAGAGGTCCTTTGAGGTCGAAGAGGTTGAGACGCCCAACTCCACGCCCCCCCGGAGGGTGCAGCCACCCCTCCTGCGAGCCACCGTGGCCACCTCCAGCCAGAAGTTCCAGGACCTGGGGACGAAGGGCACCGAGGTGGCCCGCCATGTGGACTCCATCAACCAGCGCTCCCCCAAGGCGGCCCTGCGGAGGGTGGAGCTGCCGGGGCCCAAGGCGCCCGAGCCCCCGTCCCGGCGCACCGAGCTCTCCATCGACATCTCGTCCAAGCAGGTGGAGGCCGCCAGCACCCCTGGGCCGGCCCGCTTCGGCCTCAAGCGGGCGGAGGGGCTGAGCTTCAAGGCCCCTGAGCCGGCCCCTCGGAGGACGGAGATCACCCTTGTCAAGTCCCAGGAGGCAGCCCACCGGCGGGTGGAAAGCCCCGCTTCCAAGATCCCCGAGCCATCCGCTGCCCCTGCTGTCGATGCTGCCCCCAAGAGGGTGGAGATCCAGGTGCCCAAGCCGGGAGAGGTTCCCAAGCTGGGAGAGGTGCCTGCTGCCCCCACGCCTGCCCAGAGCCTGGAGAATTCGGAACCCAGCCCGGGCCCCCAGCTGCATGGTCGCCTGGACCCTAGGCTCCAGCCCGCTGTGACCGAGGTCCTGTCCCGGAGTGTGGAGGGTGAGTAAACCCACCCAGAGGTGGTCTTGGGGCCGGGCTGCCGGGAGGAGGTGTGGAACTGGCTTCGCCAGGAAGAGAGCAGCCTGGATGAGCTCTTAGAAGCAAGGACAGTGAAGCGTCATCTCCCGTCCTTCGGACGTGTTCTCAGGAGGGGCCAGTCCTGGACGAGGACACCCTGCATGGAAAAGCAGTTAGTAAACATGAGGAAGTCTCCGGGAGGCGGGTCGACAGTGTCTGCAGCATAAACGGGGCCCAGTGTGAGGGTGGCGTCAGCGGCCTTCTGTTCTGTTGTGAGGAGGAGCTGTCTGGACAGCACTGACTGTGGCACCACGGAGTGTCTGTGTGTCTGGACAGCACTGGCTGTGGCACCGCAGAATGCCTGTGGAGGCCTGAGAACCAAGCGGGGTGATCCCTGATCATCCTGCCCACCTGGACCGACCACAGGGTGCTTTATGAATCTTGTGGCACGTGAGGCTCCTTGGCCAGAGTGGCCCGGGGTGGATGCTGGGCCTTGGGACATGACGGTGGCCAGGGTCTGAAGACAGGGAAATGCCAATTTGTGGCAGGGTGTCTGGCTCAGACAGGGGGTGCTAGTGCCCCGGCTCAGGTGAGGGTGCTGGTGGCCTTTGGATCTGCGACAGGGTGTCCCAGCTCAGGCGAGGGTGCTGGTGGCCCTTGGATCTGCGACAGGGTGTCAGCTCAGGCGAGGGTGCTGGTGGCCCGCGAGAGGCCTCTCCTGTGTGGAAGTTAGTGTATGAGCGGCCGACAGAGCAGCGTCCTCGGAAGGTCGGCACTGGTTTGAGAAGAGTTGCAGGCTGACCTGCAGGCTTCTGGCAGGGCTGGGGGTTGGGGTTTAAGGAAGGGACTCCTGCCTTCCCACGGATGTGCATCGGGCAGCTCCCTCCTTCCTGTCCTGAGCTGGGCTTCCCATCACCCCTCCTCCCAGGAGCACTGTATGTGTCTGCACACTTACCTTCTGTCCGTTGGCGTCCTTCGACCCAGATGCCCTGATGCCTGCGTGGAGCTCTGTGTAGGGAGGGAAGTTGAGACTTGGGAATGTTCTCGGGGCCCAACCCAGACCCATACTCCCCTGGGGAGTGTAGGATGCTAATCGAAAGGTTGGCAGTTCAAGGTCATCAACTACCCCTAGGTAGAGTTCTGGGGGAGCCTGTATCCATTAAAACTTAAGGCCTTGGGATCCACAGAAGACAGCCTTGCCTTGTCTGGTAGGTTCCTGTGAGTCAGAATTGAGTCCTCTGAGGTGGGGACCTGGGTGCCAGGCCTAGGGCACAGGGCCAGCTTGGGGACACTGACACTGGGCGTTGCCCCTGCCCCACTCAGAAGCACAGGCCCCCCTTGGCTTGAACCATGACTGTCTGTGCTCAAGCCTAGAACTCAGTCTGGTTAGAAGGCAGATTTTGGTTTGGGCAAAGAGAGCTTTCTGGGGTTCGTTTGTGAATTTTCCCAGTGGCTAGTGGGGTGGATGGGGAGTTGGCTTGGGGTGGGGACAGAGGACTGGCCCTGCACGTCTCATGTGTGATTGTTCACACACGTGCCTGGGTCCTGCGTGGGTACCGATTGGATGGCACACATCTGGGGCAGGCCTGAAACTCTGCGTCTCTGTCAATCCCTGGCCCTCGGCCCAATGCGGAGTAGCCAAAACTACCGGACTTAAACCCATTGCTGTCATGTCAGTTCCGACTCCTGGCTACCATGTGGGGTGGTGTTGAGCTGCCCTGTAGGGTTTTCGGCCCTGGTTGCTTAGTGCCTGATGTGTTGGGCTGTGAAGGGGAAAATTGGAGGTTCGAATTCCCCATCTCTCTGAAGCGTAAAGATGGGCAGTCTCCTCCTGTCAAGACGTCCAGCCTCAGAAATCCAGGGGAGGGCGTGTTCAGTCGGACCTGACTCGATGCCGTGAGCTTTGAGTTTGCTCTTACCCATTTCCTTACTTTCTACTAACTAGGAGTGCCACTGTCATCAGGGAGACTCGACTCGAGCCCCACGTGTGCCTCACAGCAGATCTGTGCTCCGCGAGCTTTCAGTGACTGACTCTGCACTTGATTAACAGGTCTTGAAAAGTACCTGTGAGTGCACTTGCAAACTGCGTCACCCAGTGACAGTCTCTGGGAATGCATCTTTCCAATTTTAAGATGTTGTGATGTGCGATTGAGTTACCTCTTAGCGACCCGATTTATGACCGCTCTGAATCCCATTCTACCCTGAGCCAATTTCATCATCTCTGACACACCTACCTATTAGCCCCGTCACTGAGTCAATCCATCTCATCCAGGGTCTTCCTCTCTTGTGCTGTCCCTTCACCCTTCTAAGCATGATGTCCCTCTCCATGGATTGGTCTCTCCTTGCAGCATGCCCGAAATAGGTCAGACAGAGCTTCTAAATCCTTGCCTCTCAGGAGCATCCTGGTTTCACCCTCTCTAGAATGTTCTGTTAGTGGTCAGTGGTATAGCCAGTACTCTTCTCGAGCATCCATTCAGAGGCATCCATTTCTCTTCTATCATCCTTAGTCAACGTTAGTGTAAATCTACTTAAAGCTTTAAGAGCAAAATATCCTGCATAAAACAAATGCTGGTTTTGCCCTGGGTGTGCCTCTCTTCCCTCCTACTTTCCTCTTTCCTCTTGGTGGGTTTACATTATTTGGCTTGCTTCAGGGATCATAGTGCTTTTGACTTTCGCTTACATTGTAGCATGTGTGAAAACTACATGGTAACATTGTATGGAAGCCTACCTGGGCAGTCCTTTTATTGCAGGTTCTGCAGACTTTATAAGTTGCAACTTTGTGGCAAGTCTGTCAGCACCATTCCTCTTCATCTGTGTTGGTTCTGTGTCTCTGGTTCACACACTATTTCATTCTACTCCTTAAAATTCACTGCCATCAAGTGATTCCGACACATGGCCTCCCGCTTCCGAGGCTGTAAATCCCAGAGGGGACTGCCCATCTTTCACTTGGAGCAGCTGGTGGATTTGAACTAGAGACATGCAGCTGTTGGATAAACAGTGTAATTCCCTAATGGCTGCATCCCCAGGGGAATCAAAAGTGTTGCGTGTCTCCCGTTAGTGAACAGTGACTTTATTGTGGAGGGCTGGGGCCACACCTGAGCGGTGTCTGTCTGTCTGTGGGTAGACGCTGAGCTGTTGCCACCTGGTGGCCTCCATTAGAGACCATGGTAAGGTCCCCTCCAGCCCTGGGTGTCTGCCTTGACCTTGTAAATAGCAAGAGCAGTGTGTTGGCAGGTGTCGCTGCCAGGGCGTGTTCAGAATGGTAAAGCTCTTTCCTGTCCTCATGGGTCTTTGGTTGGGCCAGTCTCTGATATGCCTTCTTCCTGGGGGTGACATTACCTGGTCCTTATCTCTAGTGAACATTGGTGTTGGAGGAGGTGGTGCTGGCCCAGGGATGGGCATAGGGGGTTCGCTCAGGGTGGCACTTCACATGTCATTAAAGGCCACTGGACTCACCTGGGGAGACAGGAGTCGTGGACCAGCAGGTCTATCAGTGAGTGGACAAAGGGGTCAGCACAGGCCAAAGGAGGAATGTTCTGGAATGCAGCCTCAAGCTCCCAGTTCTTCCCTAACCCCCGCTCACGCCAGCCTGCTTCTCTGTCCCTCCTTCCTCCCCGACCCCCAGGAACCTGGACAAAGCCCCCATGTGCCCCCCATTCTCACTTCTGGCCCATCCTTCCTGCAGACCTGCTTCTGCCCTGGTGTGTGGGTGAGTTGGGGGCTGCTCGAGCTCCCCAGAAGGCCTCTCCATGAGCTGAGCACCTTTGTTCCCTGGCTCTGACCTGCACAGGGTAGAAGGGAGGGTGGGGAGGGTGGGAGCTGTGTGCCCAGCCCCCAGCCGCCCAGCTCGTTCTAGGCTCATCTTCATTCCTGGAGCTCCAGTCAGGATCGACCTCCGCAGGACCCCGACTGCTGCTGGAGGCTGGAGGCCCTAAGGCACTCTGTTGTCGCTGTCTTCTGATAGACACTGGCTCCTGATCCTTCACGTAAAGCAGAACGTGCACCGGGCCCCGGGGGTGCTGGGGGTGCACAGTCACCATGGTGACCACAGTGGACTTAGATAATCCCTAAGTTGTACTGCTCACAGCATGTGGGACAGTGCGGACGGACCTGTCCCTGGGCTGCCAGGCTGTTATCTTTATAGAAACATTGTCACACTGTCCTCTGGTGGCATCACTGGTGGGGACAAACCACAGCCTTTTCAGTGTCTTCTGAACCTCCTGGCCATTCCACTCGCCACCCTGGACTCCAGGTCACTTGATGGCATGGACACCACCCACTGTCCTGGATGATTAGCTGTGGGGTGGAATGATATTGGGGTGGGAAGCTTGCTGGACTCCTCCTGATGGCTGTGGGACCCCACATCTCTGTTGACCCCCAGGGACCTGGCGCATGTCTCTGCCAGCTGTGTGGGCCCTGAAACCTCACCTAGTCTGTCTTGAGCTGAGAGGCTCTGAAATGGCTTGGGGAGTAATATGCCATCATTCAGGGTGGGAGGATCACCCTGGGGGCTCACTGGACAGGATAGGCAGGTGGTGGCTTCACTGGGGGTGGAGGGTGGGAGAGGAGAGTGGGTGGGTGAAGGGGGAGGTACCTGCCTGGTGATTCCTGAGCTGGTCCTGATCCTGGTTCCACAGCTGCTCACCTGTCCCTGACTCACTATTCTCTGGGGTCACCCTGTGCCTCTCTCAGGCTCTTGTCTGCCCTCCTGGCTTAGGTCCACACTGCATGGGTGGCTCTGAGTGGGGCTGGGCTGCAGGGCCCAGGAACCAGCTCTGCTCCACGGCCTCTCCCCATGGCCACACCAGCCAAGTTCCCTGGCTGCCTTATAAGGCAGCACTGCTCTGGCTTGTGTGGGCCTGCTGGCCAGCTGGGCACTTGCTCCAGGGGACAATGTGGGAGGTAGGGGCTGTCCTGGACCACACCACGTGATGACTGAGCCCCAGTTCCGGCTGATTATTGGGAGACTCACCTTTCCAGTCTCACTCTTTGGTTTGTCAAAGAAAGTGGGCTGAGCTTGAATGTGAGGGGTTCCCCTGGGCCAAGGTGGAGCCTGAGGTCTCCAAGATGGAACTATACAGGCCCCGGGGCATCCTTCAGAGGTCCTGAGGGTGCACTCTTGCCAGAGGGTCTGATATCAGATGGGGCACCTTTATTATTTTTTAAAAATCTTTATTAATGTTTATATATATAATATCTTTACAGCATGTTTCATTCATTTACATTGTGATGGGTCACCTTTAAAATATGTTGTTTCAGTAGAATTCTCTCAGGGAAACATCTACACAGTCCTTACAGAGGGTGTTCATGACATGTCATGACAAGGATGGACCCCACTAACGTGAAGCTGAGGGGAGAAAAAGAGGCACACTGTGTGACCCCACTTTTTTTGAAACACTAGGGTGGGCAAGTGCATAGAGGCCAAAGGTCACAGCGGTCACCCGGGGCCCGTGTGTGTGTGTGTGTGTAGAGGAGGATCCGTTCCTGTCTCTGGTGGCGCCGTGTGGCATGAGTTGGGCCGCTCACCGAATGGCTGGCAGTTGGAATCCACTGGCCGCTGCTGTGAGGATTCATGGTCTCGGGAACCCTGGGAGGTTGTCGTATGCTAGAAACTCAGTGCCCGACAGTATGGGGTGAGGAGAGCAGTGTGGACCCGCGTGGTGGGGACAGCGGCACAGCAGGAGTCTAATTGAGGTCACTGACTCATACTCTGAAAAATGGAAGAAATGACATGTGTTTTGTGATATGTATTTCACCACAATGTGTCTTCTTTTTATACTTGGGACTCTGCTTGGTGATGGGTGTCAGGCCTGGAGCTGTGGTGGGGGTGGGGTGGTTCACGTTGCCATGACTGAGCTCTCAGCCTGTGCTGGTTGGTTTTAGGGTCAGGGGACAGTGGTTTCTGCTCCGGGGAGCCTGGAGGACAGTGTGATGACATGTGGGCCCATGAGGCCTCCTTGGACCGCTGAGCTGGATTAAGACAGCTAGTTGAGTGGAGGAACCACTAGGCCCCGAGGTGCCAGTGAAGCCCAGAAGTGCTGACTGAGTGTGTGGGCTGGGAGAGGGTGACCCCACGTGACTGAGGAGGGTGGCCATAGCTCTGTAGCCCCTCTCCGTGGCTTTAGGATGCCCACGCGCTGTAGCGTTTGTTCTGCACCCACCACTGGATTGCGAACCCCCGGGGTGGTGGGGTGTCTGTGTCCTGTCCACCTTGCTGTCCCAGCACTTGCCTGATGTCAAGCCCTCAAGTGTATTGGCCAGCACACCTAAGGAGTCCCTGGTGGCGTGCACAGACGCTCACCCAAAGCTTGGAAAGTGAGACCATCCAGAGGCACCTAGGAAGAAAGTCCTGGCAATCTCTGAAAACTTAACCCTTGAAAGCCCTGCAGAGCGCAGCTCTCTCCCTGACACATGTGAGGTCTCTTTGAGTTAGTGCCAATGACTTTAAAGCAACAGAAAGCTGTGTGTCATCCCCCAGCCATGGACCAACTGCAGGATGATGCCTGGGTAGGTCTCCTGACAGGCCTCCAGGGTGCCCAGGTGACCCCAGCCCCTGGGGATTTGCTCTTTGTGAGGATAGAGACTGTCAGAGGTCCTCACACCTGGGGGGGGTTTGGAGCAGGAAGTGTCCTCTAGTGTGGGATGGGGGGACTGGGGGAGGGTGACGGGGGAGCAGCAGGCCAGGTGGGCGTCCTGAGAGGGGGTTCAGGGTGGGCAGCTGAGGGCAGACCCTGGCTCTGGGCCGCCCTCTTAGCCCCCAGCTGTCGGCCAGGCCCAGTGCAGTGGGTATGGAGGGAAGGATCCTGGGAATGCAGCCCAGAGCAGCTGCGGAATTCCTTAAATAGAGCCACACAGCTGCAGGATCCGGGTTGGGCCGGAGCTGGAGTCCTGCCCCGCCTTCAGCGCGTGGGCCACAGCCCTGACCACCCAGCCTGGCCTGGACGGCGGCCCCTCCACCAGGTCCCTGGAAGCAGCTGTCAGAGGGCCGGGTCTGCACAGCAGTGTCCCCAGCCCGAGGCCAGGACAGCTGCGGAGAGAGGGATGTGCCCCCGGCCAGCTGTCCAGGAGCACCGGCCACACGACCTTGCCCCGCATGGACAGTTCAGCCTGTGGGAGCCATTCAGACCACTGGTCCACGCCCACCCATGTGCCAGTGTGTCCTGATGTCCAGGCTCTGGGCTGGTGCTTCCCTGGATGGCTCTGACTTCCCTTCCAGAACGTGCTCTGACTTCCCTTCCAGAACGTTCTCTGACCTGGCCTGCTCTGACTCTTGTGGGTGTGACAAGCCTTCTGAGCCTCGCGATGCCCAGGTTCTGGTGTGACTGATGAGTCAGGACAGGTGGTACCCAGCCCCCGGTCCTCAGTCCTCCACACACAGGAGCCTGGAGGGGCGAGGGGGTGCAGTGACCGTGGAGGGGGCACCAAGCTCCTCCCTCGGTCTCCTCTCTCCTGTTGGCACCATCAGCCAGCTTGAATATCCCTGACCTGCCTCATGTCCAATCAGAGGCGACAGTTCGCTCATCAGAGGCCACACGGTTACTAAGACAGACCCCAGGCAGGGTCCCTTGTAGGGTCCCACCCTCACCACTGGCCCTGGACATGGCCCAGGTTGTGGCTCCTTCCTCCCAAAGAGCCCAGAGAGAGGTGACAGCTGCAGCGTCGCACTGCCCACACCTGTGCCTGCCCCTGAAGGACTGAGTTCTTCCCTTCCCGGCCTGTCTTCTGGCCTTTGACATGGGTACGATGGCGGGAACTTGTGGGAGACGTTCTGGAGGGGCAGCCAGCCCTCTCTCCACAGAGCAGGCGGTGCAGTGGTTAGACCAGTCAGTGGTTCAAACCTACTCGCTGCTCTATGGGAGAAAGCCAAGGCAGCGTGCTCCCGGGAACCCCAGGGGGCAGTCCAGTCTGCCTCGGCGGCTCACCATGAGGGCGGGGGACCCTCAACCAGGTGGGCAGACACAGTGACTCCAGCAGGGAAGTCAAGCACGGCCCACAGTGAGGACAGGGCAGAACAGGATGAGGTTTCCACCGTGTTCACGGAGTCACATGACACACACACACACACACACACACACACACACACACACACACACATACACACACACACCGCCGCTGCCCATGCCTTGTTTATTCTTCCACCTGCTGAAGGTGCCTCGACTGTGAGTAACACTAGATACAAAGTGTCTGTCTGCACCCCGCTTTCCATTCTCAGGGGCACTTGAGTTCCGAGGATGGAATCGCTGGGGAGTGTGGGAGTTTCAGGTGTAACAACATCCTCTTAGGCCACTGTGCCATTTTACGGTCCCAACAAGACATGAAAGTGTCAGTCTCCCTACATCCCTGCCAGTGCTTGCTATTTCCTTTTTTAAAGAACAACTCACACTCACATGCCTTTTTTAGGAACATGCATGAAATTGAACTTTTTTTCTTTTTTTTCATTTTGGGACACCAAGTACCTCTTTGCAGTCAGGGAAACAGCCTGAGCTTCGTGTCCTGCTGCTAGGTGATGGTACCTGTCACCGTGTGAGGCTGGCATTAGCTGGCTGTACCTGTCACCGTGTGAGGCTGGCATTAGCTGGCTGTACCTGTCACCCTGTAAGGCTGGCCTTAGCTGACGGTACCTGTCACCGTGTGAGGCTGGCATTAGCAGGTTGTGCCTGTCACCGTGTGTGGATGGGATTAGCTGACCATACCCGTCGCCGTGTGAGGCTGGCATTAGCTGCTGTACTTATCACGTACATGATACTGTGTGCACATATGAGCATAGAATAGACCCCAGGACCGGGGTCCCTGCATCAAAGGAGGCGTGCGTTTTACCTTTTATGTTTCCTCGCTGCCAGGCTAACTGCTAGAGATGTTACCCAGGTTATAGGCCTAAGAACTGTGGGGAGGTGGTCTTGGGCCCCCACCCCACCCCTCCTGAGAGGGGAGACAGCCAGTTGGGGCTGTGTTGCCTCTCGCTGGCTCACGCCACGTGCACGTGCGTTGAAGTGGAACAGTGCTTCTCTGGGTTTTCAGAGGCTGAGTTTTCGTAAGTTGAATGCCAGGCTGCCTTCTGAGGCAGCTTTGCGTGGACTTGAACCTCAAACCTTTCCGTTCGCAGCCAAGTCCCTGCTCCAAGAGGAGAAATGCTATCCAGTTGACATTTTGCTTTGTGTGAGACTTACTAAGGAGAGGATGAGCCTTTTACCTGCCGAGGGCTCCGAGCTTTCTCCCTGTGAAGTGCTCCCTCCCGTTCTGGTCCCCGTTTCAGTCGGGCTGTTAATGCTTTTCTTGCGGAGGTTTAGAAGAGTTCTTGATTCATCCACCAGTGCTTTATGTCCAGCAGATGCCGGTACCTCTCCCCACCTGGGGTCTTTTTCATTTTCTTTCAAACACGTCATTCTGCTTTTTTCTCTTGTCATCTTTATTCGTTTTCTTTACGCTTTTGGAATTCATGCCCTGCTCGAGGTCCTCCTGAATTCCAAAATCAGAGGGGAAAGAAAAGAACGCAAACAACGCCCTGGTGTTTTCTTCTAGTGCGTTTATGGTTTAATGCTTAGGCCCTGACATCACTGGTCCGTGGGCATTTATTTCTGGCGCGGCAGGGACCAGCTGGGTTCTCGGTGGGTGGGGAGGGTGCGTGCACACACAGACGCTATTTTTGTCAAGTTCTGGTGTCACTGTTATGCTGGTTTAGCAAAAGTAATCTGGATGCGGTCCCCCCCCCCCCCCCCCAGTGTTCTGGAAACTTTTAAACAGCAGTACAATATCTCTTTGTTAAAACTTGCAAAGAATTCACTAGTGAAACCATCTGATCCTGACACTAGGCCCCACCCTCTGCCATCAGATCGCTTCCTACTGAGCGAGCCTCAGGGTTCCAGGGCTGTAAATCCTCATAGATGGACTGCCCAGCTTTTACCTGCCCGAGCACCTGATGGACACGAACTGCTGATGTTTCAGTTACCAGCCTCACATGTATATATATATCCTGTGCCACCAGGGCTCCTTGTGGCATATTTGTAACATATTTGAAAATATGTTTAAAAAAACAAACAAACAAAAAAACCCGCACACCAAAACACCAGAACTTTTTCATGGATCTGTTTGAGCTTTTGCCTTTCTTTCTTTATAAGGCATTGTTTCTAAAATTATCCTTTAACCTCTTTGGAGTCCTCCGAGTGGTTTGGAAGTATTTGCTGAAAGAGACACTGGGTGCACAGTGTTGAAGTTCTCCGCTGCTCACTGGAAGGTTGATGGTTCGAAGCCACCAGCTGGTCTGTGGGGCAGTTAGTTGTGTAAAGAGCACAGCTGTGTATACTCACGGGCCAGTTCTGCTCTGCCCTCCAGGATCACCATGAACCGGGGTGCACTGGCCAGGTGACGGGATTTTTAGGGGGAGGGCAGTGTGTGGACAGACTGGGCAGGCACTAGCCACAATGACTGGACCCATCTTGACAGTGTGTGCCCTGCTGTGATGATGGACTTGGTCTTGTCTGAGAGGCTCTCTGCCTGGACACGCCGGGTGCAGGGCCGTGTGACAGGTGTCCTGAAGGCCTGAGGAGAGTGACCTTTCCCCTTCGGGCAGGGTGAGTGGTCCAGGATGGTGCCCCCTGCCCAGTTTCCCAAGTTTCACGAGTCATGTTGCCCAGAATGGCTTTCTGGTGGTCCACGGCCCCAGTGAGAACACCTGTGGCACTGGAAGCGGCCAGTGAGAACACCTGTGGCCCTGGGGGCTGCCAGTGAGAATCCCTGAGACACTGGAGCT
The DNA here is from genome assembly GCF_000299155.1 of Elephantulus edwardii. Taxonomy (NCBI): domain Eukaryota; kingdom Metazoa; phylum Chordata; class Mammalia; order Macroscelidea; family Macroscelididae; genus Elephantulus; species Elephantulus edwardii. Next base: position 4,454,932 of record NW_006399798.1, on the reverse strand, counting down.
GCCAGTGAGATCGGCCTTGGCATCGGGAGCTGGGGTGCGTCTGCGTGATGTGTGCACTCAAAGGACACAGCGCTTCACAAAGCCGTGCTTGCCCATGCTGCCTGCTAGTCATCTTCACAGCTGCATAGTATTCCACTGCATACCAGATCTCAACTCATGTCCTAGAGTGAGGCAGGAAGCCATTCATTTTCACAGCTGCATAGTATTCTACCACATATCAGACCTTGTTCCATGTCTTAGAGTAAATCAGGATGCCGTTCATCTTCATGGCCGCATAATATTCCACCACATACCAGACCTCGTTTTGTGTCTACACTGGTTGATGGGCACAGGAGATGCTTCTGTCTTTCAGCCATTGTGAATATGCCCTTTTAACATTTAAAATGAAATGCTAGTTGTGGCCCAGTTGTGAGGTGCGTCCAGACTTTGGAGCACACAGGGCTGAGTGGCAGCCTGGCCGCTTGGGGTCGGGAGAACACAGGTGTGAGGCACTGGGAAGGCCAGGCTGCATGTGAGGCAGGGGCTGTGGGCCATCAGAGAGGTTTAAGCTGGACTTGTCTGGAGGAAGTGGAAGCTTTCTGCGGCAGAAGTATTGTTTATTTGAGAAAGACTGAGCTGCTGGTACCGAGAGCTGCCCTCAGCTCTGAGGAATTTAGTGGTGACTGAACAGAGGCACTGTGGTGGCGCAGCGGGTTCTGAGCTGAGCTGCTAACTGAAAGGTTGGAGGTTCACATACGCCAGCTACTCAGGGGGAGAATCAGTCTCGTCCCCATGCCACCCTCTTCTCCCCACACCTCCTCCACCTTCCCACACTTCCCTCCCACCTTCCCCTTCTCCGTCCCACCTCCTGCTTCTCCCACCTCTCCCTTCTTCCTCCCACCTCCCCTTCTCCCTCCCCCCTCATCCCCCTCCCACCTTATCCCCACACCCTATCCCCATCCTGTACTGGATTCTGTTCCTCTCTGTTTTGTGTAGCCCAGCATGAGGGATGGTTGGCTGTTCCCTCATCTGTGAAACAGGAGTAGTTGTTAACAGCTTTGTTATCAGAGAGGTCACCACCACCGGCCACTCGGGACCCTGAGGTGTCCCTGGTCAGTTTAAGGCGTGGAGCAGATGCCCAGCACAGTCCTGGACACAGCGGCCACCTGCCAAACCCCCTAGAACCCCCACAGGTGGCCTCCGCGGGCTGTGCTTGTAGGACATGGGTAATCCTTCTTTGGGGTGCGGGTGGAGGGGGACTGGTCCTCCAGCTGAGCGTCCCGAGCCCTGTGGAGCACAGTGACTGTCCGGGGGAGGGGTCTTATTTGTGCCCATGCCCTGCCCCCCCCCCCCAGCAGGCAGCCAGCCCTTCGTGTGTCTCTGCGCCACGCTGGTCACTTTGTTGGGCACCAGGAGGTGGTTGCCTGGCTCTGTGCATGTGAAATTCCTGTCCAGGGGGAGGAGCAGATCAGGGCCTCCATCCCAGTTAAGGGGAGGTGCTGCCGGACAGCAGTTCTGGCAGGTAAGATTGGTGCCCGCCCCTCACCTCACTTTGGATGGGGAGCCACCCATGCCCAGCCTCAGGGAGACTCACCCAGCTGCCTTTCAGACCTTTTGTTCCCCTGGGCCTGGGGATCTGGGGATATTCAGCCCAACTGCTGGGGTGATTCCTGTCCTTGGGGTGGGCTTCAACTGTCACTGGTCCCCACCTCTCCCCAGCCCTGCCCCTGCTCCTCCCTGCTGCCTCCTGAGAGGATTCCAGATCCCAGGGCATTCCTAGAGGGATGAGTGGGGTCTGGACTGGGTGAGCGGGTGACTGGTTGATAATCGAGGTCAGTGGAAGTATTCTCTTCTCCACGCACTGCACTGCCGGCATGCTCAGGCTTCTGTGACCCCATTTTCCAGATCAGAAAATCCAGGCTCCGAGAACCACGGCCACTTGCTGAGTCACCCCCAGCCCCACCCCACGTTCATCGTGCTGGGGCTGCAGAGCGCTCAGTGATCCCTAATGGGGGCTCCAGAGAAGCGCTGTCCTAAGCGCTCCCACCCAGAACTGGCCTCACCCCAGCCTGCTTCTCCCCTAGCCGCTGGAGGGGATGCAGAGAGAAGGCCCTTCGGAAGGAGGCCCTGTCCCTGTGCAGCTCGTCTAGCGGCTCTGGAGATCGAAATAAGACACCGCTGGCCTGGGAGGGGGGAGCAGAACATGTGGAGGTCCCAGAAGCCCGGGTTAATCTCTCTGAATCGCAGCTGCAGGGGGCGTGCTGCTCACTCCCTTAATCCCCTCCCCTGGCCTGGTGCCCCCTCCCTGCCTCTTCCTCCCCTCCTCCCCCTCTCGCCCC
>NW_006399798.1:4446239-4452229 GCF_000299155.1 Elephantulus edwardii | reverse complement strand
GGCCCCCCTCCACCAGGCCTTTCTGTCCCCAGTATTTCCCACTCTGTACAGCTGCTCTCCTGTCAGGTAGGGGGAGGGGATGTGCTGAAGCTCCTCACCAGGACCCCGGTGGCGGCAAGAACCTACACCTCAAGGTCCCCTCAACCCATCAGGTGCCCCGGCTTCAAAGGGCAGAGAGCCTTGCCTGGTTTTCCCCCTTCTGAGTACTTCCTCCTTGCCAACTTGTCACCTCAAGCCTCTCTGACCCTGGGTGACCCTAGAAGGACATCAGTGACAGGAAGCCAACACGTGCCCCAGCTTCTGTGGGCCTCGGTTCCCTGGGTGGACAGCTTGTACCACCCCAGGGCCAGAAGGGCATCCCCTGCTGCCAGAAAGGATTAGTCAGCAAGTTAACACTGACCCTTCGGTGTCTGGGGGCCTCTGCGGGTCCAGGGCAGCCATGGGATCGACTTTGCTGAGTGTGGCCAGAGAAGAGACGGGAAACAGTGAGTGACCCGTCCTAGACCAGTGGCCATCAGTGAAAGCAGCGGAGGTGCCATGGCCACTTTCTTGCTGTGTCCTGTGTGTTGACAAGACAGATGCCTTCATCTGTCACATCCTTGTGAGCTGACACTGTGGTATAGTCACCTAAGCCGTGGCCATCAGAGCTCTGGATGGGGTCCCGGTTGTGGGGTTTGGTGGGATGCCTTCTGCTCATATGTCGAGAGCAGGCTGGGCCTCGTTGACCACCTTCACTCTGGGTCTGGTTCCACAAGTGGCCCTTACCGGGATGAGGACACATGCCCTGTCACCCAAGAGACTTCAGAGTGGTTGTCCTCTGGCCAGAGAGCTTGCTGTCAGGGTCATAGGCCAGCTATAATTGGGGTGGAGTGTACCCCAACCTTTGCTCCCCCCTCACTCAGAGCTAGTGAGTGGTGGGCCTGTGGTGAGAGCTTCCCACGGGCACCGCCCTGCAGCCAGCTCTCTGCTGCGTGAACTGTCCAGGGTGCCAGCTGACACATTTGGCCTCGTGATTTGTTTTGTGAACAGGCATGGAAGGATAGAGTGAGTAAGAGAAGGGCTGGGCTGAGTAGGCGAAGGTCAGGGAGAGGGGAGGAACAATCAGAAGTGCAGAAGTGCTGGTGGGGCAGGTGCCAGCCATGAGGTAATCCCAGGGATGCTGCCGCCCGCCGCTTCCACACCTGCAGGGAACCTGAGGGGAAGCCTGGCTTTGGCCACTCAACTACTGCAGAGAGATCTGGGGGGAGGCCTGACTTTGGCCACTTGATCCTGCAGGGAGACCTGGGGGGAGGCCTGGCCCTGGCCGATGGTCCTCAGCCTACAGGGAGACCTGGGGGGAGGCCTGGCCATGGCTGCCTGCTGCTGCACTGAGAGGAGGTGGCATTTTAGGGACGAGGCAGGAGACAGCCATCCCGTTGTTGCCTCTGTTACCACTATTTCATCAGTCCCGAGTGACCACTCAGTGCCCCCGTCCCCCGGCGCTGGGCTGAGAGTTGTGTTGCATCACCAGCTGTTTCCGTACAAACACCCTCTAAAACACTGTCGCTGTCGTGATGGCTCGTGGTACAGAGGACAACTGCGTCCTTGGCTGAAAGCTTATGGAAGTGGATTGCCACAACTTTCTTCTGCGCCACTGAAGGGGTGAGCGCAAGACAACCTTTAGGTTTATCTGCAAAACACTTAGACCAAACCTCCTGCTGGCAGCTTCGTTCTGAATCGGCACCTTAGAGTCTCTGGGAGCCCACTGGAGGTAAGCCGTGTGCTGGTTCTGATTCCACTGCAATGAGTTGTTCACTGTTCAGTTGAAATCTTCAGAGAAGGAGAATGCCCCTCTTTCTCCTGCAAAGGATGGTGGATTTGAAACGTGGTCCTTTTGGTTTGCAGCCTGACACCAAACACTGGGATTCGTTTGTGGCAACCTTGAGGTCAGTGGTTTGAATCCATAAGCCTCTCTGCAGGAGGAAACCTACAAAGTGATTCCTTTTTTAAAAATGAAAACAAACCCAAACTCTCTGACATTGGGTCCATGTCACTCAAGGCATCGCCATAGGACGGCGTAGAACTGGGCCATCACACGTCTATGGCTGTCATGCTTCTGTTATTAAGAAAGAAAAGGAATTTTATTATCATTGTTTCTTACTTAGTATAATATTAATTAGGTTGCTCTGGTGGCCTGGTGAGTCAAGACTTGCTGCTACACCAGAGGCAGGCAGTTCAAATCCACCATCTGCTCGAGAGGAGACAGAGGTCATCTCCTCTGGTGATTCGCAGTCTCTGACGGGGGGCTTTGAGCTGGCTTTCACTCAGCTGACACGTAACAACAACACAATGAAACCCTTGTTCTGTATTCACCTTTCCCTTCACCCAGCTCACCTGTTTATTACTTTGTATTCACTGTATATTTATGGAGGGGGCCCTGCTCTTAGAATCCATAGGTAGTTGTGCCTCTAACCAATGGTTGGACTTCTCTGGCGGTTTGAGTTCGCCAGCACCTCCTCAGGAGAAAGGTGGACAATCGCTACCACCCAATCATCCTGGAAACCAGTGAGCTATCCATCCATCCATCCATCCATCCATCCATCCATCCATCCATCCATCCGTACATACATAAAGTCACACACCTGTCCTCCCATCCACTGATCGTTAGAATTAACCACCTATCCTTCCAGGACCTGTCCCTCCATCCACTCACCCACCTGTCCATCCATCTCCTTACCTACCCATCAACTTATCCCCAAGACCAGCACTCACTCACTTGTCCGTCCGTCCATCCACCCACCCATCCATCCATCCATTCATTCTTCCACCCACTCACCCACCTGTCCATCCATCCATTCCTTTATTCACCCACCACCAGTCCATCCATCTACTCACCTACCCATTCACTTGTCCTCCCAGACCAACCTCCTGCTCATACAGCCATCTGTCCATCCACTCATCCATCCATCTGTTCACCTGCCCATCCACTTGTCCCCAAAATCATCCACTCATCTCTCTACCCATCCATCCATACCCTTTTCTACCTTTTTATCTACCCATTGACTGGTTATTGAACCCAACCATCTTTCCACTCACCCGTCTGCCCAGCTACCCTTCCCTGCACTCGCCCGCGCCTTCCACCACCCATCTGCAGGTGTGCATGTTGGTGCTTTGGGGCTGTGGGCAGATGCAGAGCTTGGAGCAGGTAGGTGTCCCCTGTCTACCAGCCCTGCCCTTCTGGTTGGGTGGTCTGTGCAACCACTGATCCTTGGGGCCGCATCCTCCCCTGTGCATTAAGGATGCTGTGACTTTAGGGTTTGGTGCAGTTCTCTGTGGGGTGCTGAAGAAATCCTCGGGAGAGATGCTTGGACAGGGGGATGCAGTTCAGGACCTGCCTCAGGACCAGCCCAGTCTCTGGACACAGATCACCATGCCCTGGGGGCCTCCATGGGAGTCTACTGCTTAAGGGGAGTTGCGTAGAGCTGTACTGACTCCACCTCCTCCTGCCAGTTTAGGAATGTGACACCGGGACCCCTGGGTGGTGCACTCAGCAGTTAACCAAAAGTTTAGAGGTTTGAGTCCACGCAGAGATGCCTCAAAAGAAAGGCTTGGTGATCTTGGGAGAACAGTCCCCTGACAGCCCTGTGGAGCATGGTTCCCCTTGAGACACGGAGGACCCTCAGGAGTCGGGGCTGACTTGACAGCTGGTCTCGTCCCGTGATTTATGGCTGGAACGTTAGGAATCTTCCCTCATGCCCATTTCCCAGTCCTGTGGGACAGCTGCTTCCAAACCAGGCCCTGGGGCTGGGCTTTCACCTCCTTCAGCCCCGTCCTGGGTCTCCCCAGGCCCAGCTTGGCAACTCCTTGCCCCATGAACTGACTGAACACAGCTCCCTCCAATCCAGCCTGCAGGGTGCCCTGCCCCGGCTACCCCTTCTCTCCAGAGGGCACCGCTGGAGGTGGGCAGGGCTGGATGCTGTGGCCTGGCAGCCCAGCGGGGCCTCTAGGAGAGTCTCATTTCCTGGCACTGCTGCGGGTCTGTGCTGTGCTCCAGAGCTGGCTGTGTCTCAGCCTGCGGGACTCGTGAGCCCCAACAACCCCTAGCCACTCTGACCTCTGGATTCCAGCCCCTGCACCCCTCGCAGATTACCCAAACCAGCCTGCCCACTGGGGCTCTGGCGATGCTGGGTGAGGAGGTTCCAGGTCACTCATCCGACCCAGGGAACCGGTGACTTAATGGGAGGCACAGAAGTGCTCTGGGGGCCCTGTTAGGATAGAACTGCTGATGGATGAGGTGGGCAGGGCCCGTCCTGAAGCTCTCAGGGATCGAAGAGGTGCTGTGCTCCCTCCCCGCCCCTCTGACCTCACTCACTGGTGGTCAAGCTTGGTGCCGAGGTCCAGTCCCTGGGGAATGGCTGCTGAAGCTCTGTGCTAAGGATTCTGAGATCAGGTGGAAAATGTTCCACTTTAGGTTGTCTCTGTGGGTGAAAGAAGGGTGTCAGGGAATTAGGGTCTCCTCACTCTGACGGCCTGCAGGTCATGGGCTGGGCAGCCTGTGGGGCCTGGTCTACCCAGGCCTGAAAAGGACCTTGGGGCACCCACCCGCCCCTCCCCTGGAGACAGCCTGTACTGGGACCCCCAAGCACAGAGAGCAGGGTCTGGACTCCTCCAGGCCTGTTTGGAGCTCCCCTCCCCTCTTTCCCCTCAATGTGGGAGCCCCCCCAGGTCAGCCAGTTTATCTGATGAGCACCCCACCCCCATCAGACCTATCCACTTGTTCGGTTTGTGCTCATGATTGTCCTTGTCACACAGCTGCTCCTTCCAGCTTTTTCCAGCCATGGTCAATGCTCTCCATCCTCCCCGTGGCCTTTCTGCACGTGAGGAGCTGGTCACAGGGCAGGACCATGACACACCGCAGGTAGACGTCATACGGCAAGTACACAGTCACACAGCGGGTACACAGTCACACAGCGGGTACATGGGCACGCAGCAGGTACACGGGCACACAGCAGGCACACAGTAGGTACACGGGCACACAGCGGGTACACAGCATACAGAAGGTACACAGTCACACAGCGGGTACGTGGGTACACAGCATACAGAAGGTACACAGTCACACAGCGGGTACGTGGGTACACAGCAGGTACACAGCATACAGAAGGTACACAGTCACACAGGAGGTACATGGGCACACAGCGGGTACATGGGCACGCAGCAGGTACACGGGCACATAGCAGGCACACAGTAGGTACACGGGCACACAGCGGGTACAAGGTCACACAGGAGGTACATGGGCACACAGTGGGTACACAGGCACAGAGCAGGCACACAGCACACAGTGAGATTCAGGCCATGTCCCTGGCAGGGTGAAGAAAAGGGAGCTGAGCATGAAGCCAGCCCTGCCTCAGCTCAGGGCGTGTGGACCAGGGGACCCAGTGCCCAGCTGCAGGCCAGCCTCTGACAGGTGTCTCATTTGGGTGTGCAGGTTCCTAGCTGAGTGGCCAGGACTGGAGCCCGGCCCAACTACTTTCAAATCAATGACATTGGGTGAGTGGAGGACCCTCCTATTTCTTTATCTGGGAATAAGAGGAGCCGCCCCCAGACAGGGTAAGCTGCCATGTCCCTCCTTCAGCAAATGTTAGCTGTGCAAGCAGCCCTCGCTGACCTTCTGGAACAGTCCATGGAGCGGTGTCCTTGTTGTGCAGGTGCAGCCCAGAGAGGGTAGGAGGCTGACCCAGGTCACTGATGTGGAGCCCAGACTCCACCGAGCAGTGGTGGAAGGGGAACAGGAGGCTTCAAGTACAGATGGGGACAAGGTACTGGGGGGTGTCAGTGGAAGTGGGGTTCTCTCATGATTAGGGTACAGCTATGCACAGATCTTGGATCTATGCACATGTCTTTTTTTTTCTATATTTTATTAATTTTCATAAGCATTTACAGAGATTTTGGGTTTCCATTCATTCATTGTTGCACTATTCTCTCTACCCTCCTCCCAGTTTGTTCTTGTCCAA
>NW_006399798.1:4427090-4444799 GCF_000299155.1 Elephantulus edwardii | reverse complement strand
GGTCCATGATCCACCTTGAGTTGGTTTTTGTGTATGGAGTGAGGTGTGGGTCTTGCTTGAGTCTTTTGCAGATATTTTTCCAATTTTGCCAACACCATTGCACATGTCTTATGCACTTGACTGCTAACTAAAGGCTTGGTGCCTCGGAAGAAAGTCCTGGCTGGCTGTGCCAGCTCTTCAGCCTCTAGGAGCCCCGTTCTAGTACACATGGGTCCACCTCGAGTCAGAGCTGTGCATGGACGCAGAGCCGGCGAGTAGACTCTGCCTCGTGGTGACCCCATGGGACAGAGTGGAGGCTCCTCGTGGTCTTGCCAAGGTTGTAGTTGTTAAGTGAGCAGACTCGCATTTAAGTGACTCCATCTTTCAGAGGCTGGATAGTGGGCTCGAACGGCCAACTTTGGGTTTGCAGCCCAGTGCTTACCCTCCTAACCCAGCAGTGCTCTGCGCTCACACACAGCCCTTCGTCAGGGGGTGATGGTGGTGGGGGGGTGAGGAGGTGTGGGGGAGAGCAATGATGTCTCTGCTTCCGGGTCCCCAGCATGCGTGTGGCTGGAGCGTCGTGGACAGTGCCTGCCAGTCTGGTTAGATAGGGATTGCAGGTGGTAGGAGGAAAGGCCCATTGCTGATGTCCATCAGCACCTTCCAGCTGCCTGCCCTAGACCAGCTGCCCCCCACAGCCCGCCTGGCGGGCAGGAGCTGGCGCCGGGGCAGCTGCTTGGTGCTGAAGCCTGACTTGGATATCTAGAAGGTGGTTTGCTTGTGGACTCCATCCATGGAGGGACTGGCTTGACTGCGCTTGTGAGTGGTGGCAGAGAAGTGGAGGGGATGCACAGGAGACGTTCGTCTGTTTTCAGAGCTGTCATCAGGAAGGGTGACCGGTTTAGGGACACACGTGAGGACGGTGTCCCTCCTAGATGATGAAGGTTTAATGATGCCCGTGGTGGAGAATGAGGCAAAGGGAGGTGGCAGCAAGTGAGCGTAAAGGGCCCAGAGGAACTGCTGAAGGCGAGAAGGGGTCCGATAGGAGGAAAGGAAAGGGAGTCAGAGGACGTGGGAATACGGCTGCCGAGCTCAGGGCTTGTTCTCAGCGCTGGGCAACTGTGGGTGCGTGGGTGAACAGAAAACCAATTTGTCCTGTAAACATTCACTCTAATAATAATAATAATAATTAATAATAGAAAAAATAGTGCAACAATGAATGAATGGAAATTTAAAGTCTCTAAATTTTCGTTGAAATTAATAACAATAATAAAAAAAAAAAAACCAGACAAGAAAATATGGTGGAGACGGGCTGGCAGAAACCATGGTCACGGGCAGAAAGGACAGAAAGCGTAGAGGTCAGGGAAGGTGACCCCTGAGTTCTGAGAGGGGAGAGGCAGGTCAGACTTCTGACCTTCACTGTGCTGCAGTCCCCGGTGCCCGCACCACTGAATTTCCCCTATAAAGAGCCCAGGAGGTCAGTACCACCCATGCTGCAGGAGAGGGCAAGCCCGGTGCCCAGGGCACCTGCCCACATGCCTTGCAACTTGCCATCTGGGGTTCATTCCAGGGGGGTCTAGAGCCTTCTGGAGGTAGAGGACTGTTGGGGTCAGCTGATGGAGAGATCAAGGTAAATCTTGGACTTTTTTTGAGAGGTGCCTGTCTAGTGGAAGAGTCTGTGGGGCTCCATTGGAGCTCCATCGAGGGTTCCAAGTCCATGTGAGCAGGGGCCCCCGAGAGAGCACCCATTCTTCCCTGCTGCAGAACCATGACCTACACATGATGATCATTTCAGGCTGTGGGCAGAGGATATGGGTTTTGGGGGGCTCACCCCATTTTTTACTTGTGAGTGAGTGTAGAGTTTCAGTTGGCTGATTTTGTGGCTAGGATGATTTCCAAGAAAATGGGTTATCTAGGGCCCCCAAAACTGGGCCTGGGCCTGGGCCACCCCCTACTGGCCCATCCTGACCACCTACTCCCCCCATGGCTCGCCCGCTGGCTGTCGAGAGAGGGCAGTGGAGGGCCCAGGAGGCCTGGCGGAGCCTGTCCCTGGAAAGTGTCCCCGAACACCCCCAGTGACTTCCTCCTTGCTCACATTCTTCCTCTGGCTATCACTCAGGCTGGGGTGGGGGGGCCCCAGACCGCATGGAGGAACCCCCGAGACTGGATAAAGCAGGCCGTGTTTATGTAAACTCTGGCTGAACTTGCCTCCCGCTGCAGGCCCTCAAGTTGGGAAATTGGAACAGGGGGAGCGATCTCATAGTGGGCGCCCACAGCCTGACCCTGGTCAGTCCTGACCAAGCTCGACGAGTGGGACAGAAGACACCACATGCTGCATCCTCAGGGGCCCTCCTGGGGGACCCTGGCCCAGCCTGGACAGAAGCAGTGAGAGAAGACGCCCAATTCTCTAAGCCGTGTTTTAAGCTGAGGTGTCTTGTTACCGCAGCTGCAGCGTGGGCTTTGCATAGGTAGAGCTGTCATCGTTGCAGTGAATGCTTTTATCGTGATCTCTCCTTGTCCTGGGAGCCCCTGGCTGGCACAAATGGTGGTGCTTTACAGTGCTAATCAAAAGGTTGATAGTTCATGTCCACCCAGTGGAACCTCTGTGGAAAGGCCTGGTGATCTGTGTGTGTGTGTGTGTGTGTGTGTGAGAGAGAGAGAAATTTGTATTTAGAATTAGCCCGCTGGACTCAGTTTAGATGATTCCTGTTTTGTTGGCAACATCCAAAGCATCATAGTCAGGAGCAAGTTGAACACAGGCCTTCTTCTCTCCATCAGGCCTAATCAAAGTGTTGATCTTGGCCACATCAATGTCATAGAGCTTCTTTACAGCTTGTTTGATCTGGTGCTTGTTGGCCTTGACATCCACAGTGAACACAAGTGTGTTGTTATCTTCTGTCTTCTTCATGGCTGACTCAGTGGTCAGGGGAAACTTGATGACGGCATAGTGGTCAAGCTTGTTTCTCCAGGGGTCATTCTTCTGGGGGTATTTGGGCTGTTTTCAGAGTCTCAGCATCTTAGGCTGCCGGAAGGTGGGTGACGTGCGGATCTTCTTTTTTTTTGTGGCTGTGGATGCCCTTCAGGACGCCTTCTTGGCCTTTAATGCCTTTGCTTTGGCTTCAGTTTTGGGAGGGTCAGGGGCTTCCTTCTTCGCTTTCGGCGCCATCTTCATAGAAAGCTGGTGATCTATTTCTATAAAGATTAGTCACTGACGGGGGTTGCACGTGGTTGCATGAAACAAGATGGAAAATGGATTTCTTTTGTAAACCTTCACCCATCTCACAGTTGGAAGAAAATGATATCCATTGAAAACCTTGTGGAGTGGTTCTGTGACGTGGAGAGCTGGACAGGTGACAGAAGCACTGAGGTGACAGAAGCACTGGGGTCTTTGAGTCCTGGTACTGAAGAGCACTGAACATCCCACGGACTGCCAGGAGAGTGAACAGGTGTGTCTTGGGAAAGGTGCAGCTGGAATGCTCCTTGGAGGCAGAGGTGATCAAGCTTTGTCTCACATGCTCTGACCATGTCATGAGGAGAGGCTTCTCCCTGGAAAGGGCTGTCAGGCTTGGGAAGGTGAAGGGTCGGCACGAGAGAAGACCCCAGTGAGGTGGACTGACCCAGGGACTGTGCAGTGGGCTCCGGTGGGTCGGAGGTGACGAGGGTGGCTCAGCATAGGACAGGGCTCAGGGCTTTTGTTTGTGGGGTCGCTGTGGGTCGTGCTCCACTTGCTGACACCTCACAACAACAGCCACCACCCTAAGCCACACTCCCTTGTTCAGTCAGTTGTCCCCTCATGGGTCAATGGGTTCAAGTCTCCTCAAGGCCAGTCCTGCAGTTGAGACTAGGGATGGCCCCCACTCTCCGACCTCAGGGTTTCTGTCTGGAGTGTGTAGTCCTTGGAGGACTGGCCAGTAGGGTATCCCCTTTGCCCTGGCGGAGTCCACAGAAGCTGGCCAGCAAGCATTTCCAGGCGGGGGCCTCGCTGTGAGGCCTGGGGAAAGTAGCCCACCTGCTCTGGGCCCATTTCCTGGTACATGGAGCTGCAGGAAGGTGGGCTAGGCCCTGTGTTCTCGGGGAGATGCTGTGTGGGAAGCGCTGGGAGCTGTGCTCGCCCTTCATCAGGACTTGCTCTGCTAGCTTTGGTTGTAGCTTCCAGAATATTCCTGGATCTGGGGGCGCTGCCACAGATGGAATGGCTTCTTGGAGGCCAGCGAGAGGGGCAGCTGCAGGAACAGAGCTGTCAGCTGGTGAGCAGCTGCCCGTCACTAACTGTCACTGTTCGTATGAGGGCGACCAGCACCACTGAGCTCCTTCCAGAAGCTTCCATCTTCCTTGGCACAGGCAGGGGCTGCGGGCTCTGGATGTCTTCGGGTTGACTGTCCCCCAGTTTATGTGGGCCCCCAGCCTCCTGCCCTCTGGTTTGTTGGGCTCTTGGCCACACTCACAGGATGCTATTGGATCCAAGTAACAGAAAACCCACCTCCCATGTTGGGTCCTGAGGGTTTGCTGTGCCCAGAGCACGTGTTCCATAGGTGGGCTGCCTGTGCCAGGTGGCCGCCACCCAGGAAGCCTTGGCTCGGCCTTGGCCCTGCTGTCCTCAGCCCCTGGTCTGCTCTAAGCTGACCCTTATCTGGAGCTGCTGGGTCATGCTTGGCACAGCAGCACCTGGAAGGGCTGGGACCCCTTCCTGTGGACCTCTCCCTCCAGCCAAACCACCATCTCCTCAGTTCCCCCAGCAGTATCCCCTCCTGCTTCTCCCTGGCCTCGGGCATGGACCACGGCCCCTACCCTGAAGCCCTTCCTGTGTCAGGCCCAGCAGAGCACTGGGCAACCCCTGAGCTGAATGAGGGTCTTGCTGACAAAGAGGGCAGGTGACGACAGCATGGCCGTGAGGGGCTGCTGTAATGACCTGCCTTTGGTTGAGGGGGTTGGGGCGATCCTGACCCAGCCTGGTGTCCAGCTGGTGGTCAAACCCTGTACCCCTTTTGTGCCCACAACAGTCAGGATGATGAGACCCCAGCTGTTCTGTGAGCTCAGCCTGGGGGTCCCCCCAAGTGAGAAGGGCCTGGCCGTGGTCCCCAGCTGAATGGCCATGGGCAAGCATCCACCTTAGAAGCAACAACTGGTCCCAGAGTCCTGACCTGGTTTCCTGGGGCCAGAACCCAGCTGTCCAGTGGGCAGGCTGCAGAGAAAGGGCTGCTGGACCAGCTGGGAAGGGGTAGGGCTGAGCACTGCCCTCCCCTCCCCCACGCTTAGTGGGGGCACCCCCTCCTCCGTGTCAGGCTGCTAGCTCAGCACCCCCACCCCCAGGCCTGCATACTCTGTGCTCACCTCCCCCCCTCCACTCTGCAGCATTTGGTCCCAATTAGCTCCTTCCGCCCTGAACTGGTGGACACGGCAGAGGGGCGCCTGCTGTGGGGCCTCCTGCTGTGGGGATTTCCCTCCATGGCCCTCGTCCCAGGCCCCCCAAACCGGACATTTGTCTGTACTTCTGGTCTGGGGTGCATGAGACGATGCCTGTAGCCACCCCGAGTGCCTTGTTTCCTTACTAACGTACTCTGACTCAGCCTCGGTGTTGGGGGTCTGCTCCCTGGTGTCTCAGAGGCCGCAGGTTTGCTGGACTCTGGTTGCCCAGCCAGGCTTCTGCCCTGGTTAGCTGTGTGGCCTTGGGAAGACTGCTTAACCTCTTTGTGCCTCGAGGATCCCAGGAGACATACTGCTAACAGAAAAGTTGTCAGTTCAAATCCACCAGCTGCTCCATGGAAGACAGATGGGCAGTCTCCTCAAGAGGACTGGTTGAGGGGTCACCATGGGTCAGTGACCCGGAGTGGATCCCATGGCAGTGAGGGGGCTGTCTCGCTGCATCCAGTTGCTAACTGAAAGTTTAGACATTTGAGTGTATCCAGAGGAACCTCAGAAGAAAGGCCTGGTGATGTCTGTTCGAGAAATCAGCTGTTGAAAGCATGGGGGAGTTTGGACACTGGAGTGGAGGAGACTCCACGGACCCCGATCCTGGTCACCTTGCAGGGCTGCTGGGAGGACGACTGAGTGGCCAGCACCTGTGAGCGGTGCCTGCGGCTTTGGTGGTGTCCATGGGGGTCTCCTCTGGGCGGGGGGTGGGGTGGAGTGGACAGTTATTGCTTTATTTTTTTTTTAATTTTTTTCTTGATTTTTTTTTAAATTTTATTTTTGCGTGAGTGTACCATCAAATCAGATTTGACTGGTACAGGAGATTGTCCCTCCTTTTCCCAGCAGAGCATCTGGTGGATTCGAACCGTGTGCCTCTGGGATTGTAGTTGCAGCTCCTTGCCACTAGGCCACCAGAGCTCCCCGGACAGTCATTGCTTTGACATCCTGTGAATATGAGGACCTGACACGTGGCCTGTCTCTGACCCCAGCACCTGGAGAAGCAATGTGAAGAAGAGGGGTGGGGCCAGCTAGAGGCAGTTTTGGGGTGCCCTGGCAGCACTGGAAACACGCCCCCTCTCCCACCCGAATGTGGGGCATCCCTGGGCCCTTCTGCTGCGGGAGGCCAGTGTTTGCTCTGTCACAGGGAGTGAGGGGTGGTTTAAAGGAGGGGGAGGCGTGGCCTTGATGAAGGCCCGCCTTCCCGCGTCCAGACCTGGGCAGTGCAGTAGGAGGTGTGGCCTCAGGTTTTTGGCCAGAGGGAAGGGAGCAAGGCCCCTATGTCCTAGTATGTTACACGTTCAGATTTACACCTTGGGAGAAAGTGGGCAGTCTCCTCCCTTTAAGGCTTGTAGCTTGGGACCCTGATGGAAGGTTGGTCAGGAATCAGAATCGGGTGAAGGCGGTGCGTTTGAATTTGGGGTTTCCAGACTGAGGCAGAGTAGGAAGAATGGCCTGGCAGTGCACTTCTGGGATTTAGCCAGCGGGAACCCTGTGGTTCAGAGGATCTGACCCCCTGACCGTAGGCCAGGCCTGGGCAGCAGTTCCTGCTTGTGCCTGTGAGTGGTCTCTGTGGGGGTTCCATCTGTTGTATGTAGGGTCACTGTGGGCCGGGGGCCCGCTCTGGGTGTCTTCATGTAGTCGTACACGGTGGAGCTTTAGCTTTGGCCGGGCACCTGGGATCTGGCCACTTGCTGGCCTCTGGGCAGGTGGATGGCCTTCTGGGCGTGTCCATGGCAACTGAGGTGTCTGGAGGAGCCACTCTCAGCTGGTCTTCATGTAGGAGTCTCCACAACAGCCTCTCTTCTTCTGTCCCCAAAAGTCACATGTGTCAGGAGGGTGAGGGCTCCTCACCTGGTGACCGCCTGGTGGTCTCCCCGGCCACCTTCTCTGATCTGATCTGTATATGGAAGAGAGAGGACATCTGTGCGTGAAAGGGTTAACATTGGCTCCCTCCTCTACCCTCCCGCCCCCCAGCTTTCCCAGGAAGTGGGGAGAGGAACAGAGAGGCCTTATCTTGGGAGGAAGGGGGAAGCCTGGAGCCACCCGGGGTGGAACTCTGACTTCTGGAGCCCAGCTGTTGAGTGAGCTTCCAGAAGGTGGAAGGCGGGTTCCAAGCAAGGAATGAATGTGCGATTCACTGCCGGGATCTGGCAAGACAAGGGCCTCGTTTCCGTGGAGATGGGGCAGGAGCAGGTCTCCTGGAGTCAGGAGAGGCCCTGGGCTGGGGCCAGCGAGGGGTGGGGGAAGCTGGACGACCTGTCTGCCCCCAACAGCTTGCACGCCTGGGCTCTGCTTCCCCCTTTCCTGCAGTGCCCCTCCCCTGGGAGCTGCAGACTTTGCTGGAAAGAAGGTCCCCCCCCCCCAGTGCCCTTCTGTTTACTGGGATGGGCTGGGGGAGGGGGCTGGTCGCTGAAGAAGGGCTGGCTTAGGCCAAGAGGCAGCTGTGGGGGAAGGGCTGAGGGGTTCTGGGTCGCAGTCCTGCAGAAAGAGCTGCAGTCTGCTTTGTTGGGGACATCAAGGCACCATCTCGAGCATCCCTTCCCCAGAGGGGTTACGACTCAGCTCGCTTGGGGTCGATGGTGGACTGCCATCCTCTGAGGGTGTGAGACAGTGTGCGCTCCACCAGCATTGGCCTTGCCCTCAGTGTGGACCTATGAGAGCGAGGCCGCAGGTAACCCCGCCAGGTGGACCCCAGCGTGTAGGCTACTCTACCTCATGATGGCCCTGTGAGGGAGGCTGCATATGGGGCAGCTTCCAGCTCAGGAGAGAAGTCAGGGTGCAGTGTGGCCCAGTGTGGGACTGTGGCCAGTTATGGGGGACCACACTGATGCCCCTGTCCCTCACCCCCATCTGAAGTCTATAGCACCTGCTCCACTCCACTCCCAACTCCCCGCCCCCGCCCCATGCCCTCTGTCCCTGTTCCTTGCCCCATGTCCTCGTCCTGTGCCTTATTCCACCTCCAGGACATTTCATGTGTTTGCATTTACTTCTTGTTAAGTGCCGTCGAGTTGTAGGCGACTCATAGTGACCCTATGAACGAAAGTCCTCAACACTTGGGTGTGTGACTTTCATCCTTTCTCCAGGTTCATAGGGTTTCTGGAGGCAAGCTATTTACGGAAGTGGATGCCACTCCTGCTTCCAAGCTTGTTTCAACCGGGGAGCATCACCAAACACTGTCCACCATGGGGAACCGTTATTGCATTTGGCACATCAGTGTCACAGTGTTCAGCTTCACAGCGACCACAGGTTACCTCTGTACGGCAAGTGGACACACCAGGGTTATACGACCTAGAAGACTGAACAAAAACAATGAAAAACAGGCTGAGGGCCATGGATTAGAGTCACCCACCTTTGGCTTGGAAGCATCGCTTTCTGTTCACAAGGCCAACTGGTCTCTCTCTCTTGCATTTACTTGGCAATAATAAATTCAGCTCCCTCAGGCCTTGGGCCTGGTTGTTAGAGACCTGGAATTGGTTTCATGTCTTGGGGTCACCTCGTGCCCCAGGAAGCAAGATGCTTCTTGGTCCAGCAGACTGGATCATTGTGATCCATTAAGTTTTCAGGGATCTGTATTTGTAAATAGGTTGCCAGGCCTTTCTTCCTGGTTTGCCTCAGCGTGTAAGCTCCACTGGGGCCTGTCAGCTTCATGGGATCGTGCAGCACCTCTGTTGATGGGTGAGGCGTCGCTGCACGTGAGGAACATTGACTAGGAATCAAACCTGGGTCTCCTGCATGAAAGAGGAGAGAGCGCTCCCACCGAGCCACTGCTGCCCCTGGGCCTCGGTCGGACTCTCATTAATACCAGTCTGCAGGGGCTGTTCTCAGATGTGCAGAGCCTGGCCAGATCACCCCTGAGTTCCTCCTGAGTTTTAACTCTGTGGTCCCTGGGCAGGGAAGGCTGTGCCTGTGCGGCCCACCAGAACCCCCATCTCTGCACTCAGGGGACACCCAGTACACATTGTACATTGAGTATATGCCGGATGAACAGAACGCATGGACAGACAGCTTGCGAAACCATCTGGGCCCCATTCCTAACTTACGTATCATGAAAAAACATTCATGACATCTTGCATTTTCAATGTACTTTGAAGGGGGTTGGCGATAAAGCATACAGAATGTTTGAAGACAGTAGAACAAAAATCATAAGAAAAACCACGGTGATGGTCTGATGATGTAGCCCCAAGATCACAGGAGTCTGGAGGTGAACTCAGGTTTGTGGCTCAGTTTTCAGCCAGACAATAGACAAGCCTGCAAGGTGAGCCTAGTATCAGGGAGGTGTTACCTTCACTCCTAGATCAAGGGAAAACCGAGTCAACTCCCTGCAGCGCCCTGCTGTCAGCTGGGCTCTGACTCAGGGTCGCTCTCCATCCGGTTTCCAAGGCTGTAAATGGTTTGTGTGTTTGTTTTATACACTCATTTCTGTATATTGTGTTTTTATAATTAGTTACTCTTGCACTATTTTCCCCTCTGTAGATGCCTTTATTTTGCCTTCGCTTTATTTAATTTTGATGTCTTTTTTTTTTTTTTACTGGTTTGCTTACATTTATTCACACATAGTGTTTTATATAATCATATAAGACTCTACCTAGTTAGTTACTATTCATCTATGCCTGTTATCACCCCTTCTCTTCCAGTCCTCATGGACCCTCCCCTGTTTCTTCAGTGCCCCCCTCCACACACAAACCTCTGATTTCCCTCCATAGTTTTCCTGAAGAGCTGCTGGTGGGTTTGAACAGCCAGCCTTTTGGTTACTAGTCTGATCCATTTGCACTACCCCTCTAGAGGTCCGTCTCTATTGTCGTGTGCCGTTGAGTTGGAACCAACTCATTGCTGACCCTCCCACAGGTTTGCAGAGGCTGTGCATGTCCTGAGAGGAGAAGGCCCAGTTCTCCCCTGCAGAGTAGTGGGTGGATTCAGTGGTCATGGGAGACCAGGGAGACCAGCCCTGGGCAGAAGGCAGGCAGGGGCAGTGAAGACGGCTGAGTGGCTGCGAGCCTCCCATGGAGGGAGCGGGGAGAGTGCTGTTACGTGGAGGGGATGTAGCTAATGGTGCAAATCAAATGCTCGTGGGTGGAAAAACAATGTGTCCTGTAAACTTTTACTGAAACCACAAATGTACAGACTATTTTATCATTTCAACCATTTAATTATTTTTTTAAAAAGGAAGTGTACAGATCTTTTGGAGTCACGGTTTGAGTTTTAAAACAAGTGCATGGCATCCACCCATCAGGCAGGTGTCTGTGACTGCGGGTTTGCTTGCTGACTTTCTCTCAGGGCGTCCTTTTCTGTGCTGTCCCCACGCCCACGCTCCCCCTGCACGCACGTACTGCCAAGCGGAAGGACTGCAGCTGCCCGTCGGCTGGGCCTGGGTGGTGCTGACTGGTACACATGCACACCCCTGAGCTGGGACTCATTCCCTTCTGACCAATGAGAACACTGCCTCCTAGAGGTTGAGCAGATTTGCACAACAGGCACTCAGCCGAGTAAGTTTAGGAGCGGGATTTGAACTGCCTCCCAGCTCCTGTTTCTCAGGCAGCCTGGACCACTGCGTTCCAGAACCGTAGTTGCCTGAATAGGTAATATCCAGGATTTTTTTTTAAATAACTATTATTTTGTGTGTGTATGTGTACTGTCAAATCAGATCTGACTGGTACAGGGGGAGATTGTCCCTCCTTCTCCAGCAGAGCATCTGGTGGATTCGAACCGTGAGCCTCTGGGATTGCAGTACAGCTTCTTGCCACTAGAGCACCAGAGCTCGCCTGTCCAGGAGTTTTGTGAAGATTTACACCTGCCTTTATGGGACAGCTCTATTCTGATACCATGTAAGTTTGCTGCAAGTCAGAATTGAGTCGATGGCAGGACATTTGCTGGTTTTACTCGTGTCCCTGAGCAATACAAATGATAAACAGGCTCTACTGCTAATAGAAAGATTGTAGGTTCAAGTCCACCCAGAGGCACCTTAGAAGAAAGGCCTGGCGGTCCATTCTGAACTGTCAGCCCTGGAGCACCTGGTGCAGCACAGTTCCCTCTGATGCACATGGGCTTTACCATGCCTCGGGATTGACTCGATGACAGTCGACAGCAGCAGTCTTGACAGGCACAGGTTGCCAGGTCTGCTTTCTGTGGCAGCACTGCAGGGTCTGGCCTGCCACCTTCTACTTAACAGAGGAGGACAAACCGTCCACGCCCCCGGGGACCTTGAGCTTCTCCCTGGGGCTGGGACGGATGAGTCACTGCTTTTACCAAATTTGGACACCAGATACCTGCTCTGTTTTGCACTCCCACCTCTGTGTCTCAGCCATAGACTCCCCTCAGATACCACCGTTTCTTGTTTGACTCAAAATGCCACCCGTCTTGAATGCAGAGGCTTGATTTGGTCTTTATTTCAGTTGCGGCAAAGGTTGGTGAGGTGGTTGGAAGCATCGTTTCTGGGGGCCAGCCTGCAGTGCCCCCACCTGGTGGTGCACCCGTCCTGCCATCTGGACATGGCTGACAGCCAGCCAGACACCCTTATACACACACACACATTCTCTCTCTCTCTCTCTCTCTCTCTCTCTCTCTCTCTCTCTCTGTCTGTCTTATTTCTCCTGGGAGTTGCAATAAATATAGGGTTACATAGCTTCATTGCTGTTGTTTAAAAACCAGAACCAAGCCCCCTGCTTCACCTTTGCATCCGACTCGCTGGGACGCTTGTTAAGACAGAATGGAATTTCCCAGGAGGGTCTAAGACATTGCTTTCCATATTTGTTACTTTCCTCTTTACGTAGACTTTTATTGTAACTTAAGTAAAAATCTACAGAGCAGATCTGTTTTCTGGTCAACAACTCCTACGTGTTACGTGCCCCTGACCACAAGCCCCCACCCCGGGCAGATCCTTCACGGAGGCAGAGCGTCTGGTGGGTGCAGACACGGACTGTTGTTGTTAGAGCTTTAACCACTGCGACACCGACCCTCTTCCTGCTGCCTTTTTAGGGGCTTGGTTTTCTGTGAGAGTTTGCAGTTCTGGGGCACCCTGGATACCGAATGGAGTGGGGCACAAGGGCTGGGGTGGAATTGTGCCCGGAGCTGTTGCCAGCCGGCTCGGGCTGACCCACCAAGGGACTGAGTGCATGGGCAGACTTTTCACTGGCCACTGACGGCATCCGCAGTAATGAAAGTGATGGTGTTACCACATCGTTTGTGAGCATGTTGATGGAGTGATAGCAAATCTAGAGGGGAAAATGATGTGAGACGATGCAATCCTGTGTCAGCAACCTAAGTGCAGGGTGGGCTTATGGTCATTCTGCTAGAGAGTTTGAGAAGAATTGGTTGAGGTGACAGGATGTGACTCTGGTGACACTAGGGAGACAGGAAAAGTGTGTGTAGGAGGTGAGGTGGTCACTGCAGAAGTCAAGAGGGCTTCCTGGAGGTGGTGACATTTGTCAGAGAGCTTTTAGCTAGGTCTTGGCTGCTAACTGAAAGTTTGACAGTTCGAGTCTACCCCGAGGTGCCTAAGAGGAAAGGCCTGGTGATCTACTTCTGAAAGATGGACCATTGGAAGCACAGTGGTGCCCTGGCACACTTGATGTCACAGACTTGGGAGTGTAGAGTGGATCCTCTGAAAACAGTGGGAATTCAGGCTTGAGTGTGGCCTGGCCGGGTCTCAGGGGTTCTTGAACCCATGACAAATTTCCACTTGAATGGAGGAGCCCCAGGAGCTGTGTGGAAGGGCAGGGGCACTGGGCGAAGGTTCACAGGAAAGGCTGTTCGGCCTCGTGAGAGGGAGTGCGACAGGAAGTGGGCGTCTGGGAACCAGGGCAGGGGTCCAGGATGTGGCCATAGGCCTGGTTAACCTTCTGGAGCTGGACAGGAAGGGGCTGATTTGAGGTGAGCTGGGGAGAGGCAGCCGGTGGGAGGAGGGGGGTGGCCGGGGAAGGGGCCTGAGTGGGAGGCTGTCCATACGGCTGGGAGTGTGCACTTTGACCTGACTGCCCGCAGGGGGATGTGGCAGAGCTGCCTAGGGGGTCAGAACCAAAGTGGCCAATTCTGAGGTGAAATAAGACGGAAGTGAGAGCATCCTGGGGACTGAGTCCAGGGAGGAGGAAGGTCTCCTGTGTGCTGGGTAGTGGGGAGAAGACAGACCCGGGAGGGGCCTGGGAGCAGGGCTGGGAGAAGCTTCCAGAAGGAGGAGGTGGGTTATGCATGTTCAGTGCTGCCCCAGAGGTCAGATGGGGCGGAACTGGGTTTTGGTGATGAGCGTTTTGTTTTTTTGTTTTTTTTCCCCAAGAGCTCAGCTACAGATGGGCAGGAGCCAGATGGGAAGATGGGGAGTGTGTGTGGGTGGGGGGAGGGTGATGGGCTGGGTGGGGAGGGCAATGAACTGGGTGTAGACCAGGCACGGACAGAGCAGGTGGGCAGAAGGGGACAGCTCTGCCAAAAGAAAAGGAGGCTAGTGTTTAGGGGCAGCCTGGACATTTCCTTAGACCCAGGGAGGATGTCACACTAGTGAAAAGCATCAGCCTAGTGCGGCTTTGTAGGGCACCCTCCGCCTCACCTTGCATTCCTGGGGTTGCATGGTTGTCCTCCCAACCCGCCCAGCCCAGGACCTAGCTCTTGACCCAGGTTCTAGCGTGTGTCCCCATCACTGCTGTCCTTCTAGCCCTCCCGCCCTCGGTGTGCGGAGACCAGAGAAGGCCTGGGGCCAGTGAAGGCCCCATGTGATGCTTGGCATCTGCTCTGTCCCTTGAGAGGTGGTGGGCTGGAAGGGGCTGACAGGCGGCTGAGCTTTCTGCTCCGGCCCCACAGAGATTGGCCAGGACTTGGCCCAAGTAGTATGAGCCATTGGGGGCAGGGCTGGGGAGCAGAGGGCGGGGCTGGGGGTGGAGCTGGGACAGGGGTGGTGTGGGCAGAGTTTGGGCTGGGGGCGGGGCAGGGGCGGGGCTTGGACAGAGGCTGTGTGCACTCAAGCATGTGTGTGCAGATGAGTCCTGGAAACCACTTCCCCTGATTTCGCTGATGCTGCTGTGTGCTTAGTGGTGCTCATGGGAAGCTTGTGGGTGTCCTCACTCTGCTGGGCGGGGAACAGTGCAGTTATGCTCCCAGCAGGCACAGCTGGGGGCTTCTCAATCCAGGACCCCTGGGCAGGACTGATGAGCTAATCAGTGCCACTGCTGACCTAGGGGTCACTAGGAGGGATGGCGAATACTGCTCATGGGCAGCTAGGCAATTGACTTGGGGCATTTTCTCGAGTACCACAAGACCCACTATCCACCACTGCCAGGGTGCCATGGGACCGTCTGTGACTCTGACAGCGAGCAGAGAAGCAGGGAATTCCTCAGCTATCAGATCGGTCTTTTGTGGACCAGAGTCTGTGGGTGATACAAATAGTTAATGCATTGTGCTGTGCACAGAAAGATTGGACGGTCCAAGTCCTGCCAGAGGTGCCACGGAAGAAAGTCCTGGCAACCTAAGGGGAAAATCAGCCCTTGAGAACTCTGGAGCAGTTTCTTTCAGGCACACACAAGGTTGCACTGGGCAGTTCTCCATGGAAACGGGTTACACTCACAGTACCTACCCCAAAGCCACTCAAAAATCAAAGTCATGAACTATTCTCATGAAAAATAGCTGAAGAAAATATATTTTGTTCCACTGCTAGGGTAAAAGAAATACATTTGTATACATTTGTGTGGAACTGAAATATAATTGTCACTTTGAAGTAAACATGTGAAAAGCTCTTGGTTGCACATACCTTATGAAATGTTTTTCCTTACACTTTGTCATGGTACGTTCTACCCATTTTCACTTATTTTCCACTGTGTACAGTGTTCTGCTTTGACGTTGCACACAGCGTTCCGCTTTGTCAAGTTAATTTTTATTCTTACATTTAACTTCTTTGGTTTGTCAAGGCAGCTCGTTATCATTAAGCCGCCAGAGCTCCCCTGGCTCACCCCTTTCTAAGTGCGTGCCCTGGCATGTTCTGGTGTTAGAACAGGGCATCTTGGGGGGACATATTCCACTGACCACAGTGGCCTAAGATCATGGTCTTAGGGTCAGGTTTTAAGATAACAAAACCCTCTGAGTGGTTCAAGGGGGAAAGGATTCATGAACTCTTTTCTGATAAATACGGTTCTTTAAAGTCATGACAAACAAGCTGATGAGTGAGTTTCTGAGACCTGTTGGGGAAGGCCAGCTGGGGGACCACGCAGGCCAGGCATGGGGGGGCGGAGCAGTGTGGATGTTGGCCTTGCCTCCTCCTGGGGCCCTCTTTGTGGGAGTGGGGGGCTCTTTGTCCCAGGGGCTCTCACCTGCATGTCCCCCTTCTGTCTCTGTTCTCACTTTGTATGTGGCCCCATAGCTTGTCTGTCCCCAAGTCTGCTGGACCCCCCACGCGTTGGGGTCCTGTCCTTGTACAGTCACATGGCTCAGCGCCCTCATTTCAGCCAGGTCCCTTAGTGAAGCTGGGCTTCATCCTAGCCCCAGGTCCTGTGATTCGGGGCAGGCAGCCAGATGAGACAGTAGTGGGGGACTTAGACACTGATGTCCCCAGAGGCCTAAGAAGGGCACTGTGCCATCAGAGTGGGGGCACCCCTCAGGTTGTAGGCATTTCTTCTCACTTTTATGAGGAGATGGGCCTTCTTGCTTATTTCCCTCTCATCTCTCAGATCAAGGGCTCCTGGACCTTTACTCTAACTCCTGCTTCCATTTCCCTGCGCCTCAGTTTCTCTCTTAGGACCTACAGGCTGAGATCTAGGGGCTGCCTGTGAGAAGCCCCTTGCTCATTGCTCATGACCTCTGAAGCCTCTTTCTTGCCCGTCCGAACTGGTGGGAGCATCACTTGGATTATGTGTGAACAAGAGTTGGAGGGGCCTGTGCACCCCACCCTGTGTCCTGACTCCCCACTGGTTCCTGCCCAGATGTGCTGTGGTAGGAAAAAACCCCAAAGTCATGGAACCTCTTCCAGAGCTCAGGGCCTCTGGTGGGCTGGGGGGGCCACACCACCACCTCCCACAGGAAGTACGAGCCTACTTCATGGGTGGCAGACAAAGGCCAGGCCTCTCACCATCCTTATTCACCCACCTGGGGGCAACCCAAAGGCCGGGGTGGCTCAGTGCCAGAATTCTCACCTTCCATGCGTGTGGATTCCCAGCCAGGACACCTCAGGCGTCACCTGTATCGCCAGGACACCTCAGGCATCACCTGTATCGCCAGGACACCTCAGGCGTCACCTATATCGTCAGGACACCTCAGGCGTCACCTGTATCGTCAGGACACCTCAGGCATCACCTGTATCGGTGGGCTTGTGTGTTATAATGCTGATGCTGAACAGGTGTCAGTGGCACTTCACACTAAGACTAGGAGGAAAGGCCTGGCAGCCTCTGAAAGACAGTCAGTGAAAACGCCGTGGATCTCCCTAAAGCCTACGGCATCACAATCAATCACGCAAAGGCTTTTGCTCTGTTACCTACGGGCTGCGGTCAGAGCTGACACCCTGTCCAGGCAGATGGGCAGGCGAGGCCGGCCTCCAGCTCCAGTCCCCTTGCTGGATGGAATGGGAAGCTGCGTCCCGTCCCGAGGGACTGCTCCTTCCTGAGCCCACTCTGCTTTTATTCTAAATGAGAACTGGTGGATTCCTCGGCTGTGAAGTCACGAATCAGAGCTGGCCCCGGTGCAGAGGTCTCAGGTTCAAGCGCTTGACTCCGAAGCTCACGCCTTTGGGGTCCCCCATACAAGTGGAACAAGAACTCAGAGGGAAGTCCCTTCCCTCAGACACTTGGGCCAGGCACACACAGGACAAAGATCGCTGCTTCACTGGGCTGGGCTAGGTCACAGTGGCTGCCCCTGAAGCGTTAGGTCAAGCCCGTAGATGTGCCAAGTGGCCAGCAGGGGCGAAGGGCTCCCCAGGGAGGAGCCTGAGGATGGGCTGCTGGCTGGGTGCCTGAGGACCAGCACGGGAGGGGCTGCAGGGTCTTGGAATGACACTTGGAAGAGTGAGCAGGAGAGGGCCCATCGCTGCTGCCCCCCAGTGGAGACCCCTCTGCATTAGCCAAGTTTCTGTTTCCCGAGGGTGAATTGAGCTTGAGCTTGGGGGCTGGGCGGTTATTCTTCAAATGGCCAGAGAGTGAACAAGGTCGCCCAGGACACCTCTGCTCCATGTCAACCAGGGGCTCGTTTCCGCTGGGCTCACTGTCATCACTCCCTGCAAACCTTGAGTCCCCACCCCCTTCCTGGTGCCAGTGTGGTGTCCAGTCATCTTGGGCTGCTGCCTGGCTGACTCACTGGGGTCAGAGGTCGTGGCACAGCGAGGGGTTTGGCAGCCTCTTCTCCTGGGGGACTGCGGGCCCA
>NW_006399798.1:4394156-4426990 GCF_000299155.1 Elephantulus edwardii | reverse complement strand
AGGTGGAGCTGGTGACTCACTGCCCCAGCTCTGGGGGCGGCCGAGTCTGATGCTTGAAGCTCTGGAGCTCTGAGTGACTGCCCTCCTTCCCCCTTCTGGAAACCTCTGGCTTCGCAAACCCCCACCAGGTGGGGTGCGCCTGAGGTGGCAGCTTTCTGACACCCTGGCATCAGGAGCAGCGGCTTGAGTCACCTGGTTCAGCTGACCCACCATACGCCCAAGTGTGGTGGGGATCAGGGCAGGTATTGAGGTACCCAAGGTGGGAATCAGGATGGGTCTTGGGGAGCTCAAGGCAGGGCTGTTCGGAGCCGGGCAGCTGGGGGTAGGGCTGGAGTTTTGGCACTGCGCCTCGCCCCTCCCACCGCACCCAGCTCAGAGCAGGGTGGGAGGAGGGGTGGGGGTGGGGTAGCCTCCACAGACAAGATTTCTGCAAGCAGGGGACAGCGGGCAGAGTGGCTGGCCACCCAGGTGAGCCCGTCCCTACCTCCTCCCAGGGCCATGCCACTTTGCTTTGAGGTGGCCGCCGCGTGGGGTGACTCCAACCCAGAGCCTCAGTTCTCCTGTGTGGACAGTGCACCCTGGAACCCTGGGTTAGTGCCAGGAGCCCCAGGCCTGGTGGCTTCTTGCCCCTTGCCTCCGAGGGGGCCGTTCCTCCCCAAGCCCCTGTCCCCTCCCTACCTCTGCCCGCTCTGGGAGGCTCCTTGTTCCTGGAGCCACAAAGCCCCTTTCATCCTGGGCTGCTCGGCTCGGAGCCATGTGACCGGTGGGCGGACCCGGCGCTGAGTCTCGGTCAGCGCAGCCCGGGCTCAGCTGCTGGGTGAGTGCTCGCTCCCTTTGTTCTTCCCAGGCTCCCAGTGGCCACTCGGGGGGCCTCCAGGTGAGCCGGCCCCTGCACAGGCCCCTGCTGGCCGCTGTGGTGGCTCTGGGTGCGTGGTGGCCGCGGGACCCGTGGTGGTCACCCTGACGCCTCCCCGGTCCTGGCGGCTTGCGGGACAGCTCCGTCCGGAGAGCAGGCCAGCAGCGCCTGGTGTCCGCGCAGGGACCAGCTTTCAGCTGGCGAGGAGACAGGAGAAAGCGCCGCTTTGTGCCGCAGCCTCTCTGTGACTATGTGCCCAGCCCAGGGCTCTGTCCTCTGCGGGGAGCCCTCGGGAGGGCCTCTCTCGGGAAGGGGCTCCCTGCCTTCTGCAGTGGCCTCCTGGGCCCGGGAAACCCTCCCCAGGTTGCCAGGCGCCGGGGCAGCCGCTGAGAGGCGGGTTAGGGATGTGTTCAAACAAACGCTCCGAGGCCGGAGTCTGTAATTCCGAGCCAGCGGCGTCTACACCCTGGGAGTTTCTGCTGCAACTTGTCGTTGGATTCCGGGGCTGTGTTTCCAACTGAGGAGGTTGCTGGCGGGAGGGGATTGGTATGCACTGGAGAATGGGGTGTGGGGGGCCATGGGGCTCCACCATCCAGAGTCTACCCCAAGAGGCAGGGGGCAAAGATACAGCTTCTTGCAGAGCTGAGGTGCAGGAAGAACCCTCCGGGGTGACCCCACAGCTGCCCGGTACAGAGACAGCTGAGCCATTGCAGGGACAGTCCCACCCCTTCGTCCCCTGGGATCGTCCCCTCTCCTCCCAGCAGTGAGATCTGTGGCATCCAGGGTTTGTGTTCGAGGTTAGGGTGTGTGGGGCATGTCTTTGCTCACCAAAGAGAAGTTTGAAATTCCTTCCTTTGGAAAACTATGCCGGCAACAGGCTGGGGGTGGGTTCTGGCGGCTCTCCTGTGCCGGGTGGGCGCCGGGACAGCCCGGCCTGAGTGGGTTTGGTTTGGATCCTTCAAGGAAGAAGCAGGAAAGGCCCTGTGGCCTCCAAGTGTGTGCGGTTTCCTTTGGTGGGATCTGTCTCCGGGGAGTGAGAGTGGGGGAGGGTGTGAGGGTGTGAGGGTGGGCTGGGCCCAGTGGTTTACATCAGTGTCTTCTCTTCTTGGTGGCTCTGGGACGGTAGAGAAGGGGGGCTTTTTAAGAAGACACAGAGAAGGAGGCATCTTTTAACCATGTGTCAAGAGTCATATAGAGTCCTGAGTCCTCTAATTGAAGCTCTCTTGGGAAAGACGTGATTCATACTCCTCTTCTGGAGTGAAAATGATGGGGAGTTCTGAGTAGTATGGACATTAAGATGCATTTCCTTGCTAACTGAGAGATTGCAAGGTCATATCCTCTAGAGGTGCCTTGGACAAAAGACCTGGCAGTCAGTCGCCTTCCACACTCCTGTCCCCCCAAGCACAGCTCTGCTCCCACACGCGGGGGTCACCACGAATCAGCTGGTGGAGGAGGGCACGTCTGGGGCTGAGTCTGGGGCTGATGCTTCTGGTCCAGCACAGTGCTGCCCTCCCTGAGCCCCCCCCCCCCCCCGTCCTCTGGTCGTGACTGTCACAGGGCTGTGGCACTGACGTTATTGCACCTCCTGGTTTGTGGCTACACGCTTGTCAGAGTGCACCTCGTGGACTGGCCTTGTGATTTGCATGTGGTGACGACCAGTGCAGGTGACACTTTGGAGGCCCTGCCGTGTGCTGCCGGAGACCTCAAAGGAGTGGAGACCCAGTCTGTGTCCTCAACTAGCGCTCTTCTTGACGCCTCAGTCACCTGGCAGAATACAGCAAGTGCGTCCCTGTCCCTGCAGACCGACCACAGTGGCCCCAAGAAGGTCACACCTTGAGCTCCAGGCCTGCTGACCCAAGTCATGAGGATGGCCCAGGGAGGGTGTGCCCCAAAGTCCTGACAGCAAGAGGCTGAGTTAAGGCAACTGCCCACCCCTCTGGTGTCCCCACCACAGCTTCCTCTTGTTCCCTGTTGTCAGTTGGTCTCTCGCTGTCCTTATCAGATGAAAGGGCTGTGCTGTAAGAGGGAGGGCCGGCGGGAGGACCTTGGGGTCCCTGCAGCCTGCGCACGGCTGACTCAGTGGCCTCACCTCCTTAGTGCAAGTTCATCTGGCAGAGTGTGGAACGTGGCAGTGTTTTGGCCGGAGCCAGAGCCAGCCTTGCCCTTCCAGCTCTGCTCCACTGGGCTGCGCGCTTTCTGGGCCATATGGGGCAGGATGACTTCATTTGAATGTGTAGGGGCAGGGACAGAGCATGCCCTGCACTCCACGCCCTGGCGGCTCGAGCGACTTGCAAGGGGGGGGGGCGGAGTGCAATGGGCATCACACACAGCCTCCAGCCCCCTCCTCCACCTCGGCCCTCAGGACCCCCACCTCAGCCTGGGGCTCTGTGCCCTCTGGGTTTGAGTGGAAAGGTGTGGGGGCTGATCCTGCCCAGCTTCCTGTACCCACCAGGCAGTTAGGGAAGAGGCCTCCCCCAGAATCATAACCCTTGGCTGGGCTCCACTCCAGCCCTCTGAGCCTTCCGGCTACACTTTGATTTGTTTATTGAGCGTTGGCTGGAGGCTCAGACATGCTGAGACCTGCATCCCCAGGGCTTGGAGCCTCTCAAGCCTTCCCAGGAGCCCCTGTGGGGTTCATGCTGGTGGGGTGTGGGCTGGGTATTGCCAGCTGCCTCTGTTTGATGAGGAAGCACCACCTCCCTCCACCCCAGGAAGCTGGTGAAGTCACAAGTCTAATTGCAGCCTGTGAACCCCCTCAGCACCCAGGTCTCCAGCTGTCCGTGTCCGGCTCTCAGCAGTCTTGGGCACGGGTCCCCAGCCTCACTCTTCTCTCTGGGCTAGCTGTGCAGCTCCCTGTGGCCCCTGTAGACACCCCATATAGACAAGGCCTCCACAGTTCCCTTCCCTTTCTCCCCAACCCGCATCAGGATGTTAACACAGGGGTGTAGGCAGAAGGGGGAGTGTAGGATTCTGGGTTGGGATTCTGACTTTGTCTTTACCTTTGCAGAGCTGTGGGCCCTCTCCCCAAGTCTGTGCTCTCTGTTCCCCCCATGCAGAGTTAATGATTAGCTTTCTTCACCCCCTAATCAGGAGCTAGTCTAGGGGATGGGGAGCTGGGCTTGGATTTTAGGGAGCAGCTTCTGGGCTCCACAGAGTAAAGGGCTGGCAGGGGAGAAGAGGGACCCATGACCCGTGCCCCTCCTTGATTTTGAAATCCTGGTGTTTGGACTCTCTAGCTGAGTCATTAGGAACTCTGCTGGTGTAGTCCAGAAAAGGTTGTTGGTGCGAATCCCCTTACTGCTCTGAGGAAGAAAGAGGGGTGGTCTGTTCATGTAAAGATCTGCAGGGGCCCCCAGAAGCCCAGTACGGGGTGTGCGAGGCGTCGGAATGGACTACAGTGTTTGGGGGTTTTGTTCAAGTTTTCGATATACCACTCGAGCTCCAGTGACTTGCTTAGTGGTAGGAGGTTGCACTGTCACCTCAAAGGTAAGTGGTTCAAATCCACCTGCTGTTTCACAGGAGAAAGATGGGCAACCTCTTCCCGTGGGTTTTCCAAGGTCAGCTATGGCTTAAAGGCACACAGCATAACACACACGGATGCGTTCTCAGACAAGATACGGTGGCGAGACCTTGTGTGGCATGCTGGCTCCCCAACACTACACTGGAGTCCCCAGCTCCAGGGTTAGGGTCAGGGTTCTGACCTAGACAGAGTCCCTGGCCCATGACCTAGGGGAAGGGCTTACCTAGCCACTGTCTTTGCCTGTCTTCTCTTCCATTGTGCTTGGTGTGCAGCACCCTCTCCTCGGATGCCTGCCTCTGCCCAGCCTGGGCATTGGCCATTAGAACACTGCATGTCCCTGGGGGTGGCCCTGGTGGAATGTGTGGGGCCCCACTTCCTCCTCCAGGATCCCCCATCTCTTATCTCCAGGCCTGTCCCAGGTGCCTCTCCCAGGTCATCTGCACAGAAGGACAAGGAGATAAGAGCCTGAGAGGCAGAGTCAAAACTGAACTCCCAGTTGGAGCCACGCCCACTGAGCCTTCTGGGTTCAGCTCTGAGTGACCAGCCTTCCCCGCCCAGTGGGAATGGCTCCTGCCCTGTCTGTGGGTCTTTCTGCCTCTCTGTCAGTCTCTTTGAGTGACCAGCCTTCCCCACCCAGAGGGGGTGGCTCCTGCCCTGTATGTGGGTCTGTCTCCGCCCCCCCCCCCCCCGTGAGCATGTCCACGGCTGGCCTTTTATTGGCCTGTAGTCCCCTCTCTGTACCTCTCAGGTGCTTTCACAGTTGACTTTAGAATGAATGAATGGACTGCATTGTGTAACTGCATATTTTCCAAGTTTCATCCAAATATTTTGTGGTTTTTCGTAGACTCAGCTGAGAGCCTTGTGGACGTAACTATTCTCCCTGCCCTCTGGTCTCCTTCGAAGGTTCCAATCTTCCCAAAGACAGAGGACTGGGCCAATGACCCCTCCGTATCCACGGGGACGCTGTGGCTTGTTGTCCTTTGTTCCAGGTCCGCTGAGGAGGGAAGGAGCTGCCCACTGCCGGTTGTCACTTGGGCAGGCCTGAAGACTAATGGCTCTTAGGACAGTGGCTCCATTGAGTCAGGGAGAATCGTTGTTTGGAGCTGGGGGCGGGGAGGAACTGAGGCCAGCAGAGCTGTCCGGCCGGCATAGGGCACAAACGCATGCCAGAGGCCACTGGGGTCCATAGAGCGGTGATGGGAGTAGGTGGTATCACAGCCTCCCTCTCCACCAGAAGAGTTCTTATCTTGTGGTCCTCCACTGTCCAAGTCCCCAGGGCTGTACCTCCATGTCCACCCACTAGCCCCATGGCCAGGCCAAGCCCCTGATGCTTGTCCAGGATGGCTGAGGGGGTGGGCCATGCAGTAGGCCCGATAATTATCACCCCACATCCTGACTGCTGAGGCTTTGCTGAGTGCTCAGAGCCCCCACTTGTGAAAAGCCTAGAGGGACACCCTCACCCCCCAAGTGGTATTGGTGAGCGGCCCCACCTCTTGGAGGTTCGGAGGAGCAGGAGGATGGGGAGGTAGTGGCCAAGAGACCTGGACACAGCGTCTGGCTCAAACCCCATGAAGCAAGGCTGTACCCCAAGAACCTGACGCTCAGTCAGGCCTATGTGGCTGACGGCTGGCAATTTGAATCCACTGAAGGGTGCCTCAGAAGAAAGGCCTGGCAACCCACTTTAGCAAGCAGCCATTGAGAACCGGCTGGAGCCCAGTTCCACACTAGCACACCTGGAGGAACTGAGTCAAATTCAACCCCTCAGCCAAGCGGTGACTTCGCTGCTGTCATTTTGACTCACGTGATCCTGCAGGACAGAGAGAGACTCCAGCGAGTTTCCAGGGCTGCAGCTTTTACAGAAGCCCACCGCCACGTCCTTTTTCCACGGGGCACCTGGTGGCTTCAAACCGCCAAGCTCTTGGGTAGCATTCAGTCATGTTAACCACCACGCCACCAGGTTCCTCAAGGGCAGGTAAAAGCAACAACGTCCGGGAGGCTAGAGTTCGCCACCCAGAAGCAGAGGCAAAGGCCGGCTTTCTGTTGTTTCAGTCAAGGTCGAATTCTTTCCTACCCACCACTGTTGATGTCATTCACTCACTGGGACCTTACAGGACAGAGCAGAACATGGGGTTTCTGAGTTTGTAAGTCTTACAGAAGTTTCATCCTTCTCCCACGCAGTGACTGGTGGCTCAAACCATCAACCTTTCAGTTAACGACAGAATGTTTACTACAGCTGTGTCCCCAGGGCTCCTTCTTACACAATCATCTTGCCCTGTGGAAATCTCAGGGCCACTTCCAAGCCCTGGTTGTCACTGGGCTGGTCCTGAGGGGTGGGTGTTGTGGCTCCGGCCCAGGACGAGAGAGCATGCAAAGGCAGTGGCTTGCCTCCTGCACTGGGTTGTTACACCGTTCTCTCTGGTGGTGTCTTCCAGAGGCAGGGAGTGTTTAAAGTTCTCAGCAGAGGCCCTTCAAACAGGCCTGTCACTTTGCCTCTCACCCTGACGTTTCCTCCTTCCCCCAACCCCCTCCCGCACATCGCAGTGCAGGACCAGGGAGAGAGCTAGGACACCCCCCCCCACACACACACACACACACTTCCTCTTCAGCTCATCAGGACCCTCTTCTGGCCCCACTTAGCTCCTGAGGTCCAGGCGGGGCTGAGAACCATGGAAGCAGAAAGACTAGACAGGTCTGTTATAAGAGTATCAAAGAGGCCTCCATTGGGGCCTGAGGTACCCCAGCACATAGGGTCCAAAGTTGGGGGATGGTGTGGAACCCTATTTGACCCTGGTAGATGCTGAGAAACTAGGATGGGGTGGTGAACAAGGAAGCAGGACAGGCTGAATGACCCCATCTAATTGTCAGGACACCTGGACTAAGGTACCAGCTTGGCCTTGGCATGAATGACCCAGATAGTATGTCCAGGGCCTCAGGTCCCAGCCCGAGCCTGTGCTGTGTCCTCCGCAGGTGTGGGAGACAACGGGTGCAGACAGAGTGACACAGTCCTGTGCCTGCAGCAGATGATCCGGGGGAGGTGGTTCCCACGTGGGTGAGCGAGCTGCCTGGTCCCAGCCAAGGGTGCGTTATCACCTGATTTGTGCCACTCCCTGCCCCTGCATCAGTTTCCTTTATAGTACAAATAGTTCACTCACTTGGCTGCTAACCAAAAGGCTAAAAGTTTACGTCCACTTCGAAAGGCCTAGGAAGAAAGACCTGGTGATCTAGTTTAAAAAAAACCCAGCGATTGCAGAGCCTGCTCTGTTCTGACATCCCTGAGTTGAGTTGGAGTCAGACTCATTAGCAACTGTTACTGCTTTTTTTTTTTTAAATTGAATCTGAAGATTGCTGTAACAAAGTATCACTGTCAGGTGTCTCTATTCTCTCCCTGGGAGCCCAGAAAACTCCCGATTCTGCTTGTTGGCAGAGCTAGTTCCTTTTGAAAGCCTTGAGGAGCTTGCCTCTCTCCACGTCTGGTGACCGGCAATCTTGGCTTACAGCCACATCACTCCCACTCAGTCTTGTCATGAACCATCTCGGTGTGTGTGATTTTCTGTATTGAACAAGGACACACTTGGAACTGGAGGCTGAACACAGTCTGGGTGTTCTCAACTCTGTCTTTACCGTCATTAGACCTGCAGAGGCCCTATTGCCAAATAAGGTCACACTCGGAGGCCCCAGGTGGGCATGAATTCGATGCCTTAGAACCGTCGTGTTGGTGGACAGTTGACTATACACCATGGACTGCCAAAAGGACAGTCTGTCCCCGTTGACAAACCAGGATGCTCCTTAGGGCCAAGCATGGTGAAGCTGCATCTCACATACTTGGTCAGTAGAGGCCAGTCCTTGGAGAAGGACATGATGCTGGGACGGTCAGGAGAGAGGAGGATTCTCAGCAAGCCGGATCCGTACAGTGACTACAGCAGTGGGCTGGACCATGCTGAGACTGAGGATGGCACAGGACAGGACAGGGTTCCCCCCTGCTGCTGGGGCTCTGTCAGCCACAGCCGACTCCAGGGCACTGAACGACAGCCACCAGTGGCAGGTCTCTGGTTCAGAACTGATTTGATGGCCGTGTGTGTGTGTTTGACTTGGGTGGGTTTATTCAACAAATTGTACCTTCTCCAATCCCCAGTTGGCAGAGGACAAATGGAGGTAGATGAAGGTTATCCAGCCAGAACCTGGACTTGTGGAGCAGCCAGTCACTGGAGTACCGATGAGTGTGTCTGCTTTGTACATAGACGGAAGCAGCTAGGTATGGTTCGTACTGAAAAGAATCAAAATAAAAACAACAAAGCCGCAAACATTGCCCTCAGGTTGGAGCCGACTCATAGCTGACCATCCAGGTTCAGAAGCTGCACATCACACAGGAGGAGATTGCCCATCTTTCTCCCCAGGAGCAGCTGATGGATTTGAACCACTCGCCTTTGGGCTGGTAGCATAACTACCAGCTATACCATAACTATCTGTGTTAGACTATACAGCGAGTATACAGGCATGCCTCATTTTATTACGCGTGCACAGGCATGCCTCGTTTTATCACGAGTGTACAGGCATGCCTCATTTTATTGCACTGCCTTTGTTGTGCTTTAGAAGTACTGCATTTTGAGTTTTTCCACAAATTGAGGATTTGTACTAGCCCCGAGTCAGTGACGTTTATTAGAGCTCTTTTCCCAGCAAACGTGCTCACCTCGTGTCTCTGTCACGTTCTGGTACTTCCCATGTTATTTGAGACCTTTTCACAAGGCCGTTGCGCATTGTTCTGAGACCCCACTTAAGAACCCGGGGGGCTCTTGAGCTCTGGGTAAAGAGCTTTTGCATGCGCTGGAAGGCAGAATGGTTGTCTGACTTGTTTGCTGTAAGGTCTGGAACCAAACGAAATTATCCCGAGGTATGCTGGTACTTTTCTATGCACGAAAAACGTTAGAAGATGAAAAAAACCCAAAACAGTAGAGGAGAAATGCTCCCAGATACACACATCATCTTTAACATAATGATAAAGTAATAACAGCAATAATATTTTGATGCAGTCACAAAATAGCCCCTGTTCATTACTGCAAACCATTGTATATACCTAATATTCCTAACATACTAGTCTTTTTTAAAAATTTTTTATTATTATTTTATTATTTTGTGTGTGTGTGTGTGTGTGTGTACCGTCAAATCAGATCTGACTGGTACAGGAGGAGATTATCCCTCCTTTCCTGGCAGAGCATCTGGTGGATTTGAACCATGCACCTCTGGGATTGCAGTGCAGCGTCTTGCCACTAGGCCACCAGAGCTTTCCTTAACATACTAGTCTTTACAGGGATTGGCTTATAACTGTGGGTTGGGTATAAGTTAGATGTGTATAACTAGAGTATGAGACCCTTTGATAATTGACTTTTCTAGTCATTGTTTTAGCCCCTAATGGGAGGCATGATCTCCAGCTACCTTAACTATGAACACATGGTCTTGTAAATTATCACTAGCTGTGGGACCAATATACGAGATTGCTTTCTACCCTGTAAAAACTGGTGGTGATGGTGGTAGATAGATTGTAAAGAGACTGTGGCACTGCTGTGAAGAGACTGTGGCACTGCTGTGAAGAGACTGTGGCAAGGTGTAACCAGAGGAACCTTGGAAATAAAAGCCACAGTTGAAGGTTTTACTTGCTGGATGATTGAAGGAAAAACTGACTTCTAACTGCTCTGAGATAAAGTTTCCTGGATTATTGAAGAAACCAGAGGTTTATATTTGCTACTGAACTGAACCTGGACTGTCACTAATTGAGGAATTGTGCCTTTTTTATCTGGTTTGGGACTGCTGGACTAAACCTGGACTTGCCTTGTGAGATATTCTTTGCCTCCCCAACTCTCCACAAAGTATTTACCTAATAAACCCCACAACTGGGAACAACGTCCGTGAGTCTTGCAATGAACATGGGGCCCAGTGATTTGTGAAAATGGGTGCAGGAGCATGTGGGATTTTGTCATGTCTGACCATGTAGTTATTTGAATGATGCTATAGACATTATTGATGGGACAGTTTTCCTTTCTGAAGAGGATAGAAGTCGAATTCTGCCAGCCCCACATTGCATCTGCTCCTTAAACAGTAAACCAGGGCTTACCTGGCCTGTAAATATAATATGGGGGTGGGGCGTGGACTGTACAAGGTTATTGTAGTTAAGGTGACCAGTGTGAACTTAGCAGCGTCAGAATTGGAGGAAGACTCATTACAACCTGAGATGCACAGGTGACACAAGCTTGCATACGGAAAAGTAAGACTTGAAGCACTTACTGCTATAGATAAAATACTGTTGTCGTCAGTGTAGATCACACATCAGTATCAAGGAAGCAAAAATCTTCACAGCTAGACCAATAAACAGCGTGAAAACCAGGGAAAAGATGGAAGTTGTCAAGGGTTTAATTTTCCTCGAATCCACACAGTAAGAACCCCAAACAACCAAGGAGCTAACTGACCTATTTCATGAAACAAATCTGTTGCCAAGGACTTCTTAAAGTGCTAAAGAGAGTCACTTGAAAGACTGGGGTGAATCTGACTCAAATAGTGGTGTTTTTAACTGCTCGTATGCGTGCGAAAGTCGGTCAAGGAATAAGGGAGACTGAAGGATTGACGCCTTGACTTGAGCTGGTAAAGAATATGGACTGTACCGCACACGGGCAAAAGAAAACACATCTCTCTGGAGGAAGTGCTGCCAGAGTGCTCCCTGACGACGAGGCTTGAGGAATCCGGAGGGTCCCTGGAGAAGGACCTTCCTGCTTGAAAGGGAAGAAAAGGAAAACCCTCACTGAAATGGAGTGATTGACACAGCAATTGCAACAGAGGCTCACATACAGCCGAGACTGAACGTGGCGAGGGTGGGGGTGCTGGCGTGTGGTGTTCACAGGGATGCTGTGAAGCTTAGAGTGTGGTGAGGGCTGGGGATGCGTGGCGAGGGCTGGGGGTGCTGGTGTATATTGCTCAAGGGTTGCTATGAGTCAGCTTAACTTGACCCACTGCACCGCTCTGACCCGAGGGCGCCCCTGGAGGGCAGGCTCTTTGCAGCTGGGGCTCTGTGGAGACTTCCTGGCTGAGCTGGTGTTTGAAGTTGTTGTGGTCACTCTGATGGCGTGAAGGAAGTTAGGTGCCCAGTTACTAAGCATGACGTTGGGGGTTCCAGCCCAATAGTGGCTCTAGGGGAGATGCAGTGCACTTCCGTAAAGAAGTTACTGGGTATCATGGAGGTGGGACTGACTCGTAGCTGACCTTCCGGTGGGTTTTCAGAGGGATTACAGCATGTGGAAGGAGACTGCCCATCTTTGTCCTGCAAAGCAGTTGGTGGATTCAAACCATCAGCCCTTGGGTTGGCAGCACAACTCCTTCCCACTGAGCCACCAGAATTCACACCCATAAAACTTGCACCTAGAAAACCTGAGTGGCTCTTCAGCTGTTACCCAGGGTCTCCGTGGATGGACTTCGCAGTGCCTAGCAACAGGAGATGCTGCGTCTCAGAATTTCACTGGTGCTGTGGAAGGGGGCAGTGCAGATGTGGGAACAGAAAGAGCAGGGATGGGGAAGCAGGGAGTCTAGGATGTGGGGTGGGGAGTACATGGAGTAGAGTGGCCAAGGCCTCTGGTGGACCGTAAGCAGGACAGTGGGACAGCCCTTGGAGATTTTGAGTATAAAGTCTACTTGGAGAGGCAGGAGGGCCTGGGGGCTGGAGCAGTTGGTGCCTACGTGTCCCAGAGCCAGGGGTGATGAGCGAGAGAGGTCAGTGTGGCCTCTGCACATTCCTACACTGCAGCCCCCAGAAGCTCCTCGTGGCAGCTGCCCCCATACGCAGCCCCCAGAAGCCCCTCGTGGCAGCTGCCCCCATATGCTCAGCGCACTGGCTTTCTTCTCTCCTGGACAGTTGTGGTCCTGTGGTGGGACATTCCTCAGTTGCCCTTTTCTTCCGAGGTCTCTGGGCTGCTCCCCTGCCATCCCATCTCATCCCCTCCCCCATCCCCATCCTCACTCCCACCCCCCCACCGCCCTGGGATCTCGTATGTGGCTTCACCCCATCTTCATGAGTTCACCATTGGTCATTCGCCAGACAACACGGACTGGCGTCTACTCAGGGATACTGAGCCACTGAAGCACAGCCAAGGGGCTCTGGTGACACAGTGGGCTAAGTAGGGGGTTGATAACTAGAAGGTGAGTGGTTTGAACCCACCACTACCTACTCTGTGGGAGAACGATGAGGCCTAAAGATTTGTGCAGCCTTGGCAGTGCAGTGGGGCAGTTCTCCGTCTGACAAGGTCACTGTGGGTTGGAATCCACTTGGGGGCAGTGGCTTTGATGTTGAGGGCAGGTGCCACTGTCATCTGTCCTCAGCCAAGGCCGGGCCTGGTGTCCACCGGGAGGCATTACTGTGCGAGCCTTGGTCTCTACACTTGGCTAACTACGCCACCCTTTCTGTCTGCTTTGAGTTGAGGGGAGCCCCACATGTGTGTGCTTGACTGCACACCCCCCCTCAAGCCCTCCACCTCACCCAGAGCCTCTAGGAAACAAAGAGCTTTTGAACCCCAGATGCTAGAGCTGTAATTAAGCCTGGAGCGGCTGAGGGCCCTACCCTGGGCCTAGAGCAGGACTGGCCACTTTCTCTGAATCCTGTCATGGCCGCTTCCACCCAGACTCCAGGCCTTGTGAGGGTTTGGGGTTAGAGGAGGAACAGGGCTTGGGGCTCTTCCAGATTTGGGGTGCATCCTGCAAGGATGGACTGCTCCCCCGGGGTCACTTCCTGCCCCTCTGCCTGCACAGAAGGGCCTGAGCTCTGCAGGTCTGAGGCCCCCTCAGGGCAGGCCCCCAGGAGCCCCCCCAGGAGTGCAGGGGTGGCCTGGTCCTCACCACTGTTGCTCATGGGCACAGTCGGGCCGGGTACTCGGATGGGGCAGGCTTTTTTCTGTCCTCTGTCCCTCTGTCCCTCTCTCCTGCAGGGAGACCCTGGAAATGGAGAGGGGGAGGCCCTTAAAAGTTTCTGATTGACAGGAATTCTTATGGCCACGCCCCTTCTTTTCATAGTGAAACTTACAGTTTCCTTAAAAGGATCTGACTGAAGGTCATCTTTTAGATGAATGGGGAGCCCTGTAACCGGAGGTTGTGTGGAAAAGGGAGTGGGGAACAGATGAGTTCCCCTCCAAGGTCCCTTCCCCTCAGTACACTGCAGAGGGAGACTCTTGAATGTGGGGAGCCCCCCAGTCTGTGCTGGGATAAGACTTGGACGAGGAGGACATGGTCCCGTCCCTGTGCCTGTCGAGGAGGGCTCATAGAAAGTTTTTGGTTTTTTACAGAAACTTGATGGAGATGAAATTCGCATACCATAAAGTTCCCTCTTCAGCAGCAGAGTGGTGGCATTTTGTAAAGCTGTGCATTGTTGTCCGTAGCTGACGTTACAGGGTTTCATTTCATCATCATCCCCCGGGAAGGCCCGTGTCCGTCAGCAGTCATGGCCTGTTGCTCCCAGCTCCTCAGCCCCAGCCCCACTACCACTCCTTGTCTCTCTGGGTTCACCTGTCAGGGTGCATTTCCTGGCATGAGGAGCTGTGTTGGGAAGGTTAGCAGTTCGAATCCAGCAGGGTAAAACTAGGTCGTCTGCTTCTGTAAGGAGTTACAGCCTCAGAAACGCGATGGAGGGTCCCAGGAGTCAGAACACCACAGGGTCCCAGTCTGTAGAAACGGAATCCTTTTTTGTTAGTTCCCGTTGGGTATGGCTCATAGCAACGCAGTGTACAGTAGATCTGAGCTGTGGCCTAGCCTGTGGGCTCCTCGTCCCCCGCAGCACATTTGAATTCATTGGTACAGATCCACTTCATTGAGTGTCTTCCTCTCCTCTACTGACCCTCCACTTTCCAAGGACGATGTCTCTCTCTGAGGAACAGCCTCTTCTAAGGCGCTGGGAGTGGCAAGAAGCTGGGCTGCAGTCTCAAAGCCACAGGGTTCAAGGCCACCCGCTGCTGCTCTGTGGGAGAAAGATGGGCAGTCTCCTCCCATGCTGGTAACTGCCTCTGAAAAACCACCGGAGGGTCAGCTGTGGGTCGGCTCTGCAATTCTCAACATGTCCGAAATATGTGAGACAAAGCTTTACCATCTTCCCCTCCAGAGAACTTCCCCAAGACACACAGTGATTTGTGTTTCTGGCTTATTTCACTCAGCCCTGGTGGCTCAGTGGTTCACCGCTCAGCTGCTGTCCAGCAGGTCAGCATTTTGAACCCTCAGCTGGAAGAAAGATGTGGTTGGTGATCCATTTCTGGAGTGGCCACAGCCTTGGGGCCGTTCCACTGCATCCCTCAGGGCCTCTGAGTCGGAACCCATTGGCAGCTGCGGCTGTTAGTCTTTGGGGTACTCCAGGCCACCCCTTCCTGTCGCTGCATGGCGTTCCATTGTAGGGAAGACCACGTCTTGTCCGTTCACCCGCCTGTGAACACTGAGGCTTGTCTCTCCTTGGGGCTGTTGTGAACAGTCTGCTCTGGACAGTTGAGAGCAAGGCCTTGTGTGAACAGGTTTCATTTTTTTGGGCACGTGCCAGGTGTGGAATGGTCGGGTCATGCGGTAGCTGTGTTTTGCCCCCCCTAGATTTTAAGCTCTGAGGCTGGATCCTGCTGGGTGGGTGGACTGTTGAAGCTCTGATTGGTCCACACGTTTTGGGACCACCTCTTCCCTCTCAGAGAGGGAGAGAGGGAGAGTGTGTCTGTTTGTGTGTCTGTCTGTCTGCTTGCCTGTTTGCTGCTTTCTTTTTTTTTTTTTTTGTTTGCTGCTTTCTGAGAGCTGTATCCTCTAAGCTGGGCCCAAGGACCTCCAGTTCACTGGAATATTCCAAAGTAAAAATATGGTGGGTGGAGTGTGGTGAAGGCCTGGGCGCGGGTCTTGACCTTCCGTTTCCTTTGCCTCCTGGCACCAAGGTCTGCTCAGAAAGGGAAGAGGAAGGTTTGGGGTTGTTTCTGGGGAAATAGCATCTGGCTGACCATGAAAGAGGAAGTGGATGGGCTTGGAGAGGTGGAGAGGGCCTTGTTGGGTCTGTGTAGGAGTTGAGGAACAACTTTTTCTGGGAAGGGATCTCTTTTCCCCCAGCCAGGCCCTGGGCCAGTGTTGGAGTCCAGTTAGCCTCCTGAGGGGAATGGGGTGCCGCAGGAATTGTCTCCTGGGGGACATGGGGCATAGCAGGGACTCTCTGTCTCCTGGAGGGTGTGGGATGCAGCAGGAGCCCCCATGTCTCCTGAGGTGCATTGGGTATAGCAGGGATTCCATGTCTCCTGGGACACATAGGGCACAGCAGGAGTCCCCGTGTGTGCTCCCCGTGTGTGCACCCCGGGGTGCAGGGGAAGGGCTGCTCCTCCCAGCCTCACTGAGGAGCTCTGTATTGCTCTGGGCATCTCCCATAAGAAGGTTCAGCTATCAAACACACACCGGAAGAATCACCTGGATCTCCTGCAGGTGTGAACAGGAACACACACACACACACACACACACACACACACACACACACACGTTGTGCCCCTCCTTATGGCATCTCCCATAAGAAGGTTCAGCTATCAAACACACACCGGAAGAATCACCTGGATCTCCTGCAGGTGTGAACAGGAACACACACACACACACACACACACACACACACGCGTTGTGCCCCTCCTTATGGGGCTCAGCTGTGGCTCTGGCCCCTCTAGTCAGGCCCTGGTCAGGCCCAGCCCTGCCAGACCACCCTCCCTTTCTTTTCTTGAGCTCCTGCCCCAGCCCTTCCCCCTCCTCTTTCATCCCCCACAGCACCTCCTGCTCCCTCCACTTTAATCCTTGCCCCCCTCACCCCCCTTCTTTTCCTCTTTTATCCTCTCCCTCCTTCTGTCTCCTCCCCCTGCTCCTCTTCCTTCCCGCCCCTCCCCCTTTAATCCCTTCTCTTCTCCTAGCCCTCCCCCTCCCTCCTCTCGGAGCAGCAGCTGGAGGGGCCTCTCCTCCCTCTGCCCGCCCTGCAGCCTCCTGGTTCCCTCGTTCTCTGGGGGAAATTACCATATGAATGAGCTTCTTCCCTGAGTCCTGGCTGGAGGCCGGGAGGGGACCGCTCCCTGCCCTGCGGGCCTCGGGGCTGTGTGCTCCAGGACCCTGAGTGAGTGGGAGGACTCCCCAGGAGCAGAGCAGCCACAGTAGGTCCAACCGAGACTGGGGTGCAAGGGGGGCGGGTCAGCCGGGTCCCCGGAAGTGCTGGAGACTCCTGCGCTCTCCCTCCGCTTGTCCTTCCGTCCTCCATGCTGTCTGGGTGTTCTTGGAGATTTTCATCCGCTGTTAGAAGGCACAGCTGATGGATGGAGGAGATGTGGCCTCTGGGGCTGGGGGGATCAGCTTCCACTCAGGAAAGGGGAGCAGCGTGTAGCAAGTGTTGTGAGAGGGGCATTGGGGTTAGTGCTCCCCATGGGGGGCCCAGCTCTCAGCGCGGGGGGGCCCAGCTCTCAGCGTGGTGCAGTCCCGCTGAACTCCAGGGGTCGAGCTGCAGGGATCGCCGCTATATTGGTCCCATTTGGGCTCTGCACAGCTCACATCGCGGTTTACCCGTTCGCCCTCCTGTTCTGGACTTGCACAGAGAGGGCCCCTGTTTTGTGTCTGGACCACAAATGAATAGGCCAGGGCCCTGTGCAGACAGCACTTGTGAGGAAACCGTCAGTGTTCCTCACTGGATACCAGAAAGCAGCTCAGCTCTGGACTCGCTCCCCGTTGGTAATCTCTGGGCTGTGTTTGCTTCCTGTAGTGGGCATGGAGCTTGTCCAGGGCATGGAGTCAGGAGGGGTAGCGGAGGAGGGTGAGCAAAGGGCATCCCCCCTTCTGTGAGAGCCCGGAGACCTGCAGTGTCCTCCTCTCCCCGCCCCCTCAGCTGACATTTCCTGAGCAGAATTTCCTGAATGGGCCGAGCTGTCCTGGGAAGACT
This sequence comes from Elephantulus edwardii, assembly GCF_000299155.1. NCBI lineage: Eukaryota > Metazoa > Chordata > Mammalia > Macroscelidea > Macroscelididae > Elephantulus > Elephantulus edwardii. The sequence goes on along the minus strand of NW_006399798.1, from coordinate 4,409,686 downwards.
GTCCATCCTTCCGGCCTCAGCTCTGGCTCTAGAAGGAGGATGGAAACCGGAAATTGTTACCAACTCGTTCACAGCCACACAAGGAGCTGTGGGAAGGAAGGCGCGTGGGAAAGGCTCAGCCAGCTGACCTCCACCTTCAGGGCTGGGAGGGCAATGGCCAACCTCTGACCCTGCTCTGGGAGAGGGGAGGGGTGGAGGGAAGGGCAGGGAGCTGACCATCTGTCCATTCAGCCATCTGTTTATTCATTCATCTGTTCACCCACAGCTCTGACCTTTCAGCTAGTCACCTGTCCATCCATCCATCCATCCATCCATCCATCCATCCATCCAACCATCCCTCCCCCTACCCACCCATCCATGCATGTGGTCATCCTTCCCTCCACGCACCTGTCCAGCGCCCATGCTTTCACGCACCCAGCAGCACACCATCTGTCCATCCATCCATTCAGCAGCATTTTACTGGGTGTTTCAAACGTGTTAGGTCTTGTGAACAGCCAGCGAGACAGGCAAGCCGCTTACTGCCCAAACGGAGGTGGACAGGCCTGACACAGAGGAAGACGGAAATCTGTGATCTCAGACTCGGGAGGTCATGGAGGGGAAGGACAGAGAAGCCCGGGGAGATTGGCAGTGCTGGCATGAGGGAGGTCACCGTGAGCAGCCCAGGCAAGAACATTCTGGGCAGTTCAGGCTCCGAGCAGGCCTGCAGGGGAGCTGGAAGGGGGCCCGGGCAGGTCATGGAGCGAAGCTACAGAGCTTGTGTTTTATTAGCAAATCCTTAGAGTATCCGTTGTGCCGGGCACGGTTCCACGGACTTGCTGGTTAGCTCATTTGATCCTTGTAGCTTGCGTGTTGCTCTTGTTGGTTTCTGATGAGTTGGTTTCGCTCAGATCCCACATGTGCAGAGTACAGCTGTGCTCCATTCGAGTCCTGCTGGCTGAGACTTGAAGGCAAGTTGTCTTGAGGGACCTGTCCTGGGAAAAGACATGTTGGACGAAGTAGAGGGTCTGGTGGAGAGCAGAAGAGCCTCAATGAGATAAACTAAGTGGCTGCAGCCACAGGCCTGAGGGTGGCGGAGATGGTGTGGAGGGACAAGACAGGGCAGGGCTCAGACCTGCGGCCCGGATGGTCATTGTAGGTCTTAGTTGTCTCAATGGCACCAAACAACCAGGTGACCTTTGGGAGCAGATTACCAGGCCTTTCTTCCAGAGGGCCTTTGGGTGGGTTTGAACCTCCTGCCTTTTGGCTCGTAGACAAGCATGTAACCGTTTGGACCGTAGGAACCTTACCTAGGGGTAAGTGGGATCTGCTCCATCACTGCGGCTCAGGAAGGTTCATTGACCTGCTCAGGGTCACAGGGCCACCCGGCGGACTGGAGGGTCGTGGAGGAGGGTGGGCAGGTGACCCCCTGGGGATACTGTGGAGTTAGACTTGATGGGGCTTTGAAGGAGGGCAGAGGGAAGGGTGATGATCACCCTGGCCCTGGTGGTGCAGTGGTTAAGTGCTTAGTTTAAGGACCCCCAGCTCCCTCCGCAGGAAAAGGCTGGGTCTGGATCAGCTGCTTTCACTAGGACACGTCCGGGTGCCGTTTGTGGGGTCCAGGGCATGGAGGGGAGTGCTTGGCAACAACGGGGCTTGGTAGGGGTTTGTTGGGCTGTGGAGGAAGAAGTCTGCTGAGGTTTCAGGGGTGGGCTGGGCGATGGCTGGTGATGGTGGACAAGAGCAGGAGATGGTAGGCCAGGGTGGACGTGGCTGTCCAGCTCCGGCCAGGCCCCGAGTGAGGGGGTTCAGAACAGCCCAGAGCTACGCTTTGATGTGGTGGTGACTCTTGTTTGAGGTCTCTCCCTCCCTGCCCCCTTCCAGGCCTGGCCCCTCTGCAGCCACCAGGGACAATAGGAAGCCGTCCTGTCCTGTCCCAGAGAAGGAACTGTGTGCTATCTCAGGGGAAGTCCTTTTTCTCTGGCCCTGGGAGGGACACCCTGTTGTACCCTGGTCTCCTTTTTGTTGTTGTTTCAGATGCTTCCATAGTTGGGGGAGGAGGAGCCCCCAGCTCTGGTGTGTCTCCCCTGACAGCTGCTGGAGAGGAGGGGACATCACTGATAGAGGAAATTCCACCCTGTGACAAATGGCCCTTTCCACCCTCCCTGGGGAGTGGCTCTTCTTTCTAACTTTACGAGCATTTGCCAGTAGAGTCTAGCATGCACTTTGGATGCTGGGTTTGCTTTGGGTTGGGACCACTTGTTCTGGAAGATTCCCTCTGGTGGGAGGAAACCAGGCATATACGCTTTGGGGTAGACTGGCCCCCCAGTACCACACAAGGCGAGTGGGCAGTGGATGAAGAAATGAGGGCTAGGCCTCCGGCACAGGAAGCTGTGGGCCCAGGCTGGGCACCCGCAGCTTTTTAGGAAATGAGGGGGGCTGCCCTGCAGGCTGGGGCCTGCTCTCTCCTCTGAAGGGCTGCCCAGCTGGGGAGAAAGCTGGCTGGAGGACCAGGCGGGCTTTGAATGAAGGGAGAGCAAACTGGCTTCCAGGAGGGGGCGGGTGGGGGGAGTTGGCCTCTGTCCAAGTTTGACTTTTATGGAATGGGGCCAATTGCAGCCCAGCCGGCAGAATCCAAGGGCCTCTTGAGATTCCCTCTTAAACGGCGGGGTTTACTCTAAAGGGATTGGTGGGGGGATGCTGGCGGGGGCCCAGGTGGGGTGGTTCTTGGCAGGATGTGAAAGCAAGGACCCCCGCCTTTGGGGCACCGAGGCTTCTGGATGGAGGGGAGGTGGGGAGTGACCACTGGCCCACACCACTGGGGCCCTCCCACGCCCCACAAAGCGAAGGGCGTGGGGTCGTGGGAGACCTTCCCCCTTCCACCTTTTCACCCCCGCTCCAAAATGAGTAACTGGGTTGCCACACATCAACAATGAAGATAAAGCTGTGGTTTTGTTTAAGTTCCGTTCTAGAAACAGGCAAGAGCTGGGGGAGGGGGAGGTGTCCAGGAAGGGGTGATGTGCTTTGCAGCAGAGGCTTCCTTTGGGTCTAGTTTCTGGGCTTAGGACTGGCCTGAGCTGCAGGGGAGGAGTCCTCACACTCCACACGGCTGGCTGGCTGGCTGGCAGGCAGGGCTGGCCGGCCGCTGGAGGGTGAGCGGCTACTTCCTGTCCTACAAAGTGTGAAGTGTAATTTGATTTGAAATCCGTGAGTGGCCCTCTCAGTCACCACCCTCTAACCTCCCTGATGATGACTGAGGCTGGGCCATTTATATGCAGTGTTTTCATCTTGAGATGGGCAGCAAGTCCCTTGTGACGATGTGACAGGGAAAAGTGGATTTGAGAAGAGGGGTAGAGATCTTGTTTTGAGTCACTCCAGAAAGGGACATAACTTGTCACCTGCCCCCTCTGGGTCCCTGGTGGCGGACAGCCCCGTGTTCACACTGCGTGGATGCTGCCCCTGAGGAGGGCCAGAGTACTGGCCAGCTGACCCCATTCTGACTTCCCCTGCACATGAGAAAGGGACCCCAACCCTCTCCTCCAGTGTGGTAACCTCAGCTCTTGCCACCTCAGCCTCATTGCCCACCTCTGATAATCATTCTCTCTCCCTCCCCATGATCCAGCCGTGAACCCAGACCTTGACTCTGTGTGTTGATGAATACGATCAATGAACGCCAGAGGTAACGAATGCAGAGATAAAGGCGGTCAAGCACTTGTCATTAAACAGACTCTGACTCCTGTTGGCCCCACGTGTCAGGCTGCCCCTCCCTGCTCGGGAAGGTTTCAGGGCCTGGTTTTTCCAAGTAGATTGCTAGGCCTTTCTTCCAAGTTCTTGGGTTGGGATCCACCAACCTAGGGATTTTCTGGAGCCTCCAAAATGCCCGAGTGTGTTTCCTGTATAGCCTGTGCTTCTCTGGGGAGCACGTCCTTAGCTCCCACCAGCTTTTGGAAGAGGTTGGTAACAGCACCAAAGCCTGGGCCTCCGGACCGGACTGTGTCTGTCTGGACTATCCTGACAAGTCATTTTGTGAATGGGTGGCCCTGTGGTAAGAAGTTGCATTATTAAGTGTTAAGTGCCGTCGAGTCGTAGGCGACTCATAGCGAACCTATGAACAGAAGTCCTGGACACCTGTATAAATTTCATCCTCTCTCCAGGTTCATAGGGTTTCCGGAGGCAAGCTGTTTCAGAAGTGGACGCCACTCCTGCTTTCAAGCTTGTTTTAATTGAGGAGCTCCATCAAACACTGTCCACTGTGGGTAACCATTATTGCATTTGACATATCAGTGTCACGGTGTTCAGCTTCACAGCCACCACGAGTTACTTCTGTACAGCAAATGGACACACCAGGGTTATACGACCTAGAAGAATGTTTGACCAAAAACAATTAAAGACAGGCCTGAGGGCAGCGGACTAAAGTCACCCACCTTTGGCTTGGTAGCATCACTTTCTGTCCGTAGGCCAACTGGTCTCTCTGTTGTTGTTGTTGTTGAGTGCCGTGGAGTCATAGCGACCCTATGAATGAAAGTCCTCAACACTTGTGTGACTTTCATCCTTTCTGATTTAAAAGCCGACAGTTCGAATCCACCAGCTGCTCTATGGGTGAAAGGGCGGGCAGTGCCCAGCCTCTGAAAACCCGCTAGAGGTTCCAGCTGAGCAGCGTCCCCGATGGATGGACTTCCTGTTGCTCTGCACTGTTTTCATTCATACGATCTCAGCGCTGTGATGTCTTTGTTTGTGTATTGCTCCATAGCAGGTGTTCAAGGAGCGCTGGTGGTGCTGTGGTTAAAACACTGGACGGCTAACTGGAAGGTCCCCAGTTCAAACTCACCAGCTGCTTAAAGGTAGAAAGATGAGGCTGAGGGCAGCCTGCGAACACTAAGGGGGCGTTCTGCCTGTGGATTGGCAGGTGCCTGATACATATTTACCGCGGGAGGTGAAGGTGTAGATCGTATGGCTTCTTTTTTTTAAAAAATTTATTATTAATTTCAATGAAAATTTACAGAGACTTTGGATTTCCATTCATTCATTGCTGCACTTTTCTCCCTGCCCAACTGTCCCCCCGACCCAGGGCACTCTTCTCTTTGAAAAGTAAAAGAAAAATTCTTTCGTTGTTTCATAATCCCTCCCCCCAGGTTGACTCCACTATGCAGTCTTCGCTCTGGACTCCTGTCATGACAAAAATAGCCAATCACACATCTCTTTTAAACAGTTTTCTCCCTCGTCTGTTTCAGTGCAGTATACATTATTTATCCCGTCTTTCTCAGTCTTACCCCAACCCTGATGTCAGTCCTGTTTTACAACAGTGGCACCATGCAGTATTTGTCCTTTTGTGACTGAGATATTTCACTCAATATGATGTCCTCCAGGGTCACCCATGTTGAATAATATTGCATGAGTGCCTTATTTTTCAATGCAGTGTAGTATTCCATTGTGTGAATATACCACAGCTTCTCTGTCCATTTATTTGTTGATGGGCACTTGGGTTGTTTCCAACTCCTTGCTATTGTGAACAAAGCTGCGATAAACATGGGTGTGCATATATCTGCTTGGATGTCAGTTATGGTCTCTTTGGGGTATATTCCCAGTAGTGGAATTGCTGGGTCAAATGGTATCTCTATTTGCAACTTTTTGAGAAAGCACCACACCACCTTCCACAGTGGTTGCACCATTTCACATTGCCACCAAGAGTGAATAAGGGTTCCAGTTTCTCCACAACATAGCCAGCATTTGTTGCTTGCTGTTCTGTTAAGTTTTGCTGTTCTGACTGGGGTGAGATGATATCTCAGAGTTGTTTTGGTATGGCTTCTTGTCTACCGGAATCTGTGGGTCTTTCTCTACCTCTGTCATTTGTTATAAACAACAGCCCACTGCTGTCACGTTCATTCCAAATCACGCTGACCTTGCATCTGGTACATTTATCTTTCTCTTTTTAATCCACCCCTGCCCCACCCCTGTTCACTTTTCTATGCACCTGTTATTCTGGGCTGTTGTCATGCAGACAATACCTAATCATATGTTCCTTTTAAACCGTTCTTTGCCTCATCCGTTTCAATACAGCATTCATTATTTATCCCTTCGCGGCTGTAAATCTAATGTATAAGATGAGGCTATCTCGTGTCTCTCTCTCTCTCTCCTATAGAACAACTGGTGGATTCAAACTACCCGTCTTGTGGCTAGCAGTCCAGCATGTAACGCTCTGTGCCACCAGGGCTCCCACAGCTCATGTCTTTCCTCCAAGGTCTCCCCTACTCTGTGGACATGTCTGTTTCTTCCAGCTTCATTGACTCCCATTCTCTGTTCTTGGCATCTCCTGCCGTTGATAGCATGTCCCTCCACCTGGCTGTTTGCTTGTACCAAACATGGGGAGACCTTTCTGAGGCTCTCCCACGATTTTGTCTAGGGCAACACTTCGGAGTGGAGCTCTGGGATGGGGACCTGTGCAGGGGTCCATCTCCCAGTGCTGCCAGCGGGAATACCAGCAGCCTGGGGCTGCCCTGCCTCCTCGAGCCAGTGAGGACCCTTGGTGCAGAGGGCACCTGAAGGTTGCTGAGCTCCCTGGGTGCTGATCTTATGGGAGAAAGACCAGCAGGCACAGCACTTAAAGCACTGAGCTATTAACTAAAAGGTTGGTGGTTGGAATCCCCAGTCTGCATCTCTTAATTTGATGGCCTTGGAAGCCCTGGGGCCTGGTCTCCCCTGTCCTGTAGTCACTAAGCCACAGCTGACAAGAGGATGACTCTTAACTTCATGGTTGACACAGTGCTGCACAGTGGACGGGCTGGGCAGGGCTTCCTTCTGTTCTGCAGACTCACGTTCACTGTTGCTCCCCAAAGGGCACCCTCACCTCTACTAAGGGACCCCTGGCTGAGCCACAGCTCTTGCCCAGCCAGGCTCAGCTGGAAGGTCCCTTCTCAGAGAGACTTGAGGGGGTTACAGTGCTGGCGTGCCCTTTCCAGCCTGGGCGCCAGGACCTGGCAGAGCTGCCTGAAGGCGGGGCGGGGTCCCCTGGCCCCTGCTCTGCTCCACATCCCTGAATCATGTGACATGTGACAGGGCTGCTGTCTGGGTCCTGCTACTATGTAAGTGGTCTTGGTTCCCATCAGCTTTCCACGATTCTTCAGAACCTGGAGTGAAAGGCACTGTGTTCAAATGCACCTAGTGCCTCAGCTTCCCCGTCTGTGAGTTGGGGGTGCTAAGTGTCTGCTTCCCACGGGCATCGTGATGTTGCACAGTTAGGGCACATGCAGCGTTTAGGACAGAGCCTGCCAGCCGGGAGCTCCTGCAGCGCTGGGCCATGGCAGTCAGCATCAGCCCTCCACTTGGGCGTCGTTCATTCATTCATTCATTCAGTGGGTGTGGGCTTACCAGGGTGCAGTGGGGCTCACGGGCCTCCTCGTTATCAAAAACACATGTTCGTTATTCTCCGGCCAAGGTGAAGTACAGTGAAGCTGGGTGTGCGCTCTGAAGGGAGTGATGAGGGCAGCTCACCTGGTTCTCAAGTGAGACTCCTCAGGGCGCGGTTCTCAAGTCTCTGAAGGAAGGAGCACAGCTCAGCCACTTTGTCCCTCACCACCACCTGTGTTGGGGCCACACCTGCCTTTCCATTCCCTTTTGCAAGGAACTGTGAACATTAGGTGGTTACATCCCCACGTCCCCACCAGCCGGCATGAGATGCTTTCTTTCTGTGTAGGAGCCCAGGGTTTGAGTCCCACCTTGAACCTTACTTATAACCAGCTGTCAGTGGAGGCTTGCTTTGTTGCTATGATGTTGAGAAAGTTTCAGAGGAACGTTGAGCCTAGGGTGGACTAGGAAGAAAGTCCTGGCAATCTATTTCTGAAAATTAGCCAATGAAAATCCCATGGAGCCTGTGGCTCTGATCTCAGGGGTGGTGTGGGATGGGGCAGGGTTTGCTCTGACTTGATTGTACCCAAGAACAGCAGCTATTGGTCCCCACCACCAGCTGACGGGGCAGGTTCTCCAGGGAGCCCACACGTGGGCGTGGGGAGCTGCAGGGATACTGTCCTGGAAGGGTGCAGCCTCAGTCCTCAGGATGGCTTTGTACGTACGGATCCTGGCCTCGGCAGAGCCCACGAGCAGCCTCTGCATGCTTCATGGACTCCTGGCACCCTGGGGACCCAGGACAGAAGGCACAGTGAGCCTGGCAACCAGGGATGTTCTGTGCATCCTGGCATCTGCTTGGACCTGCTCTATGACTCCCCAAGTCCCCCAGGACAACAATGTCCATGGGCAGTTTGCTCTGTGCTTGGTCCCTGTGGGATGTGATGGAAGGGACAGTGCTCGTGGACACTGTCATTGGTGCCCAAGGTTTAAGAGCTGGACGTGGGAAGGACTGAGTGAGAGCAGACTTTGGCCTGGGGGGGCGGCTGACTCCACACCCTATGCTGCCTGTGAGCTGGGAAACCACAGGGGGCCTCTGCCCATGGCGCTCCCCACAGAGCCATCCCTGCCTTTGGCCACTGAGGCTGTCCAACGAGAGCAGGACTTAGCTGGCATTTCTGGGTGCAGGTGGCGGATCATGCTTCTGAGTCAGGACTTAGAAGCTGTAATGATGAGCCCCCCTTTCCCCTGGGCTAGGTTGTCTGGAGCTCTAATGGGGTGTGAGCCCCCCTGACTTGAGAGGTCAGCTCCACCCATGTCCTGGCCCCATGTAGCCCACAGTTCCCCATGAGCCACAGAAGGCCATCTGATTCTGTTGTCCTAGGCATGGCAGACCTGGGCTGGATGGCATGTGGGTCACCTGGTGCACAGGTCCCTGTGTCTCTGGCTCAGGCAGCACTGTGACATCCCTGTGTCAGGCAGCATGGCGACATCCCTGCAGACATTTGGGTGACAAGCAGGAAATGGGGCTGGGTGGGGCTCTCTGCCCTTTCTTCCTCTTTAGACTCCACTATAGCTCTTGATCCCAGACTTGTGGGGACCAGGCCTCCCCCACTTTGTGCCACCGGAAGTGAGATCCTGCTCAAGGCAGCAGAGGCCAGATTAAGGAAGGGCCTGGATTTGAACCTACAGGTCAGAGCTGGCACACACTCTTCCATGAACACCTGTTGCTTCCTGGTGGTCTTTGGTGCAAAGACCATCAGGGTTTGCTGTGGTTCTGGTCCGTCGGGCAGTGGTCCTGAAGTCTCCCCCAGGGTGGATGAGAGGAAGGGACCCTGTGGTGCTCTCTGTACAGTGGAAGTTCCATGAGGGTGAGGGTGCCTGTGGGGAGGGCTTCCAGAGCCCCCCTCACTGTGCACTGGCCAAAGTCTGGGCTGGGGTCGACCTGGGCTTGTACGGCTTCCTCTCAGCCTGGCCAGAGCACTCAGGGTGACTGACTGGGCTGTGTCTGCAGTGGGGGAAGGAGCAGCTGGTCCCCTACCTGGGGACCCCCTACAGGAGCTGCACCTCCCCATCCTGCTCAGAAGGGCCAGGTGTGGTGCTGGGGCCCCAGTCCATCCTGGGGAAATGGCTTTTGGGCTGTTGACAGATGGAAGTGATTTGAGGTCACGTGGGGCAGGCGGAAGTGTTGTTCCCCAGCCAGGCCCCTCATAGGTCTCCAGGAAGCTGCAGTCTGAGCTGACTATTTCTTTAAGGAGCCTGGGGGAGAGGCTTCTGGACAGGAGCCCCTCATCCTGCCCTGGTAGTAGCCTAGGGAGGAGCCTGGGGGGCTGGCCCCAGTGAAGGAAACCCACTGTGTCCTCTACCTGCCTTCTGTCAGCCCCTTGGCAATCTCTGGCGTTTTTTATACACATCCTTTCCTCTTGCTTCCAGTTCTATGAAGAGGTAATTTTCCCCTGTGCAGGTGGTGTATGTAGTGCTTAAAGTGTCAGGCTGATAACCTACGGTTTGCAGTTCAAATCTAGCAGCTTCTTTGTTGGAGAACGTTGAGCATCTCTTGCAGAAAATACCTACAGCTCTGGAACCCCATGGGGGGCTCTATGAATTGGACTTGATCCCCAGAACCCTTGGGGAGGGCGGTTCTGTGGATTGGACTTGACCCGATGGCCGCAGGGTGTTTTGGTTTGTGGTTCAGGTGTCCTAAGGAGCCCTGGTGGCATTAGCAGGTTATGTGTTGGGGGAAGTGGTAACCGTAAGTTTGGTAGTTCAAAACCCATCAGCGGCTGCTCCATGGGAGAAAAGTGGCCACACAGCCTTGGAAACTCGGCGGGGGATTGCTGCATTGAACACCCCTTAATTGCAATGAGTTTGGTTTCATTTTTGTTGAGATTGTAGAACAAAAGGTTTGTGCTAGTTAAGCTAAAGGTCAGTGGTTCAAGCCCACCCTAAAGCGCTGCAGATTCAAGTCCCGTTAGGTGTGGCTTTTGTTGTTTGAGGCCAAAGCAAGAAGGAAATAAAGTGCGTAGATTCAGAAATGAAGCACCCGGTGAGAGAGCGCTCAGCCCAGCCCCCCACGTTCTGGGTTTGAGGACAGGAAGCAGAGGCCTCGCTTTCAATGCAGCACAGCCGGTGGGTTCAAACCGCTGACCGTTTAGTTAGCAGCCAAGTGCTCTAACACGTGCTGCGGGCTCTCCTGAAAAGCTGTAAAGTGGGTGCAGACTCACAGCGACTCCAGGAGGCCATCGTGGAGCTGACCGCCTAAGGTTGCCAGGCCTTTCTTTCTGGGGACACTTAAGCTCCAGCTGAACGTGGTAAAAAGTTTTTGCATCACCCAGCCCAGGGGTCAGGGGAGGGGAGAAGATGAGTGGCTGGTGGTCGATGGCCTGGCCCCCCTGAGGGCACAGTTGAGATGGGAGGAGGCGGGGAGCCAGGAGGGACACAGCGCCGGTGGGTAAGTCAGCCACACTTCCTGTTTGGTTATTTCCTGAGGAAGTGGAAAAATCGTTTATCTGGGACCCCTAAAGTGACCCTCTGACCTGACCCCTGTCACCCAGCTGCTTCCTAGGGCAGGGTGCAGGGGGGTGGCTGGGGGTGGCTTGTTTTGTTTGAAAAGGCCATCTCAGCACCATGGCTGGTGGGGATACGAGTCCCCCCACCACCCTCAGCCCACATCCGGGAGCGGGAGGCACCCTGCCTACGGCCCCTGCTCTACTAGGGGTGTGTTTGCAGATGCTCTGTGAGAGGAAGGTGCCTCCTGCCCACTGCCCCCTCCTGGCCTGAGGTCCAGGGGCCCCCACATTCCCACCCAGGAGCTGACAGGAATAGTTCATTGGACACCCGCTGGCCCCTTCCTTGACCTCAAAGTGCCCCCGCGAGATAGAACGGTAAGGCTGGCCCTGCCCAGGACAGGAAAGGACAGAGTCCTTCTTAGTGGGGGGTTAGGGCTAAGCTAGACCCCCCCAAAGCTGTCGAGGATCTGGGTCCACCTCAGAGAGGCGAGGGGGCTCAGCACCATGTCCTCTTCTGAGTGTCTGTCCTGGCTGTTGGGGCATGGGGCCAGCATGTACCCCAGTGAGTGGGGACCAGGCCTCTCCTGAGTGTGTTTGAGCAGCCCCTGATGGCAGGGGCCCGTCTGAGTGTCCGCCTGCAGGCTGTGTCTCAGGATTGGGATTTTTCAGTGTAGTGAGAGGAGATCCGAGAAAAGAACGCTTGTGTCCCCCTCCCACACACACACCATGGCCACTTGTTTTCACGTGTTCAGCCTGACCACCGAGGCCTGCAAAGCCTCGCCTGGCCTTGGGGTGGGGGCCCACGGGTGCTGGGGGCTGCCACGACGCCCCAGTCTCATCCCACCCCAGCGCGTGTGTGCACACGCATACAAGGGCAGAACGGGGCAGACCCTTAGTAATGTTTAATACCGGTTGTTCTCAAACGTGCTAATTTGTAAATTGCTTAGCAGTGATACTGCTTACATGATGTGAATAATAACCACAAAGTTGTTTCAGTAAAATCATTCTTTAAGGAATTACAACACGATTAGTAACTGAGCAGTGTTTTCTTGCCTTTTAATTACTGCTTCATCCTGAGTAAAGGTTCCAGTTAGAGGTTTTTGAATGTTAATTACCACACTCTTATAGCCAAGACAACAGTGCATTTGACAAGACAGGTGACTGTGAAAATAGTGGCATCATTGAGAGCAGTGTGGCGCACAGAATAAACCGCATGGCGGTCACCTGTGAAGGTGGCAGCTCTGGCTGGAGCTGACCGCCTTGGAAGGGCCAGAAAGTACTTCGCCGGAGATCTTGAGCCTCCTGTGGGTTTACTGGTCCCTGTAAGCTGGGTTTAGGGAAACGTGCGTGCTGTTACAACTAACTGCAGGAAGATTTTTATAAGAAGTCATAAATTGCTGCTGAAACACTGCACAGAAGTGCTGTAAACGGTCATTTTAACGTCACTCCCTCTGCTAATGTGGGGTCCACATCCCCATAGGACCCTAGGTGGCACCTTCTGTCCCCTTTGTGAGGGACTGGTGTGAGCTGGGTGAGGAAAGTGGGTGTGACCTCTGCATCCATTCTCTGGAAGGTTCAGCGAGCTGTCACCTCCGTCGGATTCCTTTAACAAGTTGTGAGGTCCTCGAGGACGGATGCAGAGTCGGCAGATTCTGCCCCTTAGTCCTGGCACGTGGCCTGGCTTCGAGCTGAGGCCCTTGGGCTGAAGCAGGTGCTACCAGACAATAGGGCTGAGGTGGAGGAGGTGGGCTGACTGGGGCAGGTGGAGGCAGGGCCAGCTGGGTGCTGAGGAGGGTGCACGGGTGGTGTGGCTGGCAGAGAGAAAGCAAAGGCGGGCAGACCTGCTGCCGCCGAGTTAGTTCTGCCCAGTAAGGACACCACCCCCCTTGATTTTTAAGGCTGTAGATCTCAATGGGAGGAGACCACCCAGTTTTCTTCTGTTGTTGGATTTGAACTGCTGACCTTTCTGAGGAAGGGAGGAAAATTGAAATGGGTAGAGCATGTCGTTGGAGTCCTTGTATGTGTGAAAATGTTGGAATGGTTATATGTGTTCTTTATGATTTAAAAGTCACACACACACACGCTCTTGAGAGTTTGTGTGTGCAGGTGGGAGGAAGGCCTTTGGTGGCTGGGGATGGCGGCCTTTGATGCTTCACGGTGGTGAGGGACTTCAGCACAGTGGGCATACTGCAGGGTCTCTTCAGCGGAGTGGTTGACCTCTCGGAACCTCAGTCTTCCCGTCTGAGAAATGGGCGTTATAGTTGAAGCTCTGCATGAGGCCCTCTGCCTGTGCTCACCATCCCCCTAACCCTTGCTGACCTTTCACAGCCTCCGAGGTGGCTCCTGGCGGCACTGGCGACATGGCGGACACCCCCAGGGACGCTGGGCTCAAGCAGGCCCCTGCCCCCCGGAATGAGAAGGCGCCCGTTGACTTCGGCTACGTGGGCATTGACTCGATCCTGGAGCAGATGCGGAGAAAGGCCATGAAGCAGGGCTTCGAGTTCAACATCATGGTGGTCGGTGAGTCCCCCACCTCCAAGAGAGGCCCCCATGATGCACCCACGTGACCATGGGCGCACTCGGGCTCAGTCTTTCCATCTGTAGAATGGGTAACTGTCTGGCCTGCAGGAGGCTTTGTAGGGAACAGATGTGCCTGTGCGTGCCCCTGGGAGGGGTCCTCTCCTCCATCAGCTCCAGAGTGTCTCTGTCCCCACGTCAGGAATCCTGGTAAGCACCGTGCAGGCCCAGGGCTGTTGGTTCTGCTTCCACTCAGGGACCCTGTGTCCCCCCCAGGGCCTTGAAACTGTTGCCCTGAAATAATCTTTACAGTTTGAACTAAAAATACTCAGTCACGCACACACACACACTCACAAATAGACACATGCAAGTGCACACACAATCACACACACACACTCTGCCATCAAGTTGATGCCTCCCCGGTTCCCACATGGCCATCTTTGCAGAAGCAGACTGTATCGTCTTAGTCCCTTGGGGCAGCTGGTGAGGTCAGCCTGTCAACCTTTCCGTTAGCAGCTTGACCCGATCGATGGCCACCATGGAGCCTACAGAACAATGAGTCAGCTGTTGTTAAGGAAAAACACTGACTGGGCCGGGTGCTCTTTAAGATGTATCAACATGCGCTCAGACTGACAACAGCAACTTGAGAGAACAGGCAGAGGCTTGGGAGCAGTGGCTTCATGTCCGCAGGGGAGGGTGGCGCAGAAAAGCAGTAGGGGGACGACCCCAGGGCCCCTGGAAGGGCATCAGGGCCCCGAGCGGTCTGCGTGGACTGGATTGGCACGTGTGCGGCTGTGCGTGCCTTCAGCGACCTCCACGTCTCTCCCGCAGGGCAGAGCGGCTTGGGGAAATCCACCTTAATTAACACACTCTTCAAATCCAAGATCAGCCGGAAGTCAGTGCAGCCCCCCTCGGAGGAGCGTATCCCAAAGACCATCGAGATCAAGTCCATCACACATGGTGGGTGCCGGGGCATGGCAGGGGACAGGGAGGTGGGGGCACCCTGCTCGCCAGTCGGTCCCCAGGGGTCTCCTCTGGAGTCTGGTCCTTGGAGGCCCTCTGCCCAGCATCCCCGCCCTGTATTGTCACTGCCCACCGCTAGGTCCTCCTAACGCCCTTATTTGTTCTGGGTTGGCCAGTTGGCCCGAGGCCTTGTCCAGCAGACAGGACCTGCCCTCACTGGGTGTCTGTGAAAGGCCTGGCCCCCTCTGAGTGTGGTGATGGGGTGTGTTCTGCAGACATTGAGGAGAAGGGTGTGCGGATGAAGTTGACGGTGATTGACACGCCAGGCTTCGGGGATCACATCAACAATGAGAACTGGTGAGTCTGGGGGTGGTGGGTGACAGCCCCCAGGGAAGAGCACAGCCTTCCAGGGTCCTGAGACCCCACCTTCAGGACAGGCAGGTCCACGACTTGCCCTGACGCCACATGACCAGGAGCTCCAAAATTCTGGACCTCAGTCTCACTGCCCTGAGGATCCTGTCCCCCTGCCCCAGCCCCTGGAGTCAGGAGGACAGGCAGGTTGGGGGTTGAGGTGTGGGCTGGTAAGGCTGGGAGTGTGGACCAGAGAGAAGCTGTCCTGACGCGTTGTCCTGACCCTGTGCTGTCTGACCCCGTGCTGTCCTGACACATCGTCTTGACCCTGTGCTGTTCTGACGTGTCGTCCTGACCCCGTGCTGTCTGACCCCATATTGTCTGACCCCATGCTGTCCTGACACGTCGTCCTGACCCCGTGCTGTCCTGACCCCGTGCTGTCCTGACCCCATGCTGTCCTGACCCCATGCTGTCCCGACACGTCGTCCTGACCCCCATGCTGTCCTGACCCTGTGCTGTCTGACCCCGTACTGTTCTGACACGTCGTCCTGACCCCGTGCTGTCCTGACATGTCGTCCTGACCCCATACTGTTCTGACACATCATCCTGACCCCGTGCTGACTGACCCCGTACTGTTCTGACGTGTCGTCCTGACCCCGTGCTGTGTGACCCCATACTGTTCTGACACGTCGTCCTGACCCCCGTGCTGTTCTGACACGTCGTCCTGACCCCGTGCGGTCTTACCCTGTGCTGTTCTGACACGTCGTCCTGACCCCATGCGGTCTGACCCCGTGCTGTTCTGACACGTCGTCCTGACCCCGTGCTGTCCTGACACATCGTCCTGACCCCATGCTGTCTGACCCCGTGCTGTTCTGA
>NW_006399798.1:4393712-4394056 GCF_000299155.1 Elephantulus edwardii | reverse complement strand
TCGTCCTGACCCCATGCTGTCTGACCCCGTGCTGTTCTGACACGTCGTCCTGACCCCGTGCTGTCTGACCCCGTGCAGCTGGCAGCCCATCATGAAGTTCATCAACGAGCAGTATGAGAAGTACTTGCAGGAGGAGATCAACATCAACCGCAAGAAGCGCATCCCCGACACGCGCGTGCACTGCTGCCTCTACTTCATCCCCGCCACTGGCCACGCGTACGTGCTGCTGTCCGCCTCTCTGCTCACCCCGCCCCACCCGGCACTGTCCCCAACCTTCATAGTACTGTCCACCTGCCCCACCTGGCGCTGTCCACCTGCCCCACCTGGCGCTGTCCACCTGCCCC
>NW_006399798.1:4378741-4393612 GCF_000299155.1 Elephantulus edwardii | reverse complement strand
TGCCCCACCTGGCGCTGTCCACCTGCCCCACCTGGCGCTGTCCACCTGCCCCACCTGGCGCTGTCCACCTGCCCCACCTGGCGCTGTCCACCTGCTCCACCTGGCGCTGTCCACCTGCCCCACCTGGTGCTGTCCACTCTGCCCCACCTGGTGCTGTTCACTCTGCCCCACCCGGCGCTGTCCACCTGCTCTACACGGTGCTGTCCACCCTGCCCCCAGGGCCCATCTCCCCTACCTTCACAGTGCTGTCTACCTGCCCCCAGGGCTCCTCCACTGAGATCCTCTGTCTGTTCTTGGCCTTGCACTTTTTTTTCTTCACTGGAGCTTCCCTCAGCCCCTGTGGGACCTACCCACCAAGGAACCCCAAAGCTCTGTCCTGGGCCCTGAGTGTGACCCCATTTCCCTCTCTCCTGAGCTCCATCTGACTCAGTGATTCTATTCTAGCCTCAGGCCGCTGGACATAGAGTTCATGAAACGCCTGAGCAAAGTGGTCAACATCGTCCCTGTCATTGCCAAGGCTGACACGCTGACCCTGGAGGAGAGGGTCTACTTCAAACAGCGGGTAGGACCCTGGCCTGGGGTCTGCCCCCAGCAGCTAGGTCAATTACTTTGTGTTCACCCCCTAGCCCTGGGGCCTTGGAGGGGTTCTCAGTAAACAGTTCCACCTGGTGGGGTTGCTTGAGGGCTTCGGACCACGTGACCTGGAGCTCCCTGCTTCCAGGAGTGCAGTGGACAGAGGAACCGTGTCCGTCCTGAGCAAGTGGCTACTCACCTTCCCTGACCCAGAGGCCATGTGGGGGGAGAGGGAACGCTGGGTAGGAGCTGGCCTGGCTGATTCTTCCAAGTGGGGTGCACATTGGAACCCCTGGAAGTTTTAGAGCTCAGGAGCCTCTATCTTGGGGTGGAGGGGTGGTCCTCAAATCTCACTCTGACGACCCAAGTCCTGTAGACCCTCTGTCCACAGGCCACGTGGCAGGCATCCCCACCAAGGGTACCTCTTGTTTAGTGCAGGCTGGTGCACCCTGGGTCAAGATGGGGAGGTGCAGTGAGAGATGGTTTTTAGGTGGTTTCTTGGGGTTGAGATGAGCTTGGGGGGCAGAGCAGGGGACCCAAAGGACAATGGCCAGGCCCCCAGGGCTGCGCTGGCAGCCACAGAACCTGCCTGGTGCTGCATGTGGCATGGCGGGCTTGCTGTCCATTGGGCATCTGGCGGGCAGTGACCTCCTGCAAGGGCAGTGCCCCATCTCCTCCTCACCCCCAGATCACAGCAGACCTGCTCTCCAACGGCATAGATGTGTACCCCCAGAAGGAGTTCGACGAGGACTCAGAGGACCGGCTGGTGAATGAGAAGTTCCGGGTGAGTGTCCCAGGCAGGGGCCCGCCTGTGCTCGCCTACCCCCCGTACCTCTCAAAGCTGTTCCTGGGGAGAGGTGTCAGGGGAGGGTCCCCAGGGCCCATCCAGGCAGCCACTTGGGGGACAGAGAGAGGACTGGGTTTGAGCCAGAGTATGTCACCTGGCTGGTGAGGGACATGGTCCCCATGAGTACCTGCCCCTCTCCTGCCAGGTCTCTGTCTTCAGACCCCTAGGCTAGGGTCACCTCTAGGAGCCCAGGGAATGGACTAGCCTCTCTCCATGTGAGTGACTGCCCTGCCCTGTCCCTTCCCAGGAGATGATTCCCTTTGCCGTGGTGGGCAGTGACCACGAGTACCAGGTCAACGGGAAGAGGATCCTGGGGAGGAAGACCAAGTGGGGCACCATTGAAGGTACTGGGGGGTCAGACCGGGCTCACAGGGGTTGCCCTGCTGCCCAAGCCCCACAGGCCCGGCCACCCCGGGACACCATCTTGTTTTGTTTTCTACCTTTTTGTTGTGATTTGAGTGAACATTTCCAGAGCTAATTGGTCTCCCATTCAGCCGTCCATACGCACATGTCCCCAATGTTAACTGCAGGCCCCACATTGCAGCAGCACATGTCCCACTCCCTCCCTGTCATTCCTGTCATTCCTGCTCCCACTCCTCCCTTCCTATCTCTTCCTGCCTTCTGAGTTCGCTCCGGACACGTGCCACCCTTTGCTCACCTGTGGTTGGTTACCTCCTTCGTGTTGTTTGTTGATTACCTTGTAGACCTGTCTAGTGTTTGGCTGGAAATTTGGGTGAGATTGATTCCAGGCACAGTCGTGGGGTCCCACCATGTCTATCAGGCTTATAAGCCTGGTCTTTTTATGGTTTTGAATCTGGTTTCATGTTTTTTCTCTCACTCTGTCCAGGAAGTTTCAGTTGTGGCCTCTTTCCGAGCGGTCAGCAGTGGGAGCTGGGCACCATTTAGTTCTGGTCTCAGGGTTGTGGAGACTGACGTTCTCCTGGTCCTCCTTAACAGTCTTCAGTGGATTCATACCACAAAGCCCACGGTGTTCTGTGGTTTCTGAGTGAGAAGGGTACATTCCTCACGGTGGCAACGTTGTTGCTTTTTTCTGTTCTAGGTGTCTGTTTCCTTTGACTTAAACTCCTCCCCTCCCCCAGCGTCCCCTGCTGCCCTTAGAACAGCTGCTGTTTGTTCTGTAGATAACTTTCAGGAGCACAAGGCTCAAGGGTAACAGACTATCTTTTTGTAGTTAAACTGTTACTTTGTAACGTCAGGGGTTAGTTTCCATTTGAGGTTTACAGAGTGTAACTCAGGGCCCTGGTGCCAGGCACTGCTCCCTCTCTGCAGCTCTAGTCTTGGGTGTCCACAGTCCTGCCTGCCCCAGCGACTGGGGAGGTGTTTCTGCTGTGCTTATTTAACAGACGGGGAAACAGTGAGGCACATGGCTTCCCAGGTGTCTGCCATCACTGGGGGACACCATGCTTTCACCCCAGGCTGCCCTTTGATGGGAATACAGGCGAGAGTGAGGGAGGGCCCTTGTCCACAGGCCAGCTGGGCGACCTTGATCTCGGTGTCTCTGAGCTAGAAGTTCTTCTCATAGCTCGGTGAGCTCCAGGAACACACAGCCCCCGGCCCGGAAGTTCCCCATTGGCTGGGTGGTCTGTCTGAGTCCTTCCTGTGGCTTCTGGGAACACAGATCAGGCCGACCTGGGGGAGCCTATGGGCTTGGTCCCAGACCACCCAATAAAGCAAGTATTGTGATAAAACCAGTTACACTTTTTTTTTGTTTCTCAGTTCACCCTCCATAGGCAATAATACCCTAAACCCAAGCCTAAGTCAATTCAAATCACAGCCACGCTGCAGGCAGGGTGGGGCTGCACCCCTCCACCCCAACCTGGGTTCAGGGGTACCCTCTTGGAGGCAGATGGCCAGGCCTTGCCTCCCCCAGAGCTGTGGTGGGTGTGAACGTCTGACCAGTCATGAGTGCTTTTGTCACTGCGCCACCAGAGCTCCTTTGAAACAGCTACTGCTCTCCGTCGGCTCAGCGAGTCTCAGACTTCTGAGACTGTGAATCTTCACGAGAGGGGACTGTCCATCTTCCTGTAGAGCGGCCAGTGGATTTGAACTGCTGACCTCCCAGCATAGCACATTGCACGACGCCACTTGAACAGTCCTTCACTGGCCCGCGTGGGTTATCCTGAGTCAGAGTTGACTCAGCAGCAGCTGGGTTCTTTGGTCCCTCCTCTGTCATTCCCTCTGTCCACAGAACTCTGTGTTTGGGTGGGCGAAGGTTAGGGTGGCAAGAGGCTGGTGGAGACCCAGCAGTGGACACACATCATAGACTTGCCTCTGCTGCCCCCTGGTGGCGAGGTCCAGGCAGCTGCGGGGACTCCCACGAGGCTGTTTCCTGATGCTTTTTAACATCTCTGCAGCCTCAGCGACCAGGGACCCCTGTTTCCTGGTCCTTGTTAATATCTCTTCAGCCTCAGCGATGAGGGACCCCCGTTTCCTGATCTTTGTTAACATCTCTGCAGCCTCAGTGACCAGGGACCGGCCACGTCGTGGCTCCAGGCGGAGCTGAGCATCTCACAAAGCTAGCCTCTCAGGTTCTAGGGAAGTTACAGCCACTTTATGGCTTGAAAGAGCCCTGGTGGTGTAGGCTGCACCCTGGGAGGTTGGTGGTCCACATCCACTAACTGCTCATCTGGAGAAAGGTGGGCAAGTCTTCTCAGGAAGATTTTCAGCCTCAGAATCCTGACGGAGGTTTACTGTGAGCCCAGCTCCACTTGACAGCAGTGAGAACTGTGCTCAGAGGAAGGTGCTAATGGGAAGGTTGGCAGTTCGAATCCACCAGCTGCACTGCGGGAGAAGTGAGGTGGTCTGCCTGGTGACGATACCGTCTCGGAAACGCAGGGAGGACAGCTGTGCTCTGTGCCACAGGGTCACTGGGAGTCAGAACCAGGCCTGCTTGTTCTTAATGCCTAGTCAGTTTCTGTCTTTCCCCTTTGCTTTTCCCACCCCCTTGGGAATGCCTGGTGGGGAAGAGTTGCCACAGTCATGCCGCTGAGTTCCCTCCCAGGCTCACTAATCCACAGCTAACGCTTCACTGCGCTTCCGAGGCCGTAAATCACTCGGGAGGAGATTGCCTATCTTTATCTCAAGGACCCCCCCCCCGTCAGATGGCCCTTTATCACCCCATTTCATAGGCGTGTAAATTGAGGGTCAGAGATACAAGAGTGATTTTCCGGGGAAGGAAGCATGACTATACGCTCAAAACCACCACCTTCAGGGCTCTGCTCCTTCTCACAGCTCTCACTGCCCTTCCAAGCTTGGGAGGGGGGGAAGAGGAGGGCGTGACTGGGAGTCCCCAGCCCCCCAAATACCAAACCCGCTGCTGTTGAGCCACCTGCAGCTCATGCCAACCCTCCCCAGGGCGTCTGAGGCTGCACGGCGTGGGAGGAGGACACTGTCAGTCTTGTGTGTGAGAGGTGGCTGACTGGTGGGTTCAAACCACTGACCTTTCTTTATGTTAGCATCCTGACCCTAATAAAGGAGGCAAGTAACTGAGCCCCAGGGCGGCCAGGCGAGGTGAAGCTGAGTGGCGGGGGCCTCTCAGCCACTCCCAGCTTCTGCCCTGCCTACCAGCACATGGGGCAAAAATCAGACCCTTACACTCTGAGGAAAATCCCCATTTAGCTGTAATACAGGCCCTCTGGACCGCGCAGCCAGACACAAGGGGGTTCAAATCCTGCTTCTGGCCTTAACCAACCCCAAGCCTACTGCTGCCGAGTTGATTCTGACCAGGCGCCTCTGTCACAGCTCGTAGGCTGGGGACCCTCATGGCCATCTTTCTCCTGATGAGCAGTGGGTGGACCCAATCCGCTGACCTCTCCGTGGGCAGCCCGACGTGTGAGGTGCTTCACCCACTGTGCTCCTGTGCTGTTGTGTGCCTGTGAATCGACTGTTGTGTGCTAGTAGTCAGCTGAGACTCAGCAGCCCTGGGACAACAGATCTGAGCCCTGTACTGTCCCTCGTCCCCCAGTCTCTGCCTTGCTCAGTCCCACAATTGTGGTCACTCTGGTCATTCTGTCTGGCTAAGGGTCTTCCTCTCTGATGACCTGTCTTCTCTGGCTCACGCCTCTTTCCAAGGGCTGACCTGTCCTGACGACATGCCCAAACTAGGTGAGACATATACTCTCAGCATCCTGGCGTCTGAGGGGCGCTCTGGCTGTGTACCTCCAGACAGGTCACCTTGTGCTTTTGACTGTCCATGGGCGATGCTGTACTCTTCACCATCACCAAGTTCAAAGGCATCCATTTATTTCTTTTCTGGTCCTGCTTTTTTTGTGTCCCACTTTCTGGTGCATATGAAGCAATTGAAAACATCCTTGCTCTTTAGTGCTTTAAAGAGGCTCTTGATGGCTGATTAGAAGCTGGGATTTGGAGGGGTTCCCCAGTCCTGTCTTCTTAAGCTTACAGAACAGGCTCAGCGCGCCTTGCAGGGGGCGTGGCTCTTGATTTCTACCTGGCTCAGGTGGCAGCCACCCCTTTGCTCCCCACCTCTCTGTGGCTGTTGTCCTGGTGACCTGCTTATTGCCTCCTCGGAAAGCGTGCTGCTCTGGGGTGACTGGGTTAACGCCTGTTCAGTGATGACCGGATGGAAGTGGTGGTGGGCACAGGCCTTTTGTGAAGCTTAGCACTGAGATGCCCTGAAGCTGCCCCCAGACACTCCTGGCTGAGGGGGTACCCCCTGCCTTGGCCTCCTGGGTTCCCCTCTCCTCCTTTACCCTGTGGAGCTGCTGTGCTGATGCTCCTGTTTCTCATCTCTGTCCTGTGTGTGTAGCTGTGCTGCGTGGGCCAGGCAGGCCCCCAGTACCTGTGTGTGAAGGTACCCTAACACCTGGGGCAGCCGTGCTCCAGGGAGCGGGGAGTGGCTGCAGGTTTCCTCTTCCCTCCCCAGCATCCCAGCTCCTGTGTCCACTGGTGACCCCTGTGGAGGGTGGGTGGTCCCCGCCCCTAGATCATGCTGGGTCCCCCCAGGAGCTACACGCTAACGCCTTGTCTTCCTCTACAGTTGAGAACACCACGCACTGTGAGTTCGCCTACCTGCGAGATCTCCTCATCAGGTGAGGGGCCGGTGTGGAGGTGGGAAAGGGGGGCTTTGCCCCTGAGATTCTGGGGGACCTGATGGGGGCCAGCACCCATGAGGTCATGTGGGGGTGGAGGGTGGGGGATGGGGCAGAAGAACCCTGATGGGGAGTTAGTTTCAGGCGTGTCCTGGTGGAAGATGGCATCCCAACCCCAGGCCAGTGGGCCTCAGTCCTCACCCTTCCTATATGCCTGGCTGGAAGAGACATGGCCTCCTGCCTGGAGGAGGCGGCTGAGGGAGGCATGGACCTGGCAACTAGTGGCCAGCCCCTTCCCTGTACCTGCAGCACCCTTGGTGCTGGCCTGGCTCTCCAGGCTAGACCAGGGACCCTCAGCTCTGACCACTCTCCAGCACACTGCCCTCCCAGCTATGCCCCTGGGTGGCCCCTAGAAGCCCCAAGTTCATGTGCAGTCAGACCCATGTCCTGGGAGAACCTGGAGTCCCTGAGGGAGGGAGGCACTGACCCACTGCCCGCCCTGCCCCAGGACGCACATGCAGAACATCAAGGACATCACGAGCAGCATCCACTTCGAAGCATACCGGGTCAAGCGTCTCAATGAGGGCAACAGCGCCATGGCCAACGGCGTGGGGGACAAGGAGCCGGATGCCCAGGAGATGTAGACACCCCCTCTGCCCCCGGGCTGCCATCCCCCCCAGGCCCGCCCACCCGCCCCACTTTCTTTTCTATGTTTTTCTCCACGTGTCCTCTCCATCGGCCCCACCCACGCTGCCCAGGAACAAGCTCACATGTCCCCTGTTACCTGTGCTCCTTCTTCGTCCAGGCCTGGAGCTCTGCTGGGTGGGCCTCAGCTGGGGGCCAGGGCCCCGGCCACTCCTGACCTGCTGGACTGCAGCCAGCATTGGACAGAGAGGATCCACTGACCCCAGCTCCGAGGGGCCGGGCGAGCCAGCCTCCCTCCTGGGCAGCCTGGGTGGGACTCCCCTTTTGTGGGTAGGAGGGGTCCCCGGCTTCCTTTACCGGGCCACACGCTCACCTCTCCTCTGAGTTGGGAGTAAACCCAGAAAGCCAGGGTTCCTCCCTCCCCTCTCCTGCTGGGCCTCAGTGAGAACTGGGACCCCACCTGACCCTGCTCCTAGAAGGAGGAGTTAACTCCACAAGAGGAAGCTGCCAATTGCCTAGACACGGGAGGGCTGTCTGCTGTCAGTGCAGCGACCCCACAAGCCTTTCCCGAAGCAGAAAGTGCCTTCAATTCCTGCCCCCACCAGCCAGCGGACTCTCCCCAGACCCTCGGAGAGAGGACAGGTGTCTTCATCTCTGCTACGTACACTCACATGTCATGGGGATGGGGGTGCCGCTGCACCGGGAGGTTCAGTTTATGAAGACAAAGGGGAAAGCCCCACCCCACCCCACCCCACCCCTACTTTTAGAAGGTCCAGCAAATGCACCTGGCATAGAAGCGGGGGAGGAGCACTGTAGGCACCAGCAGGGAGGTAACAGCCTAGTGAGTGTGGAAGAGAGTCTGTGTAGTTTCTGGTTAGACTCGAGATGGACCCCACCCCTGGGCAGCAACAGATGATTGAATGCTTGTCTGCTAATCAACAGATTGGGAGTTCAGGTCCATCCAGAGGGGCCTCGGAAGAAGGACCTGGCAATTTACTTTCCCAGACTCAAGCCACGAAACCCATGGAGCAGAGCTCTTTGGCACACAAGGGCCCCGCATGCCCCAGAGTCAGCAGCTGGCTTTGACCCAAGATGCTCTGGTTATGCGAATGTCCAGTCAGCTGCCTGAACACATAGCAGCCGCCAGTGTCACAGCGTGGCTGATGCCAGGATCTGCAGGAAGGCAGGAAGGCCGGGCGACCCTGGGGGACTTTTTGTCCCAAACACGCCTGGACCTTTTACACCTTGGAGGACACACTGGTGTAGCCCACACAGAGTTGTGTTGACATCACAAAGACTCTGCTTCTCTGATGGTTGGAATCTGCCGGCTGCTCCGACTGAGAAGGATGAAGTGTCTCCTCGGCAGTTTGTAGTCTCACAAGCCCTGCAAGGGGTCAGCAGTGAGTCAGAACTGACCCCTCAGAGCCAGTGAGGACGAGGTGGGGAGTGCGCGTGGGAGCTCCTAGGACCCCTGTGCTGCCAGACCCAGCAGGCCAGATTCCAGTCTGTTCTGAGAGGGGGGAGGGCTTGGCCTCAGCTCTGAGATTAGACACATGGAGACGCAGGCTTCCCAGGTGGTAGAGAGCAGGTGGAGGTGGGCCTGGGCTGCAGGTGTGTGCACATCCATCCTGTGCACTAACTCCACCTGCATTCCGTTTCCGACCCCTTCCACCTAAGCAGTAGGGCCCCTCATCACACTCTCTAGGGACCCCACTTACTTGCTGCATTGCCATGTTTTTGCCAAAAGCGCCATGATTCTGAAGGAAGTGCCCGAGCCCAGAGCGTGGGATGAGCAGAGTGCGGGTGTTGGTGTCCTGGGCACCCCTTCCCAGCGAAGACCAGGCTCAGAGTTCCTTCCTTGTAATCAGACTTTGAAAGAATGTTCGTTTCATCATGATCTGTTCCACAATGGCCTTTTGCTATGTGCCTCCTGAGAAATTAGTCTCTTTTTGTATAAATAACAAAGTGTTGGAAATGTATTTCCTGAAATAAATGTTTCAAATGCAAACCCAGAACAATCCATGGTGGGAGTTTCTTCTCTGGCCTGGAAACGCAAGGCTCCTTTGCATTCAGGGTGGACTCAGGGTGGACGTGAGTGGCTGGGGGTGGACAGGAGGGTCAGACCTTGCTCTGCACTAACTGGAGGAGGCTCACAGCGCCACCCAGTGGACACTCTCGAGCTCACGAATAAATTAAGATTTGCTCCTCACTTCCCAATCTCAGTAGAATTTCTAAAACGCTTGTTGATTAAATGAGCCCCAAGCACGTAACTTGAGAACACAGAGAAACAGAACAAGTTCTTGAGAATTTGTGCCTCCAATGTAGTTCTTTAGGGTGAAAATAAGGGACTTTAGGGGACTCAAGGTTTCTGCTCAACTCCTGACCTCAGGGTTGGTGGTTCAAACCCACCCAGACATGTCACAGTAGAACAAGATGGTGGTCTGCTTCCATCAAGAAACAAAACTGCCAGGGAGCCCTAGTGGCCTAGTGGCAAGAAGCTGCACTGCAATCCCAGAAATATGTGGTTCGAATTCAGCAGAGCCTCTGGTGAAGGAGGGACAAGCTCCTCCTGTACCAGTCAGATCCGATTTGACCATACACACACACACAAAATAATAAAAGTTAAAAAAAGAAACAAAACTGCCGTGGACCCAGTTCCAACTTGCGATGTCTTCCCAGCATGGTTTTGAGACCTGGAGAATTGCCTGGCTTCTCCCCTCCAAGGCTGGTGGATTTGAACCCCTGACTTTTTCAATAGCAATGCAACAAAATGCATCACTGCCACCTTAGGATCAAAACCCCCCATGTGGTGCAGCCCTGCTCTCTAACACATGGGGCCCCCTGGGCGGAATCCAACAATAAGTGGGGAGGAGGTTGTTACTTTGTTTAATGTCAGCATGATTTTTGAGGATTAGGGTCATCAACCAGGGTTTTAGAAGCTCCCCTTTACTGAAATGATGAGAAAGCGAAGAACAAATCTTAATCTGTGCAAGGGGGTTAGAGTGTCCACTGGGAGGCGCTGTGAGCCTTCTCCAGTTCGTGCAGGCTTGCAAGTAAGTTGTTGTGGGCTGTTGGGCTGAGCTGGGTGGCCGCTTGGTCAAGAATGCTCTGAAATTGCTAATTGATGCTAAGCACTTTCCTACCAGCTGAATTCATTCAGAGAGAACGTGGCCCCAGTGGGTCTGGTTCTGGGAACTTAATTTATTTACAATCCACTTTAAGAGTCTAGGTGCAGGGGATTCTGGTCTGGAGTCAGCTTTGCCCAGAGGGAACCTCTGCCCCATCCCTGGTGCTGCTGCTGCCTTAAACTTAATCAGCACGGCTGCCCCAGTCATGTTCTCAATGCTGAACTCTGTGCCCTCCACCTGGGGCCTTGAGTAACCCCACATCATGCAGCCCCCTGAGCCACGAATACCTGTCCAGCCCACCTGTACCTCCCACCCAAGGACAGCCAAGAGCAAGCCGGCACTGGCGCTTCCAGTGAAGTCTGTGCTGGAGAATCAGGTGAACGGTGCCTGGGCTGCCTTGGCTGTGGAGTCCTGTAAATGCAGAACTGGAGGGGCTACGGTCGGGAAAGTCTGCTGACCACATGAGCCGGGCACCTCGGAGGACCCTCACTACCCTGACCTGGGCCCCTGAGCTCTGGCCCCAGGCTTGTCCAGCCCCAGGGCGTCTTTGGGCCACATGATGAGCCAACCTCAGAGGAACCTGCGATGAGCTGGGAGGCCTGGACTGGTGCAGTGTGGGGATGGGCCTGGGGAGCCTGCTGGGGAAGGCCAGAGACCCCAAGGAGTGGAGGATGGGGTCTTCTAGGCCACTCCCACCACCACCCTAGTCCCAGCTGTAAACCCCTGCCTGTGCTGTGCTGTCCCCACAGGGTCCAGCCTTAGAGAACAGAAGCTCCCCCTGCAATCCTGAAGGTGCACGGTTCGAATCCACCAGATGTTCTTCGGCAGAAGGAGAGGCAGTCTCCTCCTGTGCCAGTCAGATCTGACTTGATGGAACACAACAAAGAAAAAGAAAATAGAAGCGCCATTGGTCCTGGCCCTGTCTTCACCCGTGAGGGGGGTTCCCACCAGCTCCACATAATTCCCTGCCAGACTTCCACTGAGCTTTCTGTCAGTTCAAGACAGCCCTGAAAACGATGGAAGCTGAAGGGGTGTGTGTGTAATGAAGTTGGAGCTCTATAATTTAGCAATTACTGTAACCCACACTTGTAATTTAGGGGGTTTCTTATAATTCTCTTTGTATTCTCTCACACGTGCTCCCGCTCGCTCTCAGTGCAGCTTTAATGACTTCTTCTTTAGTGCTCCTGATGCTGGCTCTTGTCTCTTCCCAAGTCAGCTTCAGAGCCCACCGAAGTGGGCAAATGACACTTGTGCTGCTTTGCAGGGGTTAAAGAGGGTAATAGGTTTAACAGCTCCCTGTGAAGCCCCGTTTGTTTTGGCGACTGGGCATGCTGCTTTCACCCTGAGTTCACCCGCTGGCTTGCTCATCAATGCAGACGGCATCTGCTGGACAGTGTGCCTTCACCTGCCGGTCTGGAGCCCAGTCACACCAGTCTCCTTACAGTCTCTGCTTTGTGCCAGTGACGGCTTTGTCCCCGGATCTTTGTTCATGTTACCTGTTGGCTCACTTAAACAGTCTTTGAATTCCTTCCTAAACCATGGTCTTTCCAGTCACTTACTGAAGGAAGATTATGGCAGTTGCCCCACTACCCCCAAGCTTGACTACTTCCTGAGAAACTTAATAACACCTGAGCTGGTCACATCAAGGACCAGACCAGACAATGGATCCTGATAAGAGTCTGAGCTTGAGAAAAGAAAGAAAGAGAGAGAGAGAGAGAGAGAGAGAGAGAGAGAGAGAGAAAGAGAGAAAGAGAGAACAGAGAAAGAGAGAGAGAGAGAGAGAGAGAGAGAGAGAGAGAGAGAGAGAGAGAGAGATAGGAGCGAGGAGGCGAGAGCAGCGGGGAGAGGAGAGAGGGAGAGCGTTAGGAAGGAGGCAAAGGTGACGTTTGTGATGTGCTCATGAACAGTAGACTCAAGATGCACAGATGGAATAAGCCTGGACGGCTGAGACTCTTGGCAGTCACCATGACGGGGACTTTATTGAAATTCATTGTTCACAATACTTTGTAAAATTGTAAAGTATTTTTAAGGAAGTGGAAATGTAGAGCATGGTCAATGCACAGATGTGACTTACCTTCTACCAAACAATGATTGTTGTACAATATTTTAGCATAATTACCCCAAATGAAGAGGAAGACAGTGATTGTTGGTCATTTTCTGAGCCATTACCCTTTAGTTACAGTGTCTGGATGCAACATATTTTTACATTAGCACGGCATAATACGGAAAGGCGTGATGAAATGACCGCTCTGTGCCTATCTAAAGTGTAACTACTAGTGCCTCTCCGGTAAGCAAAGAAGAATGAAGAAAAGACTTTTAGCCCAAAGAGTGCACAAACCACGTCTGCTTCAGTCCCCACGGCGCTGAGCCTGAAGGAGCTGGACGGTGCGTTTCTGCTGCTGCTGACCACTCTCAACAGAAGGTCCTGACACAAGGGAGAAGGATGTGGACAAGCCTCAAAGGAAAAAAAGACCATCCCTCCTGGTCTGATAGAGATTAGTGGACGCCCAAGACTCTGGCCGTCATCCCCGTGAAGTCGGGTATGGAATACAACCCTTGTGACTCAGCTCCCAGCCGGGCCGCTGACGGGTGTGTGACGTACGGGCATGTGACGTGGAGCTGTGAGGTTGGAGAGGAACACTGAGCAGCCCATGGACTTGCAGGAGAATAAACAGATACATCTTGGAAAACATGTAACCAGCGTGCTCCCTGGAGGTGAGGATGGCGAAGCTCCAGCTCACACGTTGCTAGGAAGGGCTGGTCCTTGGGAAAAGACCTCATGCTTGGAAAGGTGGGAGGTCAGAGAAAAAGAAGGCCCTCAATGAGGTGGACGGCCCAGTGACTGTAACAGGGCTCACATATGTCGGAGACGGTGAGGATGGCCCGGGATAGGGCTCAGGTCTGTGGTTCGTAGAGTTGCTGAAAGTCACCCTTCACTCGACAGCACATACAAACCACAGTGCAGTTCCGAAGGCATGCGGTTCAAGCCCGTCAGCTGCTCCCGGGAGGAGGAGGGCCGTCTCCTTTCACGTGATTTACTGCCTCTGAAAACCCACTGGACGTCAGCTATGAGGGCTGTCACATGGACAGCGTACAACAGCAACAATGTTATAAAATATGTAGGAATTGTTGAATAGAAACCTGATTTACTCTGTAAACTCTCATTGAAATTACCACAAAAAGAGTGATTTCTCTATGTAAGGATAAAAGACTGTGATGTGTGTAATTCACCTCCTCGGCAGTCACTGCCCACTCCCCCAGCCCCCTGCCTTGCTTCAAGGGCTCTTCACTTTGTGCAAGCCCAGTTGTGTCATCTCCGTAACTAACACAGGTCGTTAATGAGTCTCTCTCCAGTGCTGTGCTTCTCTGTGATGTGCTCAGTATACAGATTGAATAGGTGTGGACACAGGACATGACCCTGACAGACCCGGCTCCTGATTTTAAACCAAGCCACATTCCCTTGTTCGGATCACACAATGGTGTCTTGGTCTACGTATAGATTTCTCATGAGCACAATGAAAACCTCTGGGCTTCTCACTCTTTTCAATGTTATCTATAGTTTATCATGACCACACAGTCAAATAACATTAACTAGTGAATGCTGTTGTTGGTAGGTGCCATCAAGTCGACAGAGACTCAGCAAGTCTGTGCGAATCTGAACGTGCCCTGGCCTGAACCATCTTCACAGTCTCTGAAATGGGTGAGCACATTGTTAGAGTCACTGTGGCAGTTCACCTTGGAGAGCGTCTTCCTCGTCTTTGACCCTCTACCTTTCCCACCATGAAGCCCCTCCTGCCAACACGTCCAAAGTGTGTCAGATGGAATGTCACCGACTTTTCCTCCAAGGCGCGTCCTCGTCACACTTCCTCCGAGGGCATTTGTGAGTCCTCTTGACAGTCCATGGCACACTGAGTATTCTCCAAATCAAAGGCACTGGTTCTTCTGGCATCCTTAGCCATTGTCCAACTTTCAGATGCATAGCACGTAACTGAAAAGACCATGGCTTGTATCAAATGCACCTTAATCTTTGTTTAAGCTGATGTCCTTGCTTTTTAGCATTTCGGAGAGTTAAGTGACACGTCTTTTGATTTCTTGACTGATGGCACCAAGAAGGCTGATGATGGACTCAAGTAAAATTAAGTAGTTGACAACCTCAATCTTTTCTCCATTATGAATGGCTTAATCTTTAGTCATTAATTGTTTAATAAATTAAATCTGATATATGTACAAGACTTTTTCTTTTTTTTTTTGTCCTTGAGAAAGTTGTCAGCACCATGGATCAGGAAGGGTGATCTGGGAAAGAAGATCCTAGAACAGTCCAGGGGTGGACAACTTCCTCAGTCCCTGTAGTTCACTTTACCGTGTGCTCTAATTGAGCAAAGGCAGCTACAAAGTGCGGTGTGTGCACATTCTCATATTTTTTAAGAGGTCATTTGTTTTCTAAGAAGTTAAGCATTAGTGACATGGGTACCAGATGTCCCACAGTCTTCTTCGGTCCAAAGGGTGTGCTGGGAGGTGCAGGGAGAACGTGGCCAAAGGCAAGTGTCCAGGTGAACCTCCGCGCTGCCTCTGAACTGCTGCCTCTTCCATCTTGCCTGGGTTCTCTCCC
>NW_006399798.1:4375675-4378641 GCF_000299155.1 Elephantulus edwardii | reverse complement strand
AAGGAAGGAAGGAAGGAAGGAAGGAAGGAAGGAAGGAAGGAAGGAAGGGCTAAAACCTAACTAAATGAACACACCAAATGCCAAGAAGTACTGTCTTAGTCCTCCCCAGGTTCCCAGTAAAAAAAGAAACCCCCCAAACTTCCCGCATGCTGTTTGGATCCTGTCTGCCTGCTGTAAGGCTGGGTCACCTGGCGTCCCTTTCAGACCGCGCAGCAAAGGCCTGTTTGTTTCTTGGGACCAGTTCCCTTTTTAAAAAAAAATTATTATTTTTGTGTGTGTACCGTCAAATCAGATCCGACTGGTACAGGAGGAGATTGTTCCTCCTTCCCCAGCAGAGCATCTGGTGGATTTGCAGTGGGATTGCAGTGCAGCTTCTTGCCACTAGGCCACCAGAGCTCCCCTTGGGACCAGTTCCTTTATTCCTCTCCCTCACGCCCTCGCACTCCCTTTTTATATCTAACACCTACTGTGCATCCAAGAGCTAGACAATGGGTAAGGAGGACAGAAGAAGAACCAATGCATTTCTGTTGTGGTGTTGGAGAAGTGTGCTGACTATCTCAGGGATGGTCAAAGGAACAAACAGATACGTCTTGGAGAAAGTGCAGCCAGAGTGCTCTTGGAAGGCAAAGGTACCAAAGCTTCATCTCACATACTCTGAGCGTTTTGCTACGAAAGACTCTTCTTGGAAAGAGACATCAGGCTCAGAAAGGTGGAAGTCAGTCAGTGAACGAGAGGAAGACCGTCAACAAGATGGATTCACCCAGTGATGGCAACAGGGGGCCCACGGGGTCACCGATGGGGAGGTCAGGGCTCAGATCTATTGTTCACAGGGTCCCTATGAGACTTACTTGACTTGATGGCCAACAATAACAACATGCTCACTGGTGAGAGTCTCAGCCACAGAAGACTGGACCTTCTTTCTCTAGAGCTCTGTAGACTTGGAGGAAGACAGATAATGCACCATGAGTCTCATTTGCAGAGTCGCAGGTGAGTCTCATTCGCAGAGTCGCAGGTGTTGACAGAGTTGATGTTGAGGATTGTGAAGATGATGTGAGAAGAAATGTGGGAACCAGATTGGTGAAGAAAGAAAAAAGAGAGGCACAAGCATGGAAAGAGTACTTCCCTGAGGGGACTGCTAGTGGGGTGGGCACGAAGGCAAGAAACATCCCTGGGGGAAGCCAAATATTAAACTAAATGTTAAACCAAATGCTTAACCAGGAATTGAAGGAGCTGCAAATACAGGCCGGAATTCCTCCTGGGACAGATCACAGGAGTCAGGCACCAAGGCAGCCTCAGCAGCCCCTTATCAATTCTTAGATTGTGTTTACAAACTCCTCCTTCGGAGACAAACATGAGGTTGTCAACAGAGAAGAGTTTAGCTTCATTTGCATAGAATGATCTTTCTGATTTGCCCCCTGGCTATTCTCAATAAAGTCACAGAGAAGCTTGGTTGGCGCTTCAGTCTTTGTGCTGTTCACCCCTGCCTTACCTCTTTCTCTCCATCCTGGGTGTCCCTGTCTCTTCTTTGTCCCTGGTTGACAACACATCCCTGTGGGGTTACAGACAAGGAGGATCGTAGATGGAAGAGTGACAAACATTCCAATCCGACAAACAGAAACAGAACTACTGGGGTCATCATGGTATTAATAATACCAGACAGAGCTAAATTTAAATCCAGAAGTGCTAACTGAAATAGAGATGGAGGCCACAAGGCTGATAATGTATCCTGAGACATCTAAACAAAAACTGAAGATTAAGAATAAAGAGGTAGATGTGGAACTCTGGCAGCCTAGTGGCAAGAAGCTGCACTGCAATCCTAGAGGTCCACATTTCGAATCCACCAGATGCTCTGCTGGAAAAGGAGGGGCCATCTCCTCCTGTACCAGTCTGATCCGATTTGACAGTACACACACACACACACACACACACACACACACACACACACACAATAACATTTTTAAAAAAAGAATAAATAGGTAGAAAAACGAAATGAGATTTCAATCCATCTCTTTCAGCACATCTAAGGAAATGTCGAAGAAAAAGAAAGGAGGATGTGGAGATGCTAAATATCACAGTCAACAGGTGGATCTAATATGTGTGTGTAGGAAAAATGTGGCGCCAAAGCAGAGACTATATTTTCTTTTCACGTGGTCTTGGACATTTGAAAAGAACTGCTCACATACAACACGGCACTGTTGTCCAGGGAAGCCACGCCATTGCCCCCTGCATACGGTGTGACAAGACAAGCACACATTTTAAAACAGTAGTTAGATATGGCTGAGTCTTCCCCTTCCTGAATTCCTGAAGGTCACAATAACCAGACAGAACATTATAAACCTAAAGAATAAAGATACGGGAAGAGAAGAGACAGGGTGAGTGAGATCAACAGAAATTTGGATGCTGGAGGACAAGTGAATAAGAACTGAGTTAGCCAATCAGAGAAAACTTGATGCTAAAGAAGATGTAAACTAAGTCATGTCTCAGGCTTCTCTAATGGTGCAGACTATCAGGGATTAGAGACTAATCCAGGAATTAGTAGACTATAAGGAATTAGTAGATTTTTCAGAAACTAGAGATCAATTCTGGAATTAGTGAGCTAATCCAGGAATTAAGAGATTTTCAGGAACTAGAGACCAATTCAGGAATTAGTGGGCTAATCCGGAATTAGTAGATTAAGTCAGGGACTAGTAGTCTACTAGAGATTAGCGACTAGCTCAAGAATTGGTATATTATCTTGAATTAGAAACTAATTCGCCTCTGTAATCATCCTACCAGAAAACTCTGAAGTACATTGTTTATCATTAAAATATTTATTTTGTTTAAAAAAAAGAAACCAATCCACGAATTGGTTGAGTATCAGGATTTAGAGAGTGGTTCTGGAATTGTTGTTGTTATGTGCCGTCGAGTCGCCTGCGACTCATAGCGACCCTATGTACAACAGCCCTAAACTCCGCTCTGTCCTGTGC
>NW_006399798.1:4369816-4373605 GCF_000299155.1 Elephantulus edwardii | reverse complement strand
ATCTGATTCCTATGCATGCCATCAGGTGAAATCCAGGTATATAACCTGCGTTTATGCCTCTTAAAAATGCATTTGCTATGAATAAGTCATAGTGGCAGCAAATCATAAAAAGCTGCATGTCTACTTGGAAACTGGAGAATTAGTGAATCGTCTATGTAAGAAGCAGACACTTTTCTACCTAAGGAGGAACTACTAATATATGTTACAGCGTGCACAATTCTCACACGTTCTCCATTGAATAAGAAAAGCAGAGTACGTAATTGTTGCTTTTTCACATTGTGGTGAAAATATACGTAGGAAAACATAAGCCAGCCATTTCTACTTGCGTCATTCTGTATGATGATCACGCTCTCCCGTTGTCCAGCTGCTCTTTTTAATTTTTTTGTGTTTTCCCCCACCCCCCTTGTTGTGTATGTACCATCGGATTAGATCTGCCTGGTACAGGAGGAGATTGCCCTCCTTCTGCAGCGGAGCATCTGGTGGATTTGAACCGCACGCCTGTCCAGCTGCTCTTGCTCTGATTTTCCAAACCAGCTCATCACTGTTAAGTGGACCCACTGCCTGCTGCGTAATAACTCTGCCATTCCTCCTGGCCCATCTCTGATACCTGCTACTAATCTTGGCTTTTATGGATTTACTATTTCCTCCTACAATATCTGTCTTTTTGTGGCTGTCTTATTTTGCTCAAGGGAGCTCTGGTGGTCTGTCTAGTCCATAGGGCCTGGTGCAGCTGACTCAATGAACACACTTCTTCAGCAGTCTGACGCTGTCAGCTGCTCCTCAGAGAAAGATGGGCACTTTTGTCCCATGCAGTTGACAGCCTTGGACTCAGTGGCAATGAGAATGAGAATTTCTGTTTATGTGTTTTAGCTGATGTTGTGATATGCGTCAGAGCCCGTTTCGTTTTATGAGTAATATTCCATTGTGTGTGTGAGTGTGTGTGTGTGTGTGTGTGTGCGTGCGTGTGTGTGTGTGTGCACGCACACACTCCATTTACCCACTCATCTGCCAATGGACACTTGGGTGGTCTCCGCTTCCTATCCCTTGTGGAATAGTCTGCAGCGAGCGCTGGTGTGTGGGTTACAGTTTGCATCTCTGCCTTCATGTTTTCTCTGTCTACACCTAGGATTGAGATTTCTGGGTAAGGTAAATAAAATATGACCCACTCTTCACTATCTCATTTAATGTTTTATATGTAGGATGAATTAAAAAACCCTACTCTGCAACCATTATTTGCACATTAAGAACAGTTAGCCTGGCTGGGCCGTGATTCTTACGGTTTTGAGAGTTATGTGATGATGTAATCTGGTAATCTTTATCCATTCTGTGATCTGATGTGGACAGCCTCTGTTTTCACATAATGTCCACTACTCAGAGTGACTCAGTCTGTGAAACCTCCAGTCGTTCATTCCAATGAATGAGTAGTGGATGTATCTGATGCCCTTCTGGATGTATTTGGATGGATATACTTCTTTCTTGTTTTATTTTAAAAATATATTAATACACTTGTTATTTCTTATCTTCTTTGATGAGAATATTGAACGCTTTGAATGAGTTTTTTTAAAATTCATTTTAATGAAAGTTTACAGAGACTTAGGGCTCTAGTCATTCATTGTTGTACTTTTCTCCCTGCCCAACCTCCCCCCAATTCACTCTTCTTGAAAAGTTAAACTCTTTGGTTTTGCAATCCCTCTTGAATTCACTTCTAAATAAAACTTTGGTTATATCCTGTTGTTTTTTAAAGAGCCTAAGGAATTTTATTTCCCTTTTGATCTGATCATTAGTTAGGGGATGAGTTCCATTTCCCCAAACCATTGGTGTTTCTTTTTCTTTTCTGCTTAAGCTTGACTATTAGTTAGGTTTTTATGTGTGGCTAAGAAATGTAGCTTGCCTGTTTCTTGCTTCATGGAATAAGACAGAAAGCAGATTGCATGTGTATTTCCTAACATGTTTTGGCATATCCTGAATGTTGACAATGTTTCCCACTAGTGAAGTTTTTAACAATTGCTAAACTTAAAAAAATATATTGTTACACTTGTAAACTTTTTTATTTTTAAAAATTTTTTAAATGTTATTTTATCATTTTGTGTGTGTGTACCATTAAATCGGATCTGACAGGTACAGGAGGAGATTGTCCCTCCTTCTCCAGAAGAGCATCTGGTGGATTAGAACTGTGTACCTCTGGGATTGCAATGTACCTTCTTGCCACTAGGCCACCAGAGCTCCCTACTTTTAATTTTTTAAAAAGTATTTCTACTTGTTCTTGATGTTACCAATATGTTGTTACTATGAGGTGCTGTCTAGTCTAGTACAACCCATAGCCGCCCTATGAACAAAAGGGATCTGAACCCTGTCCTGTCCTGTGCTGCCCTTATCACCCTTGTCACCTGTAAACCCCTGGCTGCAGTCACTGTGTCAGTCCAGTTCATTGAGGGTCTTCCTTTCTTGCGCTAACCCGTCCACCTTTCCAAGCATGATGCACCTCTCCAAGGATTAGCCTCTCCTGGAAACATGACCAAAACATGTGAGATGAACTTTCACCACCACCCTTGCCTCCAGGGAGCACTCTGGCTGCATTTTCCCCAGGACATATCTGTTCTTTTGGCAGTCCATGGGGTATTCCGTAGAATGGCACTTCAAAATTTTCTACATGTCCAGTTCAGAGACATTGTTTACAGTTTTCAAATGTGCAGCCATTCTCATCTTCCTTTTCAGACTTGTTGCTCCACCATTATTAACACAATTTCATTTTCCTCATTTTTCTATCTAACCTTTCGAGTTGCTGTTGTCAGTTTGATCTCACAGACACAGTTCTCTACAAAAAAAAAGCACAGTGTCTAAAGCAGACATTCTGCAATAAGTAAGCTGAGCTGTTGCTTAATATAAATATGACTTCAGTGGATTTTTTAAAAATTCAAATATGATGCCAGTCTAGAGACTAAGGTGCACCTGATCCAGGCCATGGTCTTCACAATTACCTGCTATGCATCAGAAAGCTGGACAATGACTAAGGATGATAGAAGAAGAATTGATGCCTTTGAGTTGTGGTCCTGAAAAAGAGTATTGAACAGATCAATTTCTTCTATTTCTAGGAGAACAAATAGGTCTGTCCTAGAGAGAGTGAAACCAAGTTTCTCACTGGAGGATTTGGAAGCTCCATCACACATACTTTGGGCATATGGCCAGGAAGGACCAGCTTATGGATAAAGACATCATACTTGGAAGGGTGAAGGGATAGTGCAGGAGAGGAAGACCCCAGATGAGGTGGATTAACATGGTAATTGGCAGTGGGGTTAGGTGTGTTGGAGTCAGTGAGACTGGCTCAGGACAGGGCAGGGTTCAGAGCTGTTGTCCAGAGGGTCACTATGAGTCATGGACAACTCGATAGCACATAACAACAGCAACAACATGCCTTTTATTCTTAGGATTGAAGCCAGCACCTAAGTGCAATATTTTTAACAGGTAAAAAAAATCTGCTGTGTTTTGCTCTGAGCTGGGCCATGTACAGTTTCCCTAGATTTAGGAGCTTTGATGAGCTAAGTGCATGACTGCAAACCAAAACTTGAGTGGTTTGAACCCATTCAGTGGAAGAAAGATTTGGCAATCTGTTTAAAGACTACCGCCTAGTCATACTGTAATGTACAGTCCCTGTGAGTCAAAGACACCTAGGAGGTGTCTAACAGCAGTCCCTCAATTCCACATGGCCAGTGCCAACCTTCATTTCTGCAAGGCAGGAGGAAGCACCATGTCTGGAGTCCTGTGTATTTAATTATTGAGATACTCTTTTTT
>NW_006399798.1:4341831-4367404 GCF_000299155.1 Elephantulus edwardii | reverse complement strand
ACCATTTTACACTCCCACCAACAGTGAATAAGGGTTCCAGTTTCTCCCCAACCTTGCCAGCATTTGTTGCTTGCTGTTCTGTTAAATGTTGCTATTTTGACTGGGGTGAGATGATACTCATCATTTGTTTCACTTTGCAGATGCAAAGCCCAGCAAGCCGTTCAGTAGTATTGGTCACATTCTTCACAATGTATGGACATTCTCATTGTTTCCATTCTGGTTGTTCCATTTTCATTTATTTAGTCTCCCTGCCCCTTACATCCTCATCTTTGTTTTAAACTCATCATTGATGACTATTTGGCTTTCTGTAGGTGGTTGTCTTAATTACCTAGTGCAGCTATAAAGGGATACTACAAGTGGATGGCTTTAATAAACAGAAATGTATTCTTTTATAGACCTAATTAAGGGTGCCACTTACAGGAGAAACACCCCCCCCCACCGCCGCCATTGGTAGTGGAGAAAAGTCCTTATCTCTTCAGCATCTGTAGGGGAGGCGTCCCTTGGAGGTCCACAAATGTTCTGGCCTTCTCTGGTACCAAGCAGTTTCCCCAAGTCTGAAAGGACGTGCTCCACTCCTGGTGACTTTCTTGGTGGTCCTAAGAATCTTCCGCACTTGCCTTCCCCCGCTTATGTCCCCAATGACATAAAGGAATCACAGGCCACAGCCTTGGGGAACTCCTCTCACGTCTGACTGGCACTGTAATGGAATTAAGGAGTGTTGTCTTCTGCCTCTTCTACCACTGTTTGGTGCATCAGATCATGGGGGCCATTACACAGTTTCCACATCTTATCAGTGCATATGAGTATGGGGGCGGATAAATCCAACTTCTGACAGTGATGTCTTTCAGGAGCTCAGTGCTCATGCTATTAATAATCTCTTCATTGTGCCCTTGGCTAAACCATGTGGGCAACCCTAACACAGTGTGGAAGGAAAGAGTTAAGGACTTGATGTGCTCAAAACATTCAGGCTATGTCAGCAGAGTGGGAAGTCAAGCCACGCATCTTTAAATAAAGATATTTAGTGAGGGTGGGAACAGTGCTACAAGCACCACCACATATCAGAGCCAGATGTTACAGTCTGTTAGGCAAATTGTGAAGCCTACATTTCCAGTCTTGCCCAATAGCTTTTGGTTTTAATTTCCTCTTTAATATGAGTATAAATACTCCTTGTGAATTTTTACCTGTATGTGGGGAAAAAGAATGCCGCCACAAAGATCTACACTGTGGCCCAAGGCATAGTCAATTTTGTAACTTCCTTTGATGTCTCAAAAGATATTGTGATAAAAGTTTAAAAAAATACAACAAAAACTCAAAAAGACATTATGATCATAGATTGCACTTTCAAAATTGTTTTAGCCACCAATCTATCCCTCTTGCTAGACTATACAAGATAAATGTGGCATCAGGATCGGAGGAGCTGTCAACAGCTTGTGTTATGCCGATGACACACCTTGCTTACAGAAAGTGAAGAAAAGTTAAAACACTGAAGAAGAGCCAAGACTGCACCCTTCACCATGGATGACATCTCAACATAAAGAAAACAAAAATCCTCACCGCTGGACCAAAAAGCAGCCTCCTAATAGGTGGAGGAAAGATTGGAGTTGTCTGTTACTTTGTTTTACTTGGATTCACAATCAGCACTCATGAAACCAGCAGGCAACAAATCAAACGAGTGTTGTATTGTGAAAATCTGTTGTCAAGGGCCTCTCCAAAATGCTAACAAATGATGATGTCAGTTTAAATCCTAGAGTGAGGCTGGTCCCAACCATGTCATTTTCTATTGCTCCTTAGGCATCTGCACAGCTGAGCACTGCAATCTTTCCCGTCCTCACAACCTCTGTTGGGTTGGAATCCATTGTTACAACCACTGTGTCAATCTCATTGAGGGTTTTCCTCTTTTTAAATGACCCCCTACTCTTCACACTCAACACTCATGGTGATAACAGCAGGTAAATCAAAAGATGTGTTGCATTGAGAGTATCTGCAGCCAAGGACATCTCTAATGTGCTAACGAGCAGTGATGTCAGTTGAAAAATGAAGGTGCACCTGAGCCAAGCAACAGTCTTTTACATTGCTTCCCATACATCTGAGCATTAGACAATAAATCGGGATGACTGAGAAGAGTCGATGCTGTTGAGCTGTGGTGTTGGAGAAGAGTACTGAATACTGTCAAAGGAACCAACAGATATGCCTTGGAAAAAAGCAACCAGGCTGCTTTTTAGAGGCAAGGGTGGCCAAGTTTTGTCTCACATACTTTGGGCATGTTGTTAAGAGGGGCCAGTGCTGAGAAAGGACATCATTCTGGAAAAGGTGGAGGGTCAGAAAGAGGGAGGAAGATCCCCAACAAGGTGGACTCGACCATGTCAGAGGTGGTGAGGATGTCACAAAGTTCACATCTGCTGTCCACCGGGTCACTGTGCCTTGTGGCCAACTTGATGACACCTAACAATGACTACTTTCCTTCTCCAGGGACTGGCCCTTTCTCATAAGATGTCCAAAGTGTGTGAGATGATGTCTTGCCTTTTCTCCATATACAATTGCTTAATTTGTATTTACTCTACTTTGGGTTTGTTTATGCCTAATATCATTTCTACCCCTGATTTCTGCTTGTTTGTATTTACATGATCACTTTTGCTTAGCCCTTTAATATTTAATCTCTTTTAGTCGAAGTTGTGCCTCTTGTAAATAACATACACTTGTAGGTTCATTTTTTAATAGGAAAATTTAAAAACTTTTCATTATAACAAATATATTTGGATTTAGTGCTGCCATCTTTTTGTCCATTTTTGTGTTGTCTGAGCTTCCTAGATTTTTGCTATGTTGTTGTTGTTATTGTTGTTGTTGTAATATGCTGTCGAGTTGCTTGTGACTCATAGTGACCCTGTGTACGAGAGCCCTGAAACCTGCTCTATCTGGTGCCAACTTTATTGTCTCAGACACAACTACCCTCATTACCCCAGTCACTGTATCAATCCATCTCATCAAGGGTCTCCCTCTCTTTCTCTCTCCCTCCACCCTTCCAAGCACGATGTCCCTCTCTAAGGACCAGTTCCTCCTAGCAACATGACCAAAGTGTGTCAGACAAAGCCTCAGAATCCTTGTCTCTGAGGAACAGGCCAGCTTCACCTTCTCCAAGACAAGCCTGTTTGTTCTCCTAGCAGTCCATGGTATATTCAAGACTCTTCTCTAGCACTGCAGTTCAAAGACATCAATTCTCTTTCTATCATCCCTAGTCATTGTCCAGCTACATAGCAAGCAATTGTGAAGACTATGGCCTGGATCAGGGCACCTTAGTCTACAAATAGACATCATTGCTCTTCAGTACTCTGGAGAGGTCCCTGACAGCCAGCTTTCCCAATGCAATTGGTCTCTTTATTTCTTGGCTGCTGGCACCAAGAGTGTTGATTGTGGAGCCCAGCAAACTAAAGCTGTTAACAGTCTCAATCTCTTCAGCGTCCATCATGATGCTGTCACTATGTGTAGTCTATTTTACTCACTTGTGCATTCTCCAGACATTTGTAAGGGATAGATGTTTGTTTTCAATTTTGCACTTAACTTTAAGTTTCAGAACACTACTGAATGTGGATGTGTTTAATAACATATTTTATTGTGTTTTCAGTGGAAGTTTACACAGCAAATTAGGTTCCCATTTAACAATTACCGCACAAATTGCTCAGGGACTTGCTTGCATTTTTCACACTGTGTTAACAGTTGAATTAATTCCCGTCTGGATAGTTCACTTCTAGTCATCTGTTTCCCCAGTCCTCACCCCCTCATCTTTGCTTTGGGGTAATTATTGATCATAAGCCTATGTATTCTAAAAACGTCTTTCTCAATTACACTAACACACGCTTTGTTGTCGGTATGAGCTGTTTGGAATCTATTCACAGCTTACACTCCAGCGGCTTTTCAGATGCTGACTGCAAATAGCAACGACAGGAGCATGGCTGTCTCTGTTACACTTGACCTCATTGTTATAGTCACTGTCAGTCCATCTCACTGAGGGGCTTCTAGCCTGTCATTGATCCCCCCCCCTCCTGAACATGGTGTCTTTTCCCAAGAACCAGCCCCTCCTGACACCATGCCCAAAGTATGTTAAACAGAGCTTCACCAGCCTTGCCTGCAAGAAGCACCCTGGTTCCACTTTTTCCAAGGCATATTTACTTGTTTTTTTGGTAGCCCATAGCATATTCAGTATTCTTCTCCAACACCACACCTCAAAAGCATCGATTCTTCTCTCATCCTTATTCATTATCTAATTTTCAGACACACAGAAGTAATTTAAAAGGACGTTGCTTGTATCCAGTGCATCTTAGTCTTTAAACTGACATCATTGCCTTTTAGCACTTTGGAGAAATCATTGATAGCAGATTTTTCCAGTGCAACATGTTTTTTGACTTCTTGAGCTCTGGTACCGAAGGTGTTGATTGTGGATCCAAGGAAGATTAAATCATTGACAATTTCAATCTTCATCAGTCGTGATGTTGTCTGTTGGCCCAACGGTAAGGATTTCTTCTTGATGTGACGTAGTCCATATTTCAAGATGGAGATGTAGTCCATATTTTAAAAAGGCTGTAATCTTTGATCTTCCGCAGCAAATGTTTTAAGTCTTACTTTCACCAAGCAAGGTTATGCCATTTGCATGATGCAGGCTGTTGATGAGTCTTCCTCTAATCCTGAGGTCACGTTCTTCTTCATAAAATCACATCTGTGTATATAGTGCAGCCAAGAATGGGGAGATGATGCAAACTCCTACCCTGTAAGGGAGCTCTGGTGAAACGGCACTGCTAATCCAAACAGCAGCTCCCCAGCAGCGGCTCTGAGGGAGAAAGAGGGGCCTTCTCCCCCCATGCGATTTACAGCCTGGGAAACGTGCAGACAGTCAGCTCTGACCAGGCTCTGGGTCGACAGCAATGAGTTCAGTAGAGTTTGTCTTTATCACAACCAACAAGAATAATAACACAGGGGGAGCAACAACCCCCCCTAATTTGTATTATTCTCCCCCATCTCACCTCGAGGAGGCTTCTCTCACACATTCATTTTCTTTTCTCTTCCTTTGCCCAGTCCCTCCCATTTAAAGTGTGCTTCACCACACCGTTGACTTCGTTACGGAGATGAAGTGTGGGACCCCAGTGCCCGGGGCGCCCCCTGCTCAACCTGCACACACACAGCATCATGCCAGGCCAAGGAGCTCCTGGGACGGTCGGCACCTGAAGTTCAGGGCATGCACGTTTGCACCACCTGTAGGCACACTGTCCCAGGACGGTCCCCTCGAAGGTGGGAGCACCTGGAGTCTTTTTAGTAATGAAAGTCAGAGGCAATGGTCAGTGGCTTTCAGTTCACCTTTAAGTTGTTATAAATGTCACATGTGCTTTGTCCCGTGTCTGTATCCCTCCTCCCATTCCTGGGGCTCAGCATGGGAGAATTAAAGAACCTTCTGGATGGGGCGGGGGGCAGGGTGGAAATAGAGGGGTGAGGAGGGGGAGCAGGGTATTAATCATAGGGTTGCACAATTCGATGGGTGGGTGAGATGAAGGCAATGGGAAGGATCTTTTGTGACAAACAATGTATTCAAACTTTGTAAATAAATCAGAGAACTGGCCCTTAATGGTGCAGGGTGCTTCCTGCAAAGGTCACAGACAGAAAAGTCCTGGGGTCTCCGAGGGCTTCCCCTACCCCTGTCCCAGCTGGTCTGGAGCACATTTCAAACCCACCTGCTCCTGTTGGCCCAGACCATCCTCCTTGCCGTCTCCCAGGCCCAGGGCTTCGCCTGTAGGAACAACTATGAAGGTGGAGGTTTTAAATCCTGGAGATCCCTGGCCACGTGACTCCTGTCACCCCTCCACCCACCAGGAGAAACTTTGAGAAATGCTTTAATAGCAGCACCCCCCTTCCAAGTTATTATAGCACCTCTGCAACGTGGCTCTCAGCCTAATGGATTTGTATCGCTGTCATCTGTTCATAATGCGTGTTCTTTAACAACATCCAAGGATTAAAAAGGAGCCTGCTTGAAAACAAGAGCCGACCGGCTCCGGCTCTCTGTGGGGGAGTGAGTATAATGACCCCCAGGATAACACTGTGGCTCCCGTGGTCTCCCCACCCTGGACAAGGAGCGCTCCCACTGTGAGCTGTCCCGGTCAGAGTCCAGGGCCCAGCATGGTGACGCTGGGCTGTACCGAGGCTTTCTCAGATGCCCTGAGGTGGGTCATGGCACCAGCAGGCCTCTAGGCCCCTCTCAGATGACCACCTTGGTGGCTGGGCTGTCAAGGACAGCTGAGCCAAGGGTCCATCTGGAGGTGCTTCCATGGGTGATGAGGGGCACAGAGGTGCATGGAGCTGACCTGCCCTTTTCCTCGGTGCTCAGCTGGACAGTGCGGGGTGGACTCAGTCTGGGAAGAGGCTGAGGTCTGTCCATGGTGTTTGTCTGGGTGGTTGGGAGCAGTCAGCCTCGCTCCCTGCCCCCGCCCACCCCATATCCTCTTGAAGACACCCAGCATCTGCAAGTGCTGGTGGCATGTCCTGGGCGGTTCAGGACGAGGAGACACTGTCTGTGCCGGGCTCCTCCTGGCTGAGGGCTTTCCTGGCCCCTCCTGTGACCCTTCTCCTTGTCTCAGGCGTTGCCCCTGTGCTTTCTGCTCTGTTGGGCTGGGCTGTCAGCAGCTCAGTCCTTGTCTCCCCCTGGCAGGCGTCACTTCCACTCCCCTGCCTTCCCGGTGCCGCCTCCAGCAGAGGGAGGTGGGTGGATCTGCCTGGTGACCTGGCTACTGGGCACTCCTCCCTGGGTGGCTTCTCTGCCACGTCTGCACTGTGCACTTGGTGACAGGGTGTGACAGTGCCGGCCGTCGTTCATTCCCTCCTCTGACCTCTGATGTGTGCAGTTCCTGTCCTCCTCTGGGTGTGTGCGGGGTGTTGGTGGGGGAAGGACACTGCTGGGGGCTGTCTCTGCAGCAGGACTTGGAGGATGATGTTTCAGCTCCATGTAATTTAACCTGACATGTGTCATGTTGGCCTGGCCTCCTGTCCGCGTCCCCTGGGGGTGGCTCTTCCTGGGGAGACAGCCCCACAGGCTCAGGGTGCTCAGAGCAGAACCTGCTCCACAGGCCTTACAAGGCGGCTGACTCAGGAGCAGATTGCCTGGCCTTTCTTCCGAGCTGCCTCTGGGTGGACTAGAA
Organism: Elephantulus edwardii; assembly: GCF_000299155.1. NCBI lineage: Eukaryota > Metazoa > Chordata > Mammalia > Macroscelidea > Macroscelididae > Elephantulus > Elephantulus edwardii. The sequence continues at coordinate 4,360,232 of NW_006399798.1, read as the reverse complement.
CTTCCAATCTTTCTGTTGGCAGCTGAGTTTGCTAACTGCACCACTCAGGGAAGAGAGAAGTAAAGCCAACAGCAAGAGGCAAAATCAGCTCCAGGAGACTTCAGGCCCGGCCTGGCCCCTCATTGCTCGAAAGTCAGGGAAGATGTGGGCTTTAGCTTCTGCAGAAGAACCTGCTGGGGAGGAGGGGAGTGCAAAGTGAATTCTCAAAGATTCATCCCCTCAAAACCAAACCAAAGCCTTTGCTGCCGAGCCATTTCGGACTCACAGCAGCTCTGAGTACTAAGGAATCAGCTCCAGAAGGTCTCCCTGGCGAGTCTTCACAGCTAGAATCTCCCCTGGCTGTGGGATAGCCTTCCCTCACTGATGTCATCAACGGATTATGATATCTCCTGGCTAGCGTACATGCTCCCCTCACTTATGTCTCCATGGATTGTAATCTCCCCGGCTGTAGTCTTCACAGGTTAGAATCTTCCCTAGCTATAGTTTTCAAGGATTATTATCTTCCCTCATTTATGTTTTCACAGATTGTAATCTTCCCTGGCGGTAGTCTTCATAGAAGCAGATTGCCAGGCCTTTTGTCCGACTGACAGCAAACCTTCACCTGGTTTCCAAGGCGGTAAAACGTAACAGGAGACTTCTCATCTTAGGGGTGTGTGTGTAACACACTGCCCTCTGCCACCGGACTCCCCTGCTGGGCTCAAACGGCCAACTTTTCTCTAGTGAAGCAGCTCGCTGGTGGGCTCAAGCTGTGCACCTTCGGGGTGGCCGGGCAGTTCTGTACCACAAGGCAGCCAGAGCCCCCCTGTAAATACTGACGGCCTCGGGGACCCACAGGAGCAGGTGTGCTCCGTGGGACAGGGCTGCTGGGAGTTGGAACCACCTTGGCAGAAGTCGGTGTTTCTGTTGGTCTTTTATTGAAGTTAATCCCCATTAGCAGCTAACACGAGAGGAGTGTGACATCACGAGAAAGGTGTGCACATAACTACACGCAGGAGGGTCTGTTTAAGGAAAAAAAGCACGAAGCTGATTGCTTCCCCACCCAGCTGGACGGCACAAGTGCAGCCCCCACGCTCAGACAGGTGAGCACGTTTGTAATTGCTTTTAAACACGTATCTGGATGCTGACTTGTTGTGTAAACACCTTAGAAAGAGCATGGCTGAAGAAGAGGAGCCCTGGCAGCATAGTGCGGAATGTGCTGGGCTGTTAACTTAAAAGGTCAGTGGTTCAAATCCAACAGCTTCTCAAGAGAAAGCTGGGCCCTTTACTCCCATGAAGATGGATAGTTTCAGACGCCTGACAGAGAATCACAGGGAGTCAGCCTCCATGGGGTATGGTTTGGGTTAAGAAGTCATTATGGGGGAAGAGGGTGTTGGATAAAGAATTGAGTAAGGAGACGTAAAACAAGACAAACAGAGCATCGCATCGCCAGCAGTGAGAAAGGGTCTCCCCTACCATCAAATCCATCAGTTGCACCATGACAGAAAGATGGACAATCTCCTTTTGGGAGATTGACAGCCTCTAAAACCCACTGGCATAGAGAGAGCTCAGTTGGCCTAGTGGACAGAAAGTTATGCTACCAAGCCAAAGGTGGGTGACTCTAATCCGTGGCCCTCAGGCCTGTTTTTAATTGTTTTTGGCCATTCTTCTAGGTCATATAGCCCTGGTGTGTCCACTTGCCGTACAGAGGTAACTCGTGGTTGCTGTGAAGCTGAACACTGTGACCCTGATGTGTTAAATGTGAGAATGGTTACCCACAGTGGACAGTGTTTGGTGGAGCTCCCTGATTAAAACAAGCTTGGAAGCAGGAGTGGCATCCACTTCTGAAATAGTTGGCCTCTAGAAACTCTATGGACCTGGAGAAAGAATGAGTTACACAAGCGCCCAGGTCTTTGGTTCATAAGGTTGCTATGAGTCGCCTACGACTCGACGGCTCTTACCACCAATGACAACAACAACAACAACACCTCCCACTAGAGGACCGGCTGTGAGTCGGTTCTGACTTGCCGGCACATGGTAACTGCTAGACTCGCCCTGAATCACAGGCTTTCTTACCTCCCCGTTTCCTTTCCCTCTTTGGTTGATGTACTGAGTCAACGTGTTTTCTCTGGAACGAGTTCAGACCTAGAAGGCTAGCAATCAGCTCACACGGGCTTCCCAAGGCCCAGGAACACACCCAACTTGAGTAGCCCGGGCACCCACAGGTGTTCCTTCTTAACAAGGTTTAACTCTGCTGAGCGCTTCCAGGTGTGGTGTGAATGGCGTTACAAGACCTTCTAGAGGGCAGCCGGTGAAGAGCATGTTGTGTGGTGACTAGGAACCCAGCTGGGTCCCAGCTTTGAACGCGGAACTCCCTGGGCAGAACGCACAAGGCCTGGAGTATTTGAGACCGTGAACTCTGGCGTTACGCCAGTTCCTGCCCCTTCTCCAGGGGGCCAGGAGCAGCAGCTCTGAGCATGCCAGGCTTTCAATGTGCCCACGGTCTCCAACGTGGAGAGAAAGGGCAGGATGTCCTTGCCTACGGCTGCTGCCCACCTGGCTCGAGCAGAGGGAAGGCGGCTGAACCAGCCCCGCGGGAGCACAGGTAGGGTCAGCCCCACCTAGGGGTGAACTCCGGTGGGAGGGGGACGGTCCTGCTGTCCACAGCAACATCTTTGTGTTAAACACTTGAGAGAACTTTTCATTTGTCACACATCCGCATTACAGTGGTCATTCAACTGCTTGAGTGGCTATAAAAACGAGGTCCTTATGCTAAACCTTATTCCACAGCTTTTAAAACCATCTGACTTGTGGTTGCCTTGCTGGTTGGGGCCGTTATTAGTAATTGGTGTCATCAAATAACCACAATGGAATATTTCTACCTCCAGTTTCACTACCCTGCCCCCCACTTCTTGACTGGAACTGGCTTCAGTTAATTAATCAGAATGATAAATGCGATTGGAGGGGTTGAGACTGCCGGCAGGCTGCCAGGGATGCAGGGTGGGGGTGGGGGGAACTCAAACCAGATCCAGCGTCCTTGAGCCAACTGCCACTTCACTGGGTTCCGAAGCTATAAACCTTTGTGCGAGGACGCTGCACAGCTTTCTCCCGTGAAGCAGTTGGTGGGTGTGAACCACTGACTTTCCACAGAGCAGCCTAACATGGCAAGGGGACATATTCCCTTCCTATTCTTTTTTTCCACCCTTTTTAAAAAAAATTATTATTAATTTCAATGAAAATTTACAGAGACTTTGGATTTCCATTCATTCATTGCTGCACTTTTCTCCCCCCTAACTGTCCCCCCTAGTACACTACCCTCTTGGAAAAGTAAAAGAAAAATGCTTTCATTGTTTTACAAACACTCCCCCAGGTCCACTCCACTATGCAGCCTTTGCTCTGAACTCCTCTCATGACAAAAATACCTAATCACATATCTCTTTTAAACAGTTTTCTCCCTCATCTGTTTCGATGCAGTATACATTATTTATCCCATATTTCTCAGTCTCCCCCCACCCCAATATCAGTCCCATTTTACAGCAGTGGCACCATGCAGTATTTGTCCTTTTGTGACTGAGATCTTTCATTCAGCATAATGTCCTCCAGGGTCACCCATTTTGAATAATATTGCATGAGTTCCTTGTTTTTCAATGCAGTGTAGTATTCTATTGTGTAAATATACCATAGCTTCTCTATCCATTCGTTTGTTGATGGGCCCTTGGATTGTTTCCAACTCCTTGCTATTGTGAACAAAGCCGCAATAAACATGGGTGTGCATATATCTACTTGGGTGACAGTTATGGTCTCTTTGGGGTATATTCCCAGTAGTGGAATTGCTGGGTCAGATGGTATCTGTATCTGCAACTTTTTTTTAAAATTATTATTAAATTTTATTAGTTTCAATGAACATTCACAGGGATTCTGGGCTTTCACTCCTTCATTTCCACACCATTCTCTCCACCCTCCTCCCCAGTTTGTTCTTCTTCCCCGCCATCTGAATGTCTGTTTTAATTGTCCAATTGCCACAGTGCTTGTCAAAGTCCGTTCTGATTAATCTCCTTTGTCGGTGTGTCCTTTGCCATTCCCTATCACTCCTCCCTGAGAGAGACTTCACCCTGATTCATAAGGAAAAGGGGATGGCATATTCTCTTAGCTACTTCCTGCTGAAAAGGGACGCTGTGGGTTTCAGGGTGAAGATCTTCTCTCACTACTCTAAAGGGCCCCTTTGGCAGTAGGAAACACATAGACTATTATGGAGATTGATTTTGGAATTTAGATGCACTCTTATTGATTGTGCTTGGCCGTACATGTTCATATCCTTGAAGATGTATCATGGGGGTGTTGCAACCTAGAAGACACAAATTTGACTAACAAGTTATAAGTACATGAGTCAAAAATTAGGGAAAAGTAAAAGAAAGGATTCTTTCATTGTTTTACAAACCCTCCCCCAGGTCCCCTCCACCATGTAGCCTTTGCTCTGGACTCCTGTGATGACAGAAGTACCTAGTCATATATCTCTTTTAAACAGTTTTCTCCCTCCTCTGTTTCAGTGCAGTATACATTATTGAACCCATCTTACTCAGTCTCTCCCCAACCCCAAGGACAGTCCCATTCTACAACAGTGGCATCATGTAATATTTGTCCTTTTGTGACCGGGATATTTCACTCAGCATAATGTTCTCCAGAGTCAACCATTTTGAATAATATTGCATGAGTTCCTTATTTTTTAATGCAGCATAGTATTCCATTGTGCAAATATACCACAGCTTCTCTAGCCATTCGTTTGTTGATGGGCACTTAGGTTGTTTCCAGCTCCTTGCTATTGTGAACAAAGCTGCAATAAACATGGGTGTGCATATATCTGCTTGGATGTCAGCTATGGTCTCTTCAGGGTATATTCCCAGTAGTGGAATTGCTGGGTCAAATGGTATCTCTATTTGCAACTTTTTGAGAAAGCGCCATACCGCCTTCCACAGTCGTTGCACCATTTTACACTCCCACCAACAGTGAATCAGGGTTCCAGTTTCTCCACAACCGCGCCAACATTTATTGTCTGCTGTTCTGTAAATTTAGCTAATCTGACTGGGGTGAGATGATAGCTCATAGCTGTTTTAACCCCTTCCTATTCTTGAATTCCCAGTTTTCCTCTAGGTATTTTTTCCCTCTTCCAAAGAAGTCTATGTCTTTGAGTGTTTCATGATTATTTTCCTATGAGGTCTGCTGAGTGTTAGGCACACTGACCCTTATTTAAGAGGGAGAACATCTTAACTTATGACCCTGGAGGTTTGGATGGGCTTGGTGTCAGCGGTCCAGAAAATCTCATGTCCCTGAGCATGGATGAACACTTTTTTCCCCTTGAGGAAGAGGATCGGTAGGTCTTAGCAGATGCTCAAAGGGGCGTCCATGTCCTGCTAATAGTCGTTGTGATGCTCGTCCTCCCTGTGGGAGACCTGGGTTCGATTCCCAGTCGGTGCCCCTCACGCACAGCCCCACCCATCTGTCAGCGGAAGCTTCTGATCTGCTGTGATGCTGAGTAGCTTTTGGTGGAGCTTCTACCCTGAGACAGACTAGGAAGAAAGGCCTGGAGATCTTCCAAACATCAGCCTGCAAAACGCCTTTGGATGGCACATTTCATTTCACTGTGCAAGGGGTCGTCTTGAGATGAGGGTGGAGATGCTTGTCCACAGAGAACGGTAATTGCAACATTTATTGGGATGCAGTGGAGACTTGACAGGCAGAAGTTCTCAATTGGGGGTCACATATTTCCTGGAGTTTGAGGGACAAAGTCAAGGAGTCTAGGATCTGACAAAGGAGCTCTGGTGGCCTCATGGTAAGCTGCTGCACAGCTAACCCAAAGGCACAGAGTTTGAATCCGCCAGCTGCCCAATGGGAGAAGGGTGGGCAATCTCGTGTGTGATTTGATGGCTCTGAAAACCCGCTGGAGGGTCAGCCACGGATTGGTTCTGACTTGACGGCCCACAACAACAACAGGAGCTTACAAAGGAGCTCTGTGGGCCTCGTGGGCGGGGCGGGGCACTAACCCAATGGTAGTTTGAATGCACCAGTTGCTTCTTGAAGAAGAACAATTTCCTCTCCTGCTAAATATAGTCTCTGAACCCTCACTCAGCTGTGAGCAGGTCTCACTTGACAGCAACAAGTGTGAAGAAGTTTTGTTTTCTTTTAAAACTATTTTATTATACTTTTTTTTTTGAGTGTGTACTGTCAAATCGGATCTGACTGGCACAGGAGGAGATTGCCCCTCCTTCTCCAGCAGAGCATCTGGTGGATTCGAACTACGTACTCTGGGATTACAGTGCAGCTTGTTGCCACTAGGCCACCAGAGCTCCCTGAGCGTGAAGTTTTTTGAAGAACTCGCAGGAGATGTGGACATGCCTTACTTTACTTCAATTTAGCATCTTCTGTGATTAATATAGAGAGTGACGCTCCACTGTGATTCACAGCCATTCCTCAACACTGTTCCACAGACGGTGTGCACCCTAAAATAGTCTCCTGATTGCTTAGGAACTGCGTTCAGTACTAAACTCACAGATGTGTTTGGTTTTTTTTTTTTAATGTATATATATATATATATTGTGGTGTTGGTGTTGATTGCCGTCGAGTTGACAACCCTATGAACAAAAGACCTGAAGTCTTTCTATAACTATCGTTTCTCAAAGTTCATAGAGTTTCCAGAGGCAGGTTGTTTAGGAAGTGCTTCCAAATATATATTTATATATGTGTATATATATCTATATATCTATCTATGACATACATGTAAGAAGAGACCAGTCCTTGGAGAAGGACATCATGCTTGGGAGGGTGGAGGGACAGCGCAGGAGAGGAAGGCCCTCTATGAGCTGGATTGATTCGGTGACTGGGATAATCGGGATGGTAGTGTCAGAGACAGTGTCAGCGATTGGCACAGGACAGAGCAGAGTTTAGGGCTGTTGTGCATAGGGTGAGTATGAGTTGCAAGCGACTCGATGGCACATAACAACAAACAACATCTAAAAAAAAAATATATATATATACACACATACACATATATATACTCCTCAGATGTGGTCTTTCTGGAGTCTTAACTGAATGCCAAGCTCAGTTAACTAGAGGCTCTGTGTTGTAATAGGGTTCGCTGGGGGCCCTGGGACAGAAAAGACACACAGCTGTTACAGACAGGAGTCACAAAGTACAGACACATAAATCGCAAGTGCTGGTTTGTGACAGACTCCTCCTACCAGGTCACCTATGTACAGCAAGGACTGGCTGCTTTATTTAGAGAGCTCTGGGGACCTAGTGGGTAAGGAGCTGCACCGCCAACCCAAACACCGGCTGTTCAAGCCCACCCACTGCTCCAGAGGAGAAAGGCAGGCAGCCTCCTCCCGCTGTGTGATTTACAGCCTCTGGAATCCGCTGGAGGCTCAGCTCTGATTCGGCAGCAATGACTTTAAGACCATCTAGACGCCCGTCTGGTCCTCCATCATGAAGAACAGAGAAAAAGATACCATAATTCTGGGAAGTTAGCGGAACATCTCTGAAGAAACACTGGTGAAGTACTTTTCAGCGTCTGTGGGGACTGCAAGTTGGGAGGACACTGGTGACGTAGCCTAGAAGGAGCTGTGCTGTACCCCAAAAGCCAGTCTCCTCCCCAGTCATTTACAGCCTCAGACACCTGGCGGATCAGCTCTGAGTCGGTCCCACCTGGATGTCAATGAATGAAGTGTAATGGTGTTTACTGAAAACCAACCCCAGAACCCATGAATGTTAGGGGCAACCAGGTGTTAGGAGGTTACCATCCGGTTAGTGTGGGATAGAACCAGGTGAGGCTCATGCAGGGAGCCAGTGAGGGCCAAGGGTCAGGCCCTACCCAATCAGAATCCGGGACATTAGATTCACTGTTCTTCACAAGAGTGACGTCAACAACGGACCAGAACTGCCCCCCACATCATCCCGCTCACCCTGCCTGGCCGCACGTCCAGCCTCAGAGCCAGCTGGCTATCTTAGGCCACAGCTTTGCTAGCGAAGTGCTGCTCTCCTCTCCTCCACGAGACTGATCTGTCTCAGAGTCTTTTCTAATCAATCTGTCTCTTCTTTGTCCGTCACCCCATCTCCTCACCTTTCCACTCTGACCAAGCCTCGGCACTCGCTGGGATTCTCTTGAGCAGGAGGACATCACCAGGCCAAACCCGAGAGATTCGTTCACAGCTGAACGTCTGTTGTCTCCCAGCAGGCACCAAACCAGGGCGTCCACCACGTGCTAGCACTGTCCCCAAGTAGGTTCCAGTTCATGGCAACCCTCTATTTCATCACGCCTGACTAGATTCCCCACAGACCCTCTCCTGTCCCTCTGCCTGGCTGAGCTGCACATCCGCAGTCTCCTGGACCTTGTCCTGTCTGTGGCCCTCAGAAACAAAGCAGAAACCGAGGTCCTGTTGCACGCAATGAATTTACTACTCTGGAAGGATCTCTGCCTTTCCGAGGAAACAGGACAGCCAGGCCACCACGCGGGAAGGGACCGCAGGATCCCTGAGGCCTGGCCTTCCCTGTTCCGGGGCCTTGGTACCCTCTGCTGCGCTCCCGTCTGCCCCTCACTGTCCTGGATTTTCAGTCGTCCTTGACCAGGGCGCAGGCCTGGAGGCCTTGTCGCCTTCTCCGAGGCCTTGTCGCTTTCTCCGAGGACTTGCCTGTCAAGGGGAATTAGGTTGTGAGGAAATAAGGGTTGAAACATTGATGTGAACTGAAGGTAGAATTCCTGGGATCTGAAGAGAGCAGATGTGACAGCCGGAGCGGCCTCAGGGGCCCCACTGGAGGTGTTCACACAGGTGCTGGCCTGTGCGCTGACCCCTAACCAGGGCCCATCTGCTGGGACCAATTAGCTCCCTCTTCCTGGGGTGGGTTCATTTGCATAAACTTTGGGCCTCCAGGAAAAAATATTCCGAAAGCTTCCTCTTCTTTGTTAATTGAAAACGACTCCTCTTCTTTGCTCAGCGGTCAGCTCACACGGGGCTCCCTCCAGTAGGCTGGCTGCAGCTCAGGCCTCAGCGGGTCCTCACCTGGCTCCGCTCGGTGGGCACCACTGTTGGCCAGGGCCCAGCTTGACAGGGCCAGGGATGGAGTGTGTGTGACTGTGTCCATGTCTCTTTGTGAGTGTAAGAGTGTACACAATTGTGTGTGTGTGCGAGTATATGCAAATATGTGTCTGTTTTGCATGTGTGTGTCTGTACTGTGTATGTGTCTATGTATATGTGTGTAAGAGCCTATGTGCTATGATAGTGGATGTCGGTGTGACTGTGTGTATGCATGTATGGGTGTGAATACAAGAACATGCACACACGTGCATTTTGCACATGTGTGAGCATACATGTATGTGGGTACGAGTATGTGTGAATGTGTGTACACGACACACGCATGGCATTGTGTGTGATTATGTGTAAATGTGCCTATGTGTGTTTGTGTGTACCTGAGCGTGTACATGTGGCTGTGTATGTGTAAGCCTGTGTATTGTGTATGTATAAGCATGTGTTTGTACACAGGTATGTGTGAACACGTATGAGTGAGCGTGTTAGTGAATCACCATCACACATCTTGTATTTAGTGCTAAGCTCTCTTGAGTGCATTCAGCCAATCACCTAAAAGTTGGAGTTTTAGTGCCACAGAAGAAAGGCCTGGTGATAGGCAAGCAGCTACACTGAGTGGCCCTTCTCCAACACAGGTGCTCGCTGCGACCTCAGATGGGCTCAGGGCACCTCCTTTCCTGAGTGTCAGGTGTTAACCCTGCCCGGCAAGTGGATTTCCCTACAGGATCTGCCCACCCCCTTGTGGCCCAGACTCCGTGGACTGCTCCGCAGACAGCAAGCCACTGGATGGTTTGGTTGGTTTTTGTTTTTGGAGTGTGTGTCCGTCCGTGTCCGTGTGTCCGTCCTCTCTCTGGGATTAAATCTCTCTGCTCGTTTCCAGGCCCCTCCCCTTCAGCAGCTTACATCTGAGCCGGGGAGATAAGATGCAAGTCCATGAAAAGATTATTTTTATTTTTGGAAAGTTGGACATTTTAAGCCAATATCCCATGAGGCTGTGGGATTAGGCCAGAGGTAGCACAGCCTTATCCCATTTAGAATCACTCGGATTTTCCAGAAAGGGCTTAGCTCCTCATCTTTTAATTTTGAAAATGCTGCAGAGTGTCTGCGATGCTGATGGCAGGCGTGGGAGTGAAGAGGGTGTCCAAATGTCAAACGGGGGGCTTGGAGAGGCTGAACCCTCAGGAGGGACGGAGGGGCTGCCTGTGGGGACTGCTGTTGTAACCATCTGATCATCATTCATTGCTCACCCTTCATGAGCCGCTGCCCTCGTCTCTTCGCTCCTGCTTCGATGTTTTAATTCGCTGGAAACAACGTGGTGCTTTCTCAGTTAGCTGTCTTTGCACATGAACTTGACGGGAAGTGCCAGAATCCCTAACACAGAGCAGCGGCCCCCAAAATGGGTGAGAAAGGAAGCCAGAGTCCCCCTGGAGAGCAGGGTGTAGATTTAGGTGTTGAAACTTGCAGGGTTTGGCTTGCAGAACCCAACAAAGTGCCTATTCCTTGTCTCCTCCCAGGAATCCTAAAACGGGGTAATTCTGCCCAACGACCACCGGGTGGCAGTGCCCAATTACAAGCCCCGAGTGTGCGCCTACCTAAAGCCCTACAACCTCTGTTTGCTGCAGGGTTGGGGGCTGGCAGCCGCACGCCCACCCTCCGGTGGGAGCAAGGAGGCGTCTCCATGTAGTCGCTGGTCCGCTGAGCGGGCACCACGTTCTCTGGCTCTCGGGGTGATCAACCTCATTGTACGGAGCGTCTGGAGTGCTTATTAGCTGGGCTGGGAACACACTGATAAAAAGTTAATTTCTATTTGCTGTTGCTCTGTAATTGGATGAACATGAAAGCAATTAAATATTAAAACGTACAAACAAATAGCGGAGTCACTGTAATTAGCCCAAGTTTGATCACGGTCACATTCACTTGGGGAGGGAGGCGATGTCTCAGCAGGTGACGTCTTAAACACCCTGCCTGGTGGCTGTTGTCTTTGGAGAGGCTGCATAATGCAGGGAGAATTTAATTAAACCCTGTTGTAAATCAGCTATGATGACAGGGAAGTGACAGCCACATGTTGAAAAGAGAATTAGTCCACAGCAAGAGATATTAATTAACTCTTTTTTCTGAAGGTCTCTGGCATGGAGTGGCATTGGGGGGAAAAATGGAGAAGAATCACCCGGCATTTTGACGCGGGGAGGGGACTCTGCCTGCTAATATATTTTTTTATCATCATCATTATTTATGGTGGTGATTTCTTTAGTGGTCAAAGAGCAGCTAATCACTGGCATGCTGGCTGGTGTGGTTAAGCAGCCCTTTCCCTCGCCCCCGGCAGATACGAGCAGAACACCGCAGAGAAAGGCAGCCAAGGGCGGCATGGATGGCGGAGTCTCTTTGGAAGACACAGGTGTTGTTAGGAATCTCCACGGCAGCATCTTCATCCAGATTTGGCCCAGAGGAGGAGAGAGGCACAGACAGACAGACAGGCAGAGATATTTAAGGCCAGCTGTCCTGAGACTCCCTGTTCTTAGAGGCCCAACTGGCACAGGAGTTCCAGCTGCAAGATCCTGTTTACATCCTAAGGGATAGCATCCATCCGTGGTGTCTGGAGTCGGAACTCAGGTGTGAAGTAGCATTGGGTGAAGTCTGTCAGGTGAGGAATCTGGAGGAGGGGCATATAGGAAGGTCAGGAAGCTGAGAAGGGACACTGGTGTCTTCTGCCTGGGACATGCAGGACTCTAATGGAGACACCAGTGTCCATGCAAACGAGGGGTCAGGGTCCCACACTCAGCCCCAGACCTGCCAAATACTGCAGGCCCTTTGTGGAACTCGGCAATGCTCCTCCTCCTCCTCCAGGCCCGAGTGGTCCTTCAATGCGGGATCCTGCTTACCTTTACCCAACAGAGAGTGTCCAACATTTATACAGTTAATGGGCCCCTCCCTACACTTTAGGTTGTTCACAGTGTAGGCAAGATAGAGGTCCCCCCAAACATGCCCAGATCTCAGTCCCCACACCTGTGAACATATCACTTTATACAGCAGAAAGGACTTGGCAGATGTGATTAAATTAAGGACGATAAGGTGGGCGCTTATCTTGAATCATGTCGGTGGGCCTCAGGCCATCACACGGGTCCTCTCTGACGGTGGTCAGAGAGGAATAATGTGCCAACAGAAGGCTCACAGAGGATATGCAGCTGGTGGTGATTTTGAAGGAGGAGCCCTCCGGAAGGTGGAACTGGCTTCTTCCCAGGAACCTCCAGAAAGGAGCTCTGCCTGGGTTACTGAGACCCCAGGGGAGCCCCGTGCTCAGAGTGGTCAGGCAGGAAGGACACTGGTGCTGTCTCAAAGCCTCCAACACGTGGAGTTTTGTATGGCAATAGGAATGTACAGTTCATGCACGTGCTGATGTCATTTTGGGGGAAAATACCTGGCCAAAAACCCAATTAACTGGTCGAAATTGGTTCATTGATCTGGAGAGTGTGCAGGCCATGCAGGAAGACAAAATGCAGCTGTTTCACCACTTCTGGGCTGTGAGGCTGTAACCACAGACAGTGTCACCGAGGAGCGAAACCCCCACTCAGCAACTCCGCACTTAGTGACCAGCGCCTATTGCTTAGGTTGGAAGTCAAGCCACATGGATAAGTTCGGTTCTGGATTCGAAGGGTGTTTCTCCATTCATCTCTGTCCATGTTTCGTTGTAGTGTCTGACAGTTGTAACAAAGTTCTTCTTTTTCTGCCTTTGCCTTTATGCTGTGATGCAGGCAGAGGTGGATATCAGGTGTACTGGGTATGGCAGGTGGCCTGGGTACCACTGAGCAGTGTGCATTGACCACTGGGAGTTGTGAGGGAACAGTCAGCAAGTTCCACATAATCCTTTCATATCTGAGAACTTCCATGGGCCCAGGTGAAGGAGCCCTGGTGGCAAGGGTACATTATGTTCTGGATTGTTAACAGAAAGTTTAGCAGTTCAAATCTACCAGGAGGAGGAAGGAGATGAGACGGTCTCCCCTTGTAATATTTACAGCCTGAGAAACCCATTGGAGGGTGGCTGTGAGTTGGAACCAGGTGGATTTGGGCTGACAGATCCAGGCAGATGGTGTGATACTGCTCTGCTGAATGTGGCCAGAGAAGAAAAAATTACTAACACCCCCCCCCCCCGCCGAAGGGCTAACCCATTCCAGACCTGTGGCCATCGGTGAGCACAGGTGTGATTTCCACGTGGGGTCCTCACACGTGACATCAGGGTCCCAGGAAGCTCTGGTGTCACAGGCCCTAAGGATTTGCCCTGCCAACCCCAAAGCCAGGTCTCTCTGTTGGTTTGAAAGATGAGCAGTCTCCTCCCATGGGTTTTACAGCCTCAGAAACTCGCTGAAGGGCCAGCTATGGGCTGGTTCTCGCTCTGTGGCTGCGTGCTCGAGCTTTTGTTTTGACCGAGGTGTCACTTAGGTGGTGATGAATGTGTGTGGCTTGTATTTTGAGTTACCAGGCCATGCACGTGATTGTGTTGGAGGTCTGGACCGGTGTGACTTGAGCGCTGCCCTCAGTGTGTCCCCCCTCCCCGTAAAAACACCTGTAGAGACAGGTAAACACGGGCTCCTCCAGGGTCAGGCTGTCTGGCCTCAAACCCTGGAGCCACGGGGTCCTCATTTGTGAATGTCCCGACCCACGGCTGACCAGCCAACACCGATTCCTAGCAACTGATGTGGTGCAGAGAGGAACAGTTCTGAGCACCTTGGGGCTGGACCCACGACCTCTACCTTAACCTTGGATTCATTGTAGTGGAGTGAGAAGCAACTCACAGCTGACCGGTCAGCTTGTAAGTGGCTTGGGAGGGGAGGTCCCTCGTCCCCCCTTGTAGCTGCTGGTGGATTTGAACAGAGACACTGCCTTTGGTTAGCTATGCCACCGAAGGCCCTGTTGTCGTGCACCGTCGAGGCTGAACTGATTCATGGCTGGCCCTCCAGTGTGCCTTCAGAGGCAGAAGGTCACACAAGGACACTGCCCATCCTCCTGCTGCACAGCTGACACCAGCAGGGTATCCATGTGAGTGGAGCTAAAAATCAAGACTAAATTTTGGGGGCTGTTTGGTGCAGTGGTTAGAGAATGTGGCTGCTAACCAAAATGTCAGAGATTCAGACGCTCCGTGGTGCAAGAAGAGGCAGCCTGCTTCTGGTCTGCAGCCCAGGACCTCACCGTCAGTTCTGGTGTGTCCTGTCCTGTCGCTGTGCTACGTGGTGTCCAGCTCAAACTGACTCACAGCTGACCCTCCAGTGGGTTTTCAGAGGTAGTGAATCACACAGGAGGAGATTCCCATCCTTCTTCTGAAAAGCAGCTGATGGATTCGAACCATATGTCTTTAGGTCAGCAGTTTAACTCCCTACCACGGGGCCCAAAGAATGGGGCGGCTCAGAGGACTGGGGGCGGGCTATGAGGCCCTGCCACCACCCCGGGAGCCTGTGTGTTGTGCTCTTGGTGACGTCCTCTGTGGGGACACAGCACCCGGGAGCGGGGAGGAGCTTGGGCGCACGCGTGCGCTCAGCCTCGGATGCCCGCCCGCAGCCGCTGTTAAAAATAGAACTGCTCCTTGCCGAGAGCTTCTCAAATGACACCCACCAAGTGCCCATTAACTCATCAAAGTGGTGATTCCAAATTGATTATTTCGAGTGTAAGACATAATAACATGTTCATCATGGAAAATAATTAGCGGTGGAGTGGGGCCGGGATGGCCCGCTGCCTGCCAGCCCCCACCCGCAGCCCAGGGCGGAGGGGCTGTCTGCAGGGGGGGCTGGCGCTCACGGGGAGACTGGCCCCTTGGGTTCCGCTTGTTCTTCACTGCCGGCCGCCAGGCCTCTCCCCAGCAGCACGGCGCGGTGTGGGGACCCCAGCCCTGGCCCCTCGCCTCTGGGCGCAGGGTGGGCAGGTCCTGGCCCGGCACCAGCGGGAAACCGGTTCCGGTGACACCCGTTTCTTTCTCGCTGAGTCGGGGCAGCAGCTCGCCACCTTCACACGGTTGCCTTGGAAACCAAATTGCTCTGGCAGCATTCTGCAAACGAGCAAGGGTGCTTGTGCGCACACACTCTGCGCGTGCACACACACACACACACACACACGCACGTGCACGTGCACACGGAGGAAACCCAGGGCGGCTCACTCCCTCTTCCCAGAGCGCCCCGTGACCCCCTGCCCGCTGGCCTGGGCCCCAGCAACGCCCCACGCGCCGTGCGCCCTCCCCGCAGGGCGGAGCTGAGGCCTCTCTCCCTCCCCCGCGTCTGCTGAGGTGGCAGCCGGAGCGCGAGGTTGATGGGCACCAAGCTTGGAAAATGGCTCCTGAGAGAGCCAGGAGGGAGGAGCTGGGAGGAAATGGAGGCCAGGAGGCGTCGGGCAGCTCAGAGGAGCCGTCCAGCCCCCCAGATCCCCAGGCTCCGGGCTCTGCTCTGACCGCTGCAGCTCAGACTCTCTCCCCCAAGACAGAGGGCCTGTCCGCTCCCTGCGCGCTTCCCGCATCCTCTTAGAGACTTGTGACTGTCCCCGGCCTTTCCAGCCGCGCCTACTCCCCACATCCTCTGAGCATCCCGTGTGCCAACCGTGGGGCGGGGCCGTGGTGGAGCCAGAGAAACAGATGGGTCACTTGTCATAGGGCATCTGACCAGGTCAGGGACACGGCAAAGAAAGAAACAAACCATCAGCTACAGCGAGAGCTGCTCTGAGAGTAAAATCAGAATCTGAAGCTAGAAACTGGGGAGGAGAGGTTCCCTCCATGGGGCGGGGCTTCTCATTTTCAGGCAGGGCCTCCGTGTATGGGGCGGGGCCTCTGCGTAAGGGGCGGGGCTTCTCAGCACAGGCAAGGTTTGAGGCGGGCCTCTATGGGGCGGAGCCTCTGCGTATGGGCGGGGCTTCTCTGCGTACGGGGCGGGACCTCTGCATACGGGGCGGGGCTTCTCAGCACAGGCAAGGTTTGAGGCGGGCCTCTGTGTATGGCACTCTGAGGCACTGACATTGAAACAGAGATTTGAATGAGGCTGGGATCCAGCCCCATGAAGAGCAGAGTGAAAGGGACGGAGAATGCAGACTCCTAGGTTGGAGACACAGTTTGCACCTGGAAGGGACAGACGAGGGCACTCAGGTGAAGGGAGAGAGAGCTAACAGTGTGGGTCAGTACTCCAGCATGAGTCTGGATTTTCTTCGGGCTGAGAAGAGGAGGGCCGTGGGTGCACGGTTGGCCTCGTGGGTGAGGAGATCAATTTCTCCCCCATTTGTTTTATCGCCTCTGAAAACCTGCTGGAGGGTCTGCTATGACCTGCTCAGTCTGTGTGCAGGACAAATAACCCGCAAAGCTGGAACACGTGAAGAGAAATGTGTGCTGGCTGTTCCAAGTCCTTGGGAATCCCACTGGAAACTCGGAGAGGACAGGGAATCTGCATGCACACCCTTCCCCATGACTTATGTCCCTTCTTCTCCCCTCTCCTCATCCTCTCTCTGATTCTTCTGCCATCGTCCAGCTTTTAACTCCACAGATACATGTTGTTGTTGTTGTTATGTGCCATCGAGCCCCTGTGATTCATAGCGACCCTATGTACAAGACCCCTAAATGCCATCCTATCCTGTGCCAACCTCACTGTCTCACATACACTCATTCCCACCACTCCACTCACAGAATCAATCCATCTCATCAAGGGTCTTCCCCTCCTGTGCTGCCCCTCCACTCTCCCAAACATGATGTCCCTCTCCAAGGACCAGTCCCTCCTTGCAACAGATACATAGTTCATTCAAACCTCCCAACAGCCCAGTGCCTCCTAAAGGCAGGGAGTCAGGTTTCTCTGAGGCTGTAAGTCTCGAACGGGACTGTCCATTCTCCTCTCTTGGAATGACCGATGAATCAGAACAACACAGCACTAAATGCACTACGCCACCATGGCTCCTTGAAACGTACTCCACACTTCTGTGGAAATGGCTGGGAGAGGGTGTGTCTCTGTAGACCTTCAGTTCCAGGTAGTGCAGTTGCTTCTGGACAGTTATCTGAAGTCACAGACCGGGAGCAGCCCTGGAGAGCCTGTCCTGGGGGGTGGCCAGTGTGGGGGCTGCAGTGGCCGAGTGGATAGAGATGATGCCAGCTGAGCAGGGAAGGTGGGGCGCCTTCCTCCCGTGGGCCCCTCCTTCAGACACCCCACATTCTTTATGGCTTTGCTCAGGTACCTCATCCATCGCCATAAATTTTCGCATCTCCAGCACTTTTCCAATTACGAGTTACAGGAGGAAAGCAGTCATTGGCTTCTAAAAGGTCATCAAGATATAGAGGTCGACTGGGAAGGCTCGTGCTGTTGGCTTGTATAAATCTGGAGTTTTACGCACACGGTGGACAAGGGATGAGAGCAAAGATTCATTAAACATGTCGGGATTTATGGTGCTCAGCCGATAGGCACTTCTCTCCTTGGGCTTCTGTGTGGGCATGGCTGGTTCTTCCCCAGTGTTTTAGATACAGGGAGCGAGTCAGCACAAGGCCACACAAGTCGCCCCTAGTGGCCAGTGGTTTTCAGAGCATCCTAACAATTAGGCCTGGGGCCTTGCAGAGCCTGGGCTCCTCTGAGTGCAGACATCTCCAGTCCTTCTGTCCAGTTGATGCCCTTTTAGGAGCTGTAGCACCTGCTGATAGAGAAAGCAGTGCTCAGGAATGTCCAGTCAGCTAGTGGTAAGGAGCTGGCCTTGGAGATCTGGGGGGTTGGAACCCCCTGGTCTGGTTTAATGATTCTCATGATGGCTTTGACACCAGCTGTACTGGTCTCAGTGCGGATTCTCAGTCCCGCCTCCAGACATCTGGCTTTTGTAAATATGGGGCTCTGTTTGGGAACGTGCATCCTAAGCAACGTCCCAGGTGGTGTCTCAGATGCAGGCTAAGGTCTGACAACTGCCTTAGTTAGAAAACCATTGCCGTGCTTGTCTGTAAATCATGGTGGCCCCCGTGTGTCTGAGCAGTGCTGTGCTCCACTGGGCTTTCACCGGATGAAGGAGAGTCCTGGGCCTTTCCTCTAAAAGGCACCTGGGAGAATTGGAGCCACCAACCTCTGAGTTAGTGGGCGAGGACTTAATGAATTGAGCTGTCCATGGACTCCTGGGTGCTGTGGAGTTAATTCTGACTCATAGTGACCAGATGGGACAAAGCAGAACTGCCCCATATGATTTCTAAGGCTGTAAATCGTTACTGAAGCACATGGCTTAATTTTTCTCCCACAAAGTAGACAGTTAACTTGAGCCACTAACTTTTTGGTTAATGATGTGCTACCGGGAATCTTTGTGAAAGCCTAACTCCAAATCACACCATTGAAATAGACTCAGTGGGCGAACTCTGGTGGCCTAGTGGCAAGAAGCTGC
>NW_006399798.1:4323416-4341496 GCF_000299155.1 Elephantulus edwardii | reverse complement strand
AAAAAAAGAAATAAACTCAGTGGTCCAACAGAGTCTGTTTCAACCCTAAGTCTATTACAACCTCTAGTGACCTGGCAGCAGGCCTTCCACAGTGGAGCTGAGACACTAGTCTAAACATTACTCCTACCCTCCTCATGCCTCCTCCAGGCACCCGGTCTCTCTTGTCACCAAAGGCACAGCAGAAATGAGTTTCAGGGAAAGATTCTTTGTCACATGGACAGTGTGGCCATTAGCAGACAAAGGCTTTTGGACCTTAGAGCAGAGAGATACAATTTTACAAGAAACCGGACATATGACTTGTATGTCACACTCTCTTAGTAGTCAAAAGCTGTATTGCAACTCCAAAGGTACACAGTTCAAATCCATCAGCTGTTCTGCAGGAGAAAGACAGGCAATCTCCTCCTGTGCAATTAACTGCCTCTGAAAACCTGATGGAGGGTCAGTTATGGGTCGCTTATAACTTAATGGCCCTCATAACAACAACAACAACAACAACTTCAAGTCTAGGTGGTGCCTGGGGTGCCCTCTGGCTTAATACAGACTGTTTCACCACAGCTAGGACCCCAATCTGACAGGGGATCACAACGTTTTCCCCCCGACCCACTTAGGGAGACTCTTGTCTGACCACCAGGCTGTCATAGGCAATGGAGACAGGACTGAGGGGGACGACAGCTCAGACAAAGTCTCTGCCTCCTACCCCAAGGCTGGGGGAGGTGGCATGGAACGCCAGTCTTGTGCCACTAGTGACAGCAAGGGATCAGGTGCTTGACCTAGAATGACAAGCAGGGCACGGTGAAGGCATCCTGGGAAGAGGGGAGCAGACACGACACACTGAGCCATATTTCAGCAGATCGTCTTCTATTTAATGTTCCCATAGATCACCTGATGGCTTATGGAGATGTTTTATGCTGTCAGGGTGTAAGGTTCCAGGAGAGAGAAGGATTAACTGTGAACTTGTTGTCCTGTGAGGACCCTGATGCCAGCAGAGCACACAGTTGATTTTGGTTGGTTTTTTCCTTATTTTCTTTTTTTTTTCAGATGTGCTCAAAAGGAGAACGGAAATAGAATTTGCTTCTTTCCTTCTGCATATGTGGGAGGAGGAATAAAATGACACCCCACCTCCTCGAGCCTCTTTTCCATCCTAAGGGTGACTTGGGACCAGGTCACCTCCCTGGGAAATTTGCAGGTCATAGGGGCAGCAAGGGGATAGGAGTGATTTTCAGCACCTTCTGCTCTTCTGTCCTCTGCTCTGTAATCAATGTCTGAGGTGGATATTCCCTCTGAGAAGGGCTTCCCTGAGCTCTTTGACCCCAGGGTCCAGTCTGCAGCTTCTGGCCTTGGGAACAAAATGTCTTTAATTGCTAATGCTTCTTCTTTGAGAGGAAATAGAAAAGAAACTCAGTATCAATAAGCATGTGCAAAGAGCAACATTATGTCATTAAAAAAAACCCCTACACCCCCCTCCCCAAAAGACAAAAAGTCATCAAGCTTACTCAGAAGCCAAATTTACAGCCCAAGTATGGCACTTTCTCAAAAACGTTGGAAATAGAAACACCATTTGACCCAGCAATTCCACTACTGGGAATACACCCTAAAGAAACCAGAACTGCCACCCAAGCAGATATATGCTCACTCATGTTTATTGCTCCTCTGTTCACAATAGCAAAGAGTTGGAAACAACTCAAGTGCCCATCAACAATGGATAGAGAAGCTGTGGTATATTCTCACAATGGAATATTATGCAGCACTGAAAAACAAGAAACTATTATATGAAATGAGTGACCCTGGAGGACATTATGCTGAGTGAAATATCTCAGTCACAAAAGGGCAAATGCTGCATAATACCACTGTTCTAAAACAGGACTGATATGGGGATTTGGGGGAAATTAAGGGAAAGGGGGATAAATAATGTACATGGCATTGAAACAGATGAGAGAGAACTGTATAAAAGGAATATAAGATTAGGTATTATTAGCATGATGTAAGTCCAGAATAAGAAATGCATAGTTAAGTGGACTGGGGGGGGGGAAGGACTGTATAACAATGAAAGAATTTTTCCCCCCAAAGAGATAAGCAAACTGGGGGGAGGGGGGCAGGGAAGAAAACGTGCAACAATGAATGAATGGAAATCCAAGTTCTCTATAAACTTTCATTAAAATATCACTTAAAAAAATCCAGAGCCAAAAAGTCAATGTAGACTCCCAGGAACCCCAGGACCTAGTAGAATAACCCCACAGTGATTTCAAGGCTACAAATATTTCTGAGAGGCTAGTGGGGTTTGAACCGCTGAACTTTTCACTAACATTTGAGTGCTTTACTACTTAATGAGATACCACTTTGCCTTTACTTAGGCTGGGTGGGGATTCAAGTGTTCTCTGAGTTACCTCAGAAGAAAGAGCTGGTGATTTCTTCCAAAAGAGCAGTCACCGAAGGCTTCATAGATGGTGGGTTTGTGCTGACAGACACACAGAGTCACCATGAATCACAGTTAACTCAGTGGCAGCTGGCTGAGATGGTCAAAATCAACAAGACAGATACTGCCAAAGACGGGTTTGGGTGGGGAGAAATCAAAAGTCTCGTCCACTGATTATGAAAATGTGCAATGGTGCAGACATTGTAGAAACGGTGGTTTGGTGGTTCTTCAGGAAGTGAAGAATTACCCTGTTGTTGTTATATGCCATCGAGTTGCCTGTGTCTCATAGTGACCTTATGTGTATTAGCTCTGACCCTTGCCCTATCCTGGGCCAATCTCATCATATTTGACAGACCCAATCCCATTTCTCCAGTCACTGAGAATCAATTTCATCCTAGGTCTTCCTCTCGTGTGCTGTCCCTCCACCCTTCCAAGCATTATGTCCTTCTCCAAGGACTCTATCCTGTTCCATTTTCTCACTTCCTGACACACAAGAACCCATTGTGCCAGTCACCATGTCAGTCTACCTGGTTGAGGGTCTTCCTCTCCTTCAGACCCTCTATCCTTCCCAACATCAAATCCCTCTCCAAAGAAGAGCCCTCCTAGCAACATGCCCAAAGTAGGTGAGGTGAAGCCTCTTCATTCTTGCCTCCAAAGAGCACTCCAGCTGCACCCTCTCCAAGACCTGTTCTCTTGGCTGTCCATGGGCTGTTCAGTGCTATTCTCCAACACCACAGCTCAAAGGTACCAATTCTTCTTCTGTCATTCTTACTCATTGTCCAGCTCTCAGATGTATAGCAAGTGATTGGAAAGACCATGGCCTGAAACAGACACACCTTAGTCCTTAAATTGACATCATTACTCTTCAATGGTTATTGTTATAACTAAGTTATAATTCTATTACTAAGGATGATAGATGACGAGGTGATGATTTCCAGACGAGGTGTCCTTCCCCAGGCCTGGCCCCTTCTGGTCAAACACTTGACTTGGGAGAGAGGAAATCTCGCCATCTTGCGTCTAAGGAGCATTCTGGCTGTGTTTCTTTCGGACAGGCTGGTTCTTTCTTCTGGCCCTCCATGATTCATCACCAACACCATCATTCAAAAGCAATTATCCCTCCTCAATCTTCCTGGAATACTACTCAGACATAAAAAAGAAATGATGTTCAGATACATGTTAAAATGTAGATAGACTTTGAGAACACAGTGTTGAATGAAAAAAGGTAGACCAAAGAGATTCTGTTGATATGAAGTGTCCAGAACAGACGACTCTGTGGAGACAGGAAGTAGATTAGCCGTTGTGGGGGCTGAGGGTGGGGGAATGTGGGAATGACGGCTGATACTCTTCTTCTAGGAGATGAAAAAATGTTCTAATTTAGTTATGTGAAAGTTTACAAATGATACTGCTTTTGTTCAAGCATTCTATTTTCTAACATTAATTACAATTGGCTGTGGTAGCCTAGTGGCAAGAAGCTGCGCTGCAATCCTGAAAGCATGCGGTTCAAGTCCACCAGCTGCTCCGCAGGAGAAGGACAGGCAATCTCCTCCTGTGTGATTAAGTGCCTCTTAAAACCCTCTAGAGGGTCAGCTGCGGGTCAGTTCTGACTCTACAACAATTACAATTGATGAATAGAATTATAATTAATCATTCACTGGAATCATTACAGTGAGCTAGACATGCTGGTTGTACAATATTATGAAAGCACATTGTAAGAGAGGAGGTACCAGAGACGGTGAGGACGGCACAGGATGCGGCCAGGCTCTGCTGACCACAGGACGGCTGTGGGCTGTAGCTGACCTGAGAGCACCGAACAACCACCATCACCTTCTTTGACATAAACAGTTTACTGGTTTGGGATGCAAACAACTCTGACTTGGAAGCACAGCCAGATGCTTCTTAGGAGGGAGGGTGGCCTCGGTACTGTGGGTGTGTTCTCAGGAAGGGCAATCTCGGGAGAAGGGTATCGGGCCTGGAAACTTAGCGAGTCAGCGAAAAACAAAAGCCGGAAGGGCCTCGAAGGGCTGGTGGACGCGGGGCTACTGTAAGGCTCCCACACGGCAGCCTTCGTATGGCCGGCCAGGGCCTGCACACAGCCTCGTTCTGCACACGGGTCTCTGTGAGCCACGCTCACACACGGCACCTAACAACAGAGATTTTATGCTTCATGAGTTTTGCCTCAATAATAACAAAAGAAATAAAATTCTGTGGGAACCCCGGGAGCCGGGCTGATGCAGGGGCACTTGCTGTGAGGGGAAAGCTGGCTGTTTCATTCCGCGAGTTTCTCGCTGATGCCTTCTGGTGTCGACTGAGAGACTGTGTGGTGAAGAGGTTGTTGCTGTTGGGTGCCGTGGAGGCGGGACCGACCCATAGCTGACCCTCCAGTGGGTTCTCACGAGTGTTGATCACACAGGAGGAGGTTGCCCGTCCTTCTTTCACGGAACCGCTGGTGAATTTGAACCCTTTGCCTTTGGGATGGCAACACAGTTTCTTATCACGAGATGAAGAGATATAAATCGAGTGAAATGACCTTGGGAACCAGCTTGGATGGCACCAAGAACTCAGCGGAAAGTTCCTCTCTGCTCCCCTCCTCCTCCCCTGTCTCCTCTCCACCCCACCACCCCCTGCTCTAGCTTTCTCAGCCACTTGCCCAAATCTGCACACCTTTCACCTTGGGGGTCCCTGGGAAACGGAGGGGGAGCAGCAGGTCAGGGAGTAACCCAGAGAGGTACCTGAGCTCCTAGGTACAGTGGCAGGTACTGGTCTTCTCCATCGGCCATGAGCTCCGCTCCGGAGGGCAGCTCTGTCCCTGGGTGGAGGCAGTTCAGGGCCACATCTGTAGGAAGGTGCATGGAGGATTCCCATCTCAGGGCACGTGGGTCACAGGTGGCCCTGAGTTTTTGAGTGGACAGTGACCCCCATGGAGGGGGTCTGCTCTCTGCCTGTCCTGGTGGCTGAATCCCAGCAGGTCTGAGGCTTCCTAGATGGGAGCTGTGAGGTCTTGGTCAGAAGTTTGTGGTCACCCAGCACCAGGGCTGCAGCCCTTGTCTACCTTCCTGCTTAGCTGACTGTTCTATCCACTGGTCCTAACTGACAATTTCAAGTCTTCTCTGGTGTCCCGGGCCCCACCAGGAAGGTCCAGGTGGACTCAATGTGGTCAGGGCTCAGGGTTCTGTCTGGAGCTACGGTCATCCTGGCTCGTTGGTTACACCTGGAGAGATGCCGCACCTGGAGAGGTGGGAGAGAGGGCTGCGCCTGGGGAGATGGGTGAGCCTGGGGAGATGGGTGAGCCTGGGGAGATGGGTGCGCCTGGGGAGACGGGTGTGCCTGGGGAGACGCACATGGAGCAATGTGGTGTCGGAGGATGTGCAGGGACTCCCAGGTCCGGTCATCATTCAGTGAGGTGAATATGAGACTGGAGCGGGTCACAGGGAGGCTGTCTTCGTCTCCTGATGCTGCTGTAAGAAGTACCAGAAGAGGGCCTTGAATGAACAGTGTGTGTTTCTCTCTAGGCTTTGAGTTGAGGGAAGGCTGCCGTTCCCGCTTTGACTTTCTTTGTCCATCCTTGTGCCACATCTCTCTTGCTTGCTCCTCCCTAATTTGTTCCTTTTGTGTCTCAGAAGTGAGTATACGTAGGGCACGTACCCACACATTGAAAAGACTCCGGGGGGAACCACATTAGGGCATTTGCTTGGTAACCAAAAGGCCAGTGGTTCAAACCTACGGAGGAGAAAGATATGGATGACAGTGACCCCCATAAAACCTTGGAAACCGCAAAACACAATGCTGCTTTGTCCTGTGGAGTCACAGAGAGCCACATTGGCTGACTCACAGTGGGTCACAGCCGACCCACAGTGGGTTTGGGGTTTTTCTGGGAGTAGACTTGCCAGGCCTTTCTCCCCACGTGCACACGTGTGACTCTCAGTCTTGACAGAGGGAGCCGGCAGGTGCTCCGTCACCACCTTAAGTGGGGTGAAGTGGTGTCTCACTGCATGCTGGTTAAAGCACTCAGCTTAGAACTGAAAGGTCAGCAGTTCAAATCCCTCAACTGACCTGCATGAAGAAGATGAGGCTCTCAGCTCCTGTCCTACAGCCTTTCCCGGAATCTTAGGGTGTGTCCCTTATTCTGTCCCACGGGGTTGTTACAAGAGGAATCGACTGATGCCAGTGGGGTGTCCCACTGCTAGGCCTTATTTACAAAAACAACCCCATTTTCCTAATAGGATCATGCCTACAGGGAGAGCGGTCAGCATTCCTCCACTTTTTTTAGGAAGAGTGATGTAATCTAATCCACAGTGGGAGGGTTGCAGCCAGTGAGCCCAGCCCTCAGGCGGACAGCTAAGAGAGGCCTGACTTGACCCACTCACCCTCACCCCCTTGCCCCATGAGAGGGCAGAAGCCCCAAAGCCAGCCTCTCCCCTCTTCGCCCCTCTCTGGCACTTGGTCATTTTTTATTTTCCAAAATAAAATCAAAGCTTTGAACAAGAGCTGCAGAGGGAGTTTGGGAAGGCTTTTGTGTACACTTGACTTTCAGAGAAAACTTCTGGGCAGAGGCAGCGCTCGAAGGTCATCCTTGGGTCACCCCAGAGAGGTCCCTGCACCCTTGCCCCCCAGACTCAAGCAGAGAGTCAGGGAGTGGACGAGCGCATTTAAACTTGGATGGCAGCTCCCCCCCCCCCCCTACTGCCCGGAGCCCCTAATCCCTGAGAAGGAAGATAATGAATTTGAAACAGGGCCTGGGCTCCCACAGACGGGTGGGGAGTGCGGAGGAGAGGCCGGGAGGAATCCTGCTCTGGGCAGTGGGTCCAACGGCGGTGAGACGCCCATTCCCACTGCATTGTCTGCGGTGGTGATTGTGGGGGGACATGCAGTCAGCTTCCTGTCCGCACCCCGCCGCCTCAAAGGCCTGGCACCCTCTGAAGGGCACACAGTCAATCTCTTGCCCTCGCTGCATGAAATTGTATTTGCTGCCACTTGCTATCTCTCTGGGTGCAGCCGGGCTGTAAGTCAGTGGTGATAACGCAGCGTGTTTATGAACTGTGCCTGGAAAAAGATGATAGAAATATGTGGCAATATGCTAAGGAATGGGGGGGCTGGTTGCCGGGGCAACGGCAGAGCTATTTTGGGCACAGGCTTTTGCAGATGCTGAAAACCACCTTCCGTTTCCTTGGAGAAGTCCGGCCCTCGTGCCCCTCCCGAGGGCGGACGGGCCTTCAGAAAGGGCCTGGCTTCTCTGTGCAATTAGAAAATGCCAGGCTTGCTTTTGCCCGGCCCTCCTGGAAACGGGGCTGCTGGAGCCTAAGGGTGTTGCTGATAAGGTGCGCGCGCGCGTTCTGGAGGGAGAAAGAGATGTGTGAATAATTTACAGAGCTCGTTGGTCGCGGCCACCACCCCCAGTGCACACGGCAGCTACTCAGCTCCGATGGACTCCCAGAAAATCCCACCTCAGTGGACGGGACGCAGAACAAGGTATTCTGAAGGGCCCAGAGTCACCCTGAGGGGGCGGCTGAGCCGCCCTGGGGGGCTCACTGGGACATCCAGGGACAAGAGCCCCAGATGTCTGGGGGGAGATTCTCTGAGCTGCTGTAAATCAGCCCCCCTCAGGAGCTCGCCCCACAGTGTTCTTAGAGGAGGGCGGCTTCCAGATCATTGCTCCCATTGCTTCCGGGCAAGTACCCATGCTTCTTAAAAGGGGTTCCCTTGCCCAAAGTGCAAGCACTCCACCTCCGACATGTGGACCCCCAAATCCTGCAGAAAACCAAACAATAACAACAAAACCCACCTCTCAAACCAACAAGAACCCCAAACACATTGCGGTGGGGCCAGGCCAGTGCTGACCCGCCCTGCCTTTGGTGAAGGGCTCAGAATCAGATGCACTCTTTCCCCCTCAAAACCACTGCTGGATTCGAACCACCAGAAAGGTGCAGGCTTTGAGAGAGCCGAGCAACTCCATGTGGACTGCGGGCGTCAGTGTCCCTGAGGCCCTGGAGAAGCCCCCTGGCGACAAGGGGTGAGACTGTTATAAAAACATAGTGCACTTGAGCGGACTTGGACTCACGGCTGCTGTGCGAGCAACAGATCTGAACCCTGTCCTCTTCTCTGACACACGTGTCCCGTCCTCCTCATCGCTGATACACTGTGTCTCTTCCTCTTCTCTGACACACGTGTCCCATCCTTGTCTCTGACACACGTGTCCCGTCCTCCTCGTCGCTGACACACGTGTCCCGTCCTCTTCTCTGACACACGTGTCCCGTCCTCATTGCTGACACACGTGTCCCATCCTGTGCTGTCCTCCTGGTCTCTGACATACTCCAGCCAGTTGTTAGAGTCTGTGTCATTCCATCTTGTAAGGACCTTCCTCCTTTTCGCTGACCTTCCACCTGTCCAAGCATGATGTCTCCCGGCCCCATCTGACTGCGTGCCCAGAGCATGTTACGGTGGAGCTTTGCCGTCCTTGCCTAGAAGGAGCTCCCTGGTTGCAGTTTCTCTAAGACGTTTATTTGTTCTCTTGGGTCTTCATGGGATAGTCAGTACTCTTCTCCAATGCCACAGCTCAAATGTACCAGTTCTTCTCCTTACTCTGGTCCAGCTTTCAGATGGACAGCAGGTAATTGAAAAGATGATGGCTTTGATCAGGCCCACCTTAGTCTTTAAACCGGCATTATTGCTCTTTAACATTTTGGAGAGATCTGGACAGTAGATTTGGTGATGAAAATGCTTGACTTCCAACTGAAAGTTCAGCAGTTCAAACCCACCTTGCAACCTGCCTACTTCTGGTCGAGCTCAAGCCGGTGAGTCAGCACCGACTCATGGCTGACCCTCGGCTCGGTTTCCGAGGCTGTGAACCAACAGGTATTGCCCACCTTTCTCTGACGTGGAGCTGCTGCCGGAGCTGGACCAGGACCACCAGAAGGGAGTGACCTTTGACCTAGCTGAGCAACTTCACAGGAACCCGCCACCGGGGCCTGGGAGACCCAGGGAGGGGTGTCATGGATTCGACACTGAATTTGACAAAGATGGGTTTAAATGCTGGGGTATTAGTGGGAAGGCTGGAGGCTTGAGTGCCCTCAGACATGCCTTGGAAGTAATGCCTGGTGATCTTAAAACAGACCCACCACGTGGGGCACATGTGCGTGGAGTTGCCATGAGGCACCATGAACACCCTCCCCACACATGCACACACTTCGGTTTAGCCAATCAGAGGTCTTGACGTAGAATTGCACTTCTTATTGTTGTCCACAACCAAAGAGTCAACTCCAACAGTGGATGGAAAAGACCCTGCTCTCTCCATCACTGTAATCAGTGCGAATCAGGCTGTTGAGATCCACAGAACTGTCACAGGCTTATTTTCTGAAGTGCCGTCCAGGCCTTTCTTCCTACTCTTTTCCCAGAAGCTCCATTTGAACCTGTTTGACATCCAGCAGCACGCTGCCTCCACTGACAGACGGTGATGACTGCACATAGAGGCCACTGGTTGGGAATTGAACCCAGGTCTCCAGCATGAGAGGCCAGAAGTCTACATTGAACCAGCAATAATTGTAGGTACCCAACAAATACGGAGTCCCAGTGGCACAGTTAAAAAATTCTCCTAACAGAAAGGGTGGTGGGTGGTTCAAACCCTGTAGTTGCTTCTGGGGAGGAAGATGTGACAGTGTGCTTTTGTAAAGATTGTATGACTGATGTTTCTGTGTCCTGCTGAGCTGGGACTGATTCACAGCTGACCTTCCAGCAGGTTTTTAGAGGCAGGAAATCACATGGGAGGAAATTGCCTGTCTTTCTCCTGTGGAGCAGCTGGTGGATTTGAACAGCATGCCTTCTGGTTGTCAGCTCAGCTGCTGACCACTAGACCACCAGGGCTCCCTTATACAAAGATTACAGCCTTGGAAACACGATAGAGCAGGTCTATTCTGTCCTGTATAGATGCTGGGGGTCTGAATTGAGGTGCACAATGGGACTGGGAAACAGGTGTTGTTGGGGACCCAACAGCTGTCACCCGTCACCTGCCTGCTGTCTTAGAACATGCTGATGTGTGATGGAAAGTTCTAGGCCATGTGTGTGCTGCAAGGGGGTTACTGTGTTTGAGGCCGGTCTCAAGTTCATTAGCGGTGAGTAGTATCCCTTCTGGGGCAGGGTCAGCTCCCCAAGGACCCACAATGTTTTCACTCACCTCTAAGGTCTGGTGTCAGGCCCACCATGTTCACCTGGGCTCAAGGAGCATCCTGAAGGGTCCACTGACTTCTGGAAGATTTTTACGAGGAGTTGGTGGAGCAGAGCCTGTTGAGGGGTGCTGGGGGTGGCACATCCTCGGTGGTTGAATGGGTGGTTTGTGCTGTTCCGACTCTGCTCTGGACCTCTGACTTTGTGATGATGGCAGTACCATATTCTTCCTTGTGATGCTGTCTCTCCACCTTCACTGCCAAAAAGAAGTCCCCTCAAAGAGGCCAGAAAGGTCTACTTTGGGGAGTTTCACTGATAAAGCCAAGGAAATGGGGCTGTGTGTGGGCGTTAACTGTAAGGTATGACGTCTGTGCTCCGAATCTGAAGAAGTTACAGAACTCAAGCTTTCTTAATAAAATGGATTCCAAAATTCACATTATCCACGCCATCCACACTCATGTGGAAAACTTAGAAAGCTGCTAAGAGAGCACGAATGATTCCACATGCCACAAGCGGGCAATGCCAACCAAAAGGCACATGGTTTGAATCCACCAGCCGCTCTGAGGGAGGAAGGTAGGCAGTCTCCTCCCTTCTCATTTACTGCCCCTGGAAACACCCTGGAGAGTCAGCTACGGATTAGTTCTGAGACAACAGCATATACAAGTGTATTATGTGTCAGGCCACTAACAGAAAGGCGGTCAGTTCGAATCCCCAAGGGGTAAGAATGGGCATCCTTTTCCCATAAAGATTTACAGTCTCAGAAATCAGTTAGAGGGTGGGCACGAATTGAGTCAAAACTCCATGGTCATAGTTTGAGTTTTGATTTGATTATCTGGCGATGCAGTAGATTAAATGTTGGGCTGCTAACCAAGTTTGACAGTTTGAATCCCCCCAACTGCTCCAAGGGAAACAGTAGGGTTTGGTTAAGATTTACAGCCTTGGGAACCTCTCACACAGGATACCAGGAATCAGGAGCAAGTCGATGGCGGCGGCGCTGCTTCTGAGTTTTCTGAGAGTAGAGAACTGTTTTTTCTGCTTTTAAAAGTATTTTTATTTATTATGACTTTTCCATTGTTGCTGTTCTCCTTTCTCTCTCTGGGTGTGCTCATTTTACACACTCACAACCATGCTGTCTTCTGGGGTTTCACCTCTTACACCACCACGTGAGCGCTCTTCTCATTTCCGTAGAGTCTCCGGTTTGTGCTTTTTCTTTTTTGTGTCTACACAACATTTTATGATGAGCATGCGTTGTCGTGATGCTTTTTTCTGAATAAATTATTTCCCACATCCCTGTCAGAGCAGGGAATTGGCAGCCTGTGATTTCACTACCTAAGGAAGTCGCAGCTGGGCAGAGAGCAGAGTGGCTTTGTCTCTGACGCCGGGCTCACGTTGTGCGGAGCAGAGCAGAGGCAGCCAGCTCGGGGCGGGAAGCTGTGGTCAGGCTCAGGACAAGGGGCAGGATGACTGTCTTTGGGGCAAACAGTATCCTTGATCACTTGAAGGTTGGCAGGGACCTAAACAGAGGGAACTAGAGGTGTATTCAAAGCATCCTTTTAGTGCAGTGGGTGGGGCCGTGTGTGCGGAAGGTGGGAAGGTTTGCTCACCCTTCTTGGAGCCCAGCGTGCACACTCCCTCAGGGTCAGGGGGGCCTCTGGCTGGGCCTCCTGCTTTCAGAAGAGGTAACCCTCTTGTGGAAAGCAAATGATTAACAGGATCAGCAGATAATCAGAAGGTTGGAGGTTCAAGATCACTCAGAGGAACCTTGGAAGAAAGGCCTGGCAATCTGCTTCTGAAAATCTTGGCTCACAGTCCGATACAGACACAGGTGGGGTCACCATGACCGGAATGGATTCCATAGCTGCTGGCCCGAGTCTAGGTAACTCCCTCCAAATCGGCCCACTGTGCTGGAGGAGGATTTCCTACACCCTCCCCGTTTCCTGATAGGGACACTCTGAACTGGGCGGAGGGACCTGGCTGCTCTGGTCCTGCACTTCCCTTGTCTGTGCCGTGGTCTGTGTGGAGGGCATCGTGGGTTTCCTCTCAGTCTGTTTTAACCAAGGCTTCCCGGGCTCATTGACCAAGGCTTTCAAGACCCTTCTAACCCAGGGGCGGCATCTCTTTAGCAGTTGGAATCCGAGTGGCTCCGAGGGGAAAGATGGACAAGCTCCTCCCAGCCTTGGGAAGCCTGCCGGAGGGTCGACCAGGAGTTGGTTCTGACTTGATGGCGAGGAGAGTGAGATGCGAACACAGGTGAAAGATTGGAGCCTCCTTATGAGTGAAAAGGAAGAGAGAATTGGCGCCTCTGAATTGTAGTGTTGGGGAAGAACGTTCACCACAGCACAGCCAGCTGGCCAGGAGCTGCGGCCAGACTCCTCGGAGGATGAGGACTGCTCATCTTACTTTCTTCGGACATGTCATCAGGACAGACAAGCTGCCAGAAGTGGACACCATCCTTCCTAGAGCAGAGAGCCATGGGAGACGAAGGAAACCCTCGACAAGGTGGTGGGGCCAGCAGCCACAAGGACCCAAATAAAGATGACACGGGACCAGGCAGTGTTTCATCCTGCCACCCTAAAGGTGGCCATTTATCAGAGCTAACTGGTAACTAGTGCAACGCCGTCCTCCGTCACTGCACCGCGAAGGACCGCACACTTGCAGCTGGAGAGAAAGAACGCGTGCGTATCTGGGGGAGGAGCCCGTGGGTGCTGGGTGCCCCAGGCTCGGCCCTCACAAGGCTGGGCAAAGGCACCGGGCAGGACTGCAGTGAAGGAGGACCCCGGGACAACTCATCTCCCACTCCATGAACTGCTGTGGTTTCAGGTTGAGACCTTGTGGAATTAAGCAGCAACTCATCAGGGGTCAGTGGCTGTGTGAGCCTTGATGGGAGGAAAGGACAGGTGTGCTCCTGACCCAGGGGTTCCTGTGGCCATGCCTGGTCGGCCATCGTTGCCTTTAGATGAACACTGCGGTGACAGGGCTTTAAGGACAGTTTCTGCTGTCAGAGCTTCCTTTCCACGGCTGCACTTAGCTGGCCAGGTCTGCCGGCCTCCCTCGGATTGTCCACCAGGAGGGCACAATTACTCATTTGCTTTATTATTATCCGGCAGCTCACAAGAATGTGGCCATTGCCCCTTCCGTGGGGTTTCAAAGCTCACTCCCACAAAACAACACAAGGAGACATGTAGAACAAAAAAATTCAATTAAGCATTTGCCTACTGTGACTCTTTCCTCCTCGAAAATTGTCTCAGTAAATACTCTTCATCAAAAGTCAGAACCAATCCCCACTAGTTGTTTAGATTAATTAATGGGTCCCCCTGGAGCCGCCCAAATGAATTCAATTTGAACGTCAACAACTTGGCGATGGAGTTTCCCAGGCTGGCATTAAGACAATATTAAACCTGCAATAAGTCACATTTAAAATGTTAATTCAAAGAAGCTCTCCATTTAGAGCATTTAATTAAATCCTTACATAAACGCCTTGGTCTCAGAACCAGATGGTTTTGCAGTTTCATTGCAGTGCGGTGTCTCGAAGTCATTGTGGGAAGTAATATTGGAGGCTTGGTGAAGATAACAGGATATATAGAGTAATAAAATCTAATCTCGTTTCCAGCGGGGAGATTCAGTGTATGTACACAACCCGGCCTCAAATTGTAAGTTAATTACATTAACCCCAGTGTACTCCCAGCTCTGAGCAGCTAGAGATGAAATTAGTCTTTTTCCCTATCATCAGATTCTCTTCAACTTCAGTATATTAATTTTTAGCCAAATACTTACTCATAAGGAAAATTGAAGTTAATGTAGCCAGAGATAAAGTAATGCAGGCGTAATATTCTGAAGGGATTAGGGAGACCCAGGAGAAGGCACTCTGCAAATGTCACAGGTTTGGGGTGGATTTATGGAGGGACGAGAAGAAATGAAGATGCCAGGGAGGCCCCTGTCCCGCCCACTCGCCCGCTCCCTAACCCAGGGTTAATAAAGGATCTAATCTAGGAAAGTCAGTCCTTGAAATCCAATGTCTCACAGGGTTGTGAAGTGTACCTGTGATGGTGGCGGTGGTGGTGGGGGACGTGCTCAGCCCTGGGAGAGGTCACTCCATCTCAGACACAGGCACTGAGGCTCAGGTGGCTCCCAGCCCCTGGGTTCCTGCCGTCTGCCCTTGGACTGTTGTAAATTTCTGTGCCCCTGTGTCATTATCTTCCTATTCTGAGTTTATTAATCCCGCCACGAGCGAGGGTATGACAAATCGCTCTCCCCCGACCTCTGGCTCAGGATGCATGGGGGACCCTGGATCGGGGCAGCCCAGAAGCACCCCCACTTTGAAGCACCACAGTTAGTGCAGTAATGAAGGCTGCTTGGTCTTGTGTCTGAAGAGTTAAGATAAACTTACTTTGAACCGACGTCTTCCATTGTGCCCTTCTCAAGAAAATCTCTGTGCCATCAGATGGAAGATAACTCGGAAGGTTGGATGGAAAGCTTGTGGACCGCGTTGAGTTTCATATCATGTTGGTGGGACGAAACGGCAGTTAAGGACTGAGGAAACAGCCTGAACTTCCAATAGTCTTATTTTAGGAAAGTACTTTTCTTGACCTTTGGGTCCAGCTCACCACACGATGGTGGGGACCATGTCACCCTCCCAGCCCAGATCTCTCAGATCCTTCCCACTTCACTCTTGTCTTTGGTTGGGAGAAGAGAATCCTAGGTGGCTGTCCAGGGAGTGTTTTGAGGAGGGGAGGAGATGGCCCATCTTTCTCCCAAGGAGCTGCTGCTGGTGGATGAAGATGTTGCTTCTAGTTACGTGCTCTCCCAACGCCCCAGGACCTTTCTACAGAATCACCACTTCCTCTCAAATTCAAAACCGCTGACAAAGACACAGCACCCAGTAAGCAAGGAGGAATTTCAGCTGCAGCCCAGGAGAAATTGTTCTCCATAGACTATTCAGCACATACACGCAAGCCTTTTATCCTGGTTAGATGATGAGTCCCTGTCTGTATGTCATGTTACAGAGGGTCTTGAGCCTGAGTTTGGTCTCCAAGAGAAAACAACAACAACAACAGTGTGTGTTGTCAGCAAAGTTTGTTGTATGACTGGGTGTGTTTGTGTGTGTGTTCACACTGAGGGCTCCCCAGTGATTTCAACGATTGAAGGAGACATTGTAATTGCTCTACTATAGTTTTTTATTCTTCTCCTTCTGTTATTTTTTTTTGTTTCCCCTCTACTTGTAAGAGTAAATAAATGATACCGATTTGCCTCAACCCTGGACCCCCTATTAGGACCTGTCCCTAGATGGGGAAGTGCCCGTCCAAAGACGAGACTATGGGAAAGTTGGATGCTTGACCTTGACCAGCATGCTAACTTGACACAGAAGTTTCTGTTCATCCTAATCAACCCCTCCATCACCTGTGGGGCCGATGGCACCCACCTCAGGGGTGCACACCTTTCAAAACGGATTTGATGCTGCCTTTTTAAAAAATTGTTGTGCATTTTCTTCCCCTCCTCCCCTCGCCCTCCCCCAGCGCTCCCCACCATGCACCCCGTGTTGCAGGCTGTTGTCATGCATGTAAGGCCTGATCACATGTTCCTTTCCTATAGCTCTTCCCCTCATCTCTTCTGCTGCTCTGTTCATCATCTACTCATTTCCCTATTCTTTCCCCAACACCCCCCATCTGTCCTATTGTATAACTGTGCTGTTATATAGTGTTTTTCCTTTTGTGACTGAGATATTTCATTCAGCATAACATCCTCCAGGCTTTCCCATGCTGTGTAATGTTTTACAAGTTCCTTGTTTTTCAGTGTTGTGTAATATTCCATTGTGTTTCTATTGTGTCTGTACCATAGTTTTTACAGTGCTGTGTAATATTCCATTGTGTTTCTATTGTGTTTGTACCATAGTTTTCCCATCCATTCGTTGATGTGCATGCACTTTGGTTGCTTCCATCTCTTTGCTATTGTGAATATCACAGCAATAAACATGCTGCTTCTTTGCATAGTTCATGGTGTCATTCAATTCTCTTGGTCGATATCACAGCTCAAAGGCATCATTTCTTCTTTAGTCTTCCTTATTCTTTATCCAACTCTCACATATACATGATGCAATTGAAACCACCACAGCTTGGGTCAGGCACACCTTGGTTTTCACACTAACGTCCTTTGTAGCAGTGGTCTTTGATAGCCCACTTACCTAATGCAGTTCCCTGTTTATTTCCTGACTGCTGGTCCCTGTTGCAGAGTGTGTCTCCAAGTAGAATGAAGTAGGACACAGCACCCCAGCTCACGTTTTACAGGACAATTTGGTTCAACAGGAACATTTTCTTTTTTCTCCTGAAAAGAACAGCTTGGTGTGCCATGCGTGCCTCACTGTGGAGCTGAGTGTTGGTGTTTGAACCTGCTTTCTTGGGTGGCCCTGCCCTAGCTCTATCTCCGCTGGCAGTTGTCACCCTGTCACCTTTCCCACGCTGCTGGAGCTCCCTCCCTCCTCGGGTGTCCTTGCCCTTGTTGATTGCACCACAGCTCGGGCAGGTGCAGAAGGGCTAGACTTTCTTGGCTCCATCAACACCTCTGCTTGCAGCCACTGTGCAGACACTCTCTGCTGCCTATGAGCTTCTGTGGAGTTGGAACCTGCCAATCAGTGGCCACTGAGGGGCTGGACTGGCGTGGGTGCAGAGGAGGAGGCAGGGCCAGTCTCCTGGATGCAGCAGGCCTGTGGCTGTGGCTTCACGAACGTGGTGATGAACTTGATCATCTTTTCACTCTCTCGATCGGCCTCAGTGACCTCAGGCTCACTACCATTAAATCAACTATGTCAGGATGATCAGGAGAAAAGGAAAGGAAAGCCACACTGTGTGAGATGATTATTCTGATCACTTAAAGTGCGCATTTCAGAGGCACAAAATATGTTCATGAGAGTGTGCAAACTTCAGTGCTGTCTTTCCAGAACCTTCTCATCCTCTTAAACAGAAATTGTAAAGAGCCCTAGTGGTGTGTTATGCTATGTATTAGGTTGTTAACAAAATGATCACTGGTTCGAATGCACTAAATATCCCATGGAAAACGATAAGGCTCTGTGAAGATGTGCTGTCTTGGAGACCCAGTGTGGGGGGGGTCACCAGGAGCTGGAGTCCACTTGACACCAGTGGATCTGGTTCCTAAGCAACTATACCCATTTCAATAATAATAATTAATAACAACAACAACAGTAATTATTAGTAGCGCTTGCTACAGAAGGTCAAGGACTGCAGTCTTCAGTATGGATTGAAGCTCAATATAAAAAAAACAAAGATTCTCACCATTGGGCCAATTGGCAGCATCAGGATGAATGGTGAAGAGATTGAGAGAGTTAACAGTTTTCGTTTACTTGGTTCCACAGGCAACACTCTTGGTAACAGCAGCCGGGAAATCAGGAGATGAATTGCATTGGGAAAGTCAGCTGTGAGGGACCTCTCAAGAGTACTGAAGAGCAACGACATCAGGCTGGAGACTAAGGTGTGCCTTATCCACGCTATAGAGTTTGCAATTA
>NW_006399798.1:4285204-4309560 GCF_000299155.1 Elephantulus edwardii | reverse complement strand
AGGACAAACCTGTTTGTTTTCCTAGCAGCCCATGGTATATTCAACACTCTTCTCCAGCACCACAGCTCAAAGGCATCAATTCTCCTTCATCCCTAGTCACTAGATGATGAGCCAAACCAAACAGCACTGTGGTCCCCGAGCACTTCTGAGTCACGATGGGCCCGCAGGCCCACGTGCGGCACAGCAGCACTTGTTCCAGGGTAGTCCTGTAGCTGGTTTCATGGAGGCAGCGCCCCAGGGCTGCCTTCCAAGGCACCTCCAGCTGGGTTTGAACCCCTAGCCTTCTGGTTAGTAGTTGAGTGTGTAACCATCTGTGCCATCTGGGGCTCCATGGGACAGGTACGGGGCTGAGAGGGCATCTCTTCAGGACAGATTTAGGGATAAATTCTCTCCGACGGGTTGACTTCTAGGAAGCCATGCTCTTCCCCCTGCCCCCCACCCCCTGATGGAGTGTCCAAACCCATCCTGGCCAGTCCCCTGGTCAGCGGAGGCTGCCTGTTCAGCTCTTGGTGAAGGTTTTGCTGCATCAGGGATCCCACCTTCTGGGACCCCAACAGGCTCCCTGCTTGGCTCACACCGTGTCTGAGGTCTGTGGGTGGGCCTGGCCCTGCTTCTGTAATGTTCTCCGTCTACAGAGCCTGGGACCTCGGGGTGGCTCTGCCCTCCTGGAGACCTTGTGACTGTGTGTACCAGGTACTGAGAAATGGCATTTGGGCCAAAGCACTGAGTTTCTGGCCTCATCGTTGTAAAATTATTTTAAAGGGGGCAGTATTTAACTATGCACAAGGCCCTGCACAGCTCCTATCCTGGCCCATGGTACCTGACGTACTCAGAGTAATGTCTCTGATAGTGATGATTGTGCCTCATTAACGCAAATCCATGTTTGTGAGGGTGGGATCAGGAAGGGAGCGTACTGAAGCCCGGATGAGGCGTTTCTAAGGTTGAAGGGGCCTTGATTTATTGGTTTCAGCTGGTACCTGGGGTCCCGGAATAGAGACAAACAGCTGAGAGGCCCAGGGTCCTGTGGTGACTCTTAACCAAAGTTTGTCATCAGTTACCCCATTCACAGCCCATCTCCTGAGCAGGGGAGCTCAGAAGGTTGGTGATTCATGCCCACCCAGAGGCACCAAGAGAGAAAAAAGGGCTGCAGGTCTGTTTCTGAAGACTCACCATTGACCAGGTGGACGTAGTCTGACGCATGGTGGGGATGTCGTGAGGCTGTTACTGGGCGGTAACTGGCTTTATCGGTGATGCATGTATTGACGGGTGTGGGGACAAGGACAGACAGAATCTGACACCCCCTTGGCTCTCCCTCCCTCCAGGCTCTTGGCGTACCATTGTCCACCCAGCTGAGGACATACCTTCTGGTCCTGTCCTCTCACCCCTGTCTGACCATCTAATTGACAATCAGCATTCCGTGCGAGCCAGCCTGAGGACCCCTATCCCAGAACTCCCTGAACGTAGGGATGAGTTCCATGGTGTGTTTCGCTCTTCAGTGGCCTCGTTACCTCCCCTCCCCTGCTCATAAGCCAGCCCTACACAGAGTGTGTCCTTTGTGTCTGAGGATTCTCATCGCACTTCCTGGCCCAGTATTGGCAGCATTCTCTTCAGGCACCTGTTTCTGAAATCAGGTCAGGAGTGGCTCGAGGTGAGTTTCCCAGCATCCTCCTGGCCTGCGCATCTGTCAGGAGTCCGTGGGTCCCTGGGTCCCTGACTGTGGCTCTGTCTGGGCCTGGGCTGCAGCTCGCCAGGTCGGAGAGCTCGTTTACAGCCCTCAGGTGGCTGCTTCACCCCCTTCTCTGATCACATGGCAATCTGTCTTGACATTTAACTGATTCAGTAACCAGTCCTGTGGGAGTCCTTCTGGGAGTGTCCCTGCGACATGCCCGCGAATGTTCTAAGGTCTTCCTCCTTCGGAGTGGCCGGAGTGGCCGGTAGGTTTGACCTTGTGGCCTCTCAGTTAGCAACTGAACTCTTAGTCATGGCCTCACCACGGCCCCTCCCAGGAAAGTCCATAAACTACTGCTGCCCAGGGAGGGCGGGAGGTTTGCGAGGGAGCAACACCTGGCCAGGTAAAGGAGGTTGTTTCAGGGCAGGAAGGGACAGAGGCACACAGCCGGGAGTTTACACAGCTGCTGGCTCTTCAAAGGGGCCTTGGTGGTGCAGTGGCTACAGTGGAAGCTGCTCCCAAGGCCACTCCCTTCCATCAGATTGTGCAGTGGGGAGATAGTCACATAGTGCTGAAAACCATGGCCTGGCTCGGCTCACAGAGCCTTGACCATCACAGGCCAGGGAGACTAGTCATTTCACGGAGCTGAGCAGTGGCTTCCCCCAGAGGACCCACACACCTGGCTGGAAGGGTGGGAGGGCTGGCTGCCCACACACCTGGCCAGGAGTGTGGGGGTGGGGGGACTGGCTGCCCACACACCTGGCCAGGAGGATAGAGGACTGGCTGCCCACACACCTGGCGGGCAGGGCAGAGGACCTGCTCTCTCTGGGATCACCACTGCGGTTCCTCCCTCTCCTTTCTCTGGAGGATGGGGAATGTCACCCTACTTTGCCTCTCCTCAGTCCCAGCGCCCAGACCCTCAGGTGTGATACGACTTAGTGGTCCATTCCCCTATTAGTTCCACACCCCTGTTAGAGTGCCAACCAGAATGGGGCCAAGTGAGCAAGAAGAGGGGGTCCATGGGGGGCCAGGAGGGGGAGAATAGAGGGACTGAGAGGAGAGGGACAGTGGAGGTACCATCAGAAGGGAGAAGTGAGGAGACTGTGAGGAGGGAGAGCATCAGGGGACCATCAGGATGTGGAAGGACTGAGAG
This sequence comes from Elephantulus edwardii, assembly GCF_000299155.1. Classification (NCBI taxonomy): domain Eukaryota; kingdom Metazoa; phylum Chordata; class Mammalia; order Macroscelidea; family Macroscelididae; genus Elephantulus; species Elephantulus edwardii. Next base: position 4,306,738 of record NW_006399798.1, on the reverse strand, counting down.
GAGGGAGAGTGTGGAGGGACCATGAGCCTTCAGGTTAGGAGGGGGAGTGTGGAAGGACTGTCAGGAGGGGAATGTGGGGAACCTCAGGGGCGGAGCCACGTGAGGGACTGTGGCTGGAAACAGTAGTGGAACTTGCCCCGTGTCTGTCTGTCTGTCTGTCTGTGTCTGTCTCTGTGTGTGTCTGTGTGTGTGTGTGTGTCTCTGTCTGTCTGTCTGTCTGTGTGTGTTGGGGTTGAACACTGGATGGGGCTGCAGCGGCCACTTGACTCAAGGACTGAGTGGACATCAGCGGGGGCGACAGGGGTGACCATGGGGGATGGGCTGAGCAGAGGTGTCAGAGCTGAACTGTCCACCACACGGGGGGACAGAACTTGCCGCCTGCCCCTCATTCCTGGCTTGGGTGGTGGCTTTCTGAGCCGGATCCAGGAACCCTTTGTTTTTGGTGGCCCAGCCAACCTGGAATCTGCATTTCCTCCTGGCTGAGAGAAACCAACTCTGAGAGGCTCTAGGGGCAGGACCTGACTGACAAGTGGGCCCCCCAAGGAGAAGTTCCTGGGGCGTCATCAGCTTCCCCTGCCCCCAACACTGAGAGGCAGACCTCAGAGCCCTGCCAGCGCTGCCTCCCTGCTCATTGGAGCATGTTGCCATGGTGACGAGCTACTGTGAGCATCTCCATCCCACTGCCTCTCATCTCAAGACTCTGCTGGGCGCCTGGCCCCAAACTCAGCCTTGGGGTGGGAGAGAAACCTCAGGGTCCCTGTAGAGAGGGAATTAAATGCCAGGAGAGGGGCTGCAGTAGCCCAGGTAAGGGAGAGGGTTATGGAGAATTGCATCAAGTGGCTGTGTCTTTTACAAGTCAAATTCTGGTGCTGCAGGAAAATATTTGTTTGATGGGGATGGAAAGAATTATCGAATGGATGCGGGACTGGGGTGCTCACTAGACTGTCTTTTGGGGTGGGGGCTGTGGATCTGCCTGGAACCTTCTGTACACTGGTGGCTAGCTCCAGCCCTACTGGCCACACCAGGGCTCCCCAGGCTGAGCCAAGACAATGGCTGCACATGACTTAACATGCAAACTCAGGAGGAGATAAAAAGTGGGGAGGTGGAACTATCCTGAAACTTACAGAGACGTCTCCTCCAGCCTGGCCTCCTGACTTTGGCTCTCCAGCTGCCCGGCCAGCACCTCCGCCCTCCCAAAGGCATCTGCCTGAGTGCCTTGCTCAGTACCGAACAGGAACCCAACAGCCATGGCCTGCTCAGACTCATAATGCAACAGGGAGTGCCACAGGACACACTCTCCTCCTTGGGTTCTCAGGTGTCCTAGTACATCCTCGGGCAGTGTGCTACCTGGTAAAGGGAGCTGTGAGCCAGAGTGCTGGGGTGCCAGGAAGTTGGGGTGACTCTGGATCCCCTTCCTCCAATCCTATTGTCAATGGGGCAGGTCCTCTGTTCTGTCATTTATTGGTTGCTTTGTAAGCTTAATTCAAATATGAGCCGAGTTTCACGAGGGCAATTTTCCACATAATCAAAGAGGCCGGTCGGGCAGCCAACGTGATTAAAAATGGACCTATTTCCTAGCTCGTAACAACTCCCTCCCTGCCCCAGCCTCCTCGTACCCCACCGTAACTCACCAATCTTTCTGGCATCTGCCAGCAGCAATCAGAGCCCAACCTCTTTCTTCCTGCTTCTCTGGTCCCATTTCTCTTTCCTGCTCTTTGCAGTTCTGTGCCCCAAGAGGCCAGGGGTGAGGCTGGCAGAGGCTGAGGCCTCCTGGAGGTGGGGGAAGGGCAGGGAGGAGGAGAAGCTGAGGAGCCAAGACAGCGTTTGTGTGTGTGTGCTCACGTGTGTACGTGTACTGGGCAAGGCTGAGCATGCTACACTGGGGGTAGAAATCTTTTTTCCCTTGTATTCGATTTTGTAAAGGCTGGATGAGGCAGCCAGATAGGTGCTGAGAATCCCTGAGCAGGCTGGTTCCCTCACACAGCCTCTGAGGGAGGCTGGGAAAACAGAATGACTTGAGGGAGGGGTGACTTTGGGGTGGATAAGTGGCAGAAGGAGGGTTGGCACTTGGAAATTATTTGCTCTTTCTAACGCAGTGTGTCCCGTCTGTAGTGCTCCCCCTCTGCAGCATGCCCCCTTCAGTGTGCCCCCCTGTAGCATGCCCCCCTGCAGTGTGTCCGTCTGCAGTGCCCCCTTCAGTGTGCCCCCCTGTAGCATGCCCCCCTGCAGTGTGCCTTCTCTTCAGTGCCCCCTTCAGTGTGCCCCCTGTAGCATGCCCCCCTGCAGTGTGCCTTCTCTTCAGTGCCCCCTCTGCAGCATGCCCCCTTCAGTGTGCCCCCCTGTAGCATGCCCCCCTGCAGTGTGCCTTCTCTTCAGTGCCCCCTTCAGTGTGCCCCCCTGTAGCATGCCCTCCCTGCAGTGTGCCCCCTCTTCAGTGCCCCCTCTGCAGTGTTCCCCCTCTTCAGTGCCCGCTCTACAGTGCGCCCCCCTGCAGTGCGCCCCTCTTCAGTGCACCCCCTCTGCAGCACACCCCTCTGCAGTGTGCCCCCTCTGCAGTGCGCCCCCTCTACAGTGCGCCCCCTCTACAGTGCGCCCCCTCTGCAGTGTGAGCCCTCTCTGTAGTGCGCCCCTCTTCAGTGCACCCCTCTGCAGTGCACCCCTCTGCAGTGTGCCCCCTGTGAAGCTCACTCCCTCTGCTTTACCACACAGCATGTTCTTCTTCAGGGACTGGGATCTCCTGAGGACATGTCCAAACTGCCTAAAGCAATCTTTGCTTCTCAGGACCATTTTTGGCTGCAATTCTTCCATAATAGATTTGTTTGTTCTTCTGGTAGTCAAGATATCCATATTCTTTGTCAACGTCTTAACTCAAACACACCTGTTTTTCTTTGACCTTCCTTACTCATTGTCCAGCTTTCACATGCAGATGAGATAATTGAAAACACTTTGGCCTCGGTAAGGTGGAGCTTAGTCCTCAAAAGACCCACCACCTCTTCCTTCACCTCCACCTCCACCTCCACCTCCTTCACCACCTCCTTCACCATCTCCACCACCAACTTTATGGAAAGAGACTATCACATCTTTCTCCCGAAGAGTTGCTGGTTAGCTGACCTTTCAGTTCGCAGTCAAGAGCTTAACCACTGAACTATTGGGGCTCTAAACACAGCAACAACAAAGAAACAATTGTCAAGTTCATCCAGAGTCATGACCCATTGTGTGTGAACCTGTGCTCTGGAGGGTTTCAGTGGAAGCTGAGCACCAGGCCTTTCTTCCTAGGCTCCTCTTGGACTGCTAATCTTCCAGTTAATGATCAGGTTTATCTACTCAGAATTCTGCCTTTCAGTCCTCCTAGGGCTGTTCACGCCCTCTGCTCTATACTTCAATACCCCAAACTCCCTGTTCAGAGACCCCTACTTGTGTCTGCACCTTGGAAGGGACCCCTGCAGCCTTTCCAACAATAAAATGAATGTGCTTTGTGTCTTCTCTCTGGTGGAGCCTGAGAAAACATTCTGTACTCTTGTCACAAAGCGTAAACGTGGTCTTGGTGTTCCAAGCAGCGTCCTGGGTCTTGGAACCCCAGGTACAGCCTTCCATGCCAGCGTGGACCTGCCCGGACCATGTTTAACGTCCTGTCCTTTCGCCTTGGCCTGCCTTCCCCTCCTAGGAAACAGAGATAATAGCTTCTTTGATTAGAAAAGAGTTTCTGGAGCGCATGCCTCTCACCCCACCCTGGCAATCTCCCTCCACTCATAATAGGCTTAATTATTTAAATTTAATTTGTTAGCAGCTTGATGTTTAATTTGAAAAGCCTAATGAATTATTAACAGTTAATAAATAATAAAACCTAATATCTATTAACTTGAGCTTAAATATATAAACTGTTTAATTTCTTAATTCAATGTCCCCCCCTTTTAAGTGAATCAGATAAGTAGCAGTGCTAAGAGCCATCCCAGGCAGAGCAGATCTCAACAGAAGCTGTGCCCACCATTCTCTGCTGGAGGGAACGGCACAGGGATGTGCTCTTTCTGGTTCTTAAACAATGGCACGTGGAGGGGAAAGATGGAGTTTGGAGTTGACCTCGGAGTTGACCTGCTCTCTCCCTCTGAGCCCACTAGAAACTTCAGAGTCAGTTCTGTTAAACTGCATACAGTTCTGTCTCTGTTGTGGTTGAATCACTTACTCAATGGGCTTCAGTGACGCCATGTGTGTCAGAACAAAACCACAATGTGTAAGATGATTATTGGGTCAGTCTTAGCAGATTGCCAGGCCTTTCTTCCTGGTCTTAGCCCAGAAGTTCTGTGGAAAGTTGTTCATCATGGATGGCCCTGTTGGTTATTTAAAATATCTCTTGTACAGAAGTTTCTAGTATCAAACTAACATGCCAGCCATCACAGCACAGTGGACTGAGGAGGGGGTTGTGGAATAGTGTGTCAGCAATGGAAAAATCCTCAGCTCCACAGCACGCTGCATGCCTCTCTCTGGCTATGCTAGGTCTGCTTCATGTCAGGGTCAGGAACCTGGAGGCTGTCTTATGACTCAGCTTCCCAGAGGGGTGCGACTGCCACCGATGGCATTGGTGGCTGTTACCTGAGCACCGGCCTGCCCAGACGCACAGTGTGTGTCCACCAGCTGTTCAGCTATCTCTTCCCCTATGATCCCCCCCCATTTCAAAACACAACAAAGCAAAACGAACAGTTGCTCTCAAGGAGCTCTGACCTGCATATCAGAGTCTAGTTGTGCACCGTAGAGTTTTCAGTGTGTGATTTTTTTTTTCAGAAGTTGATTTCCAGGCGTTTCTTCCAAGGGTCCCCTGGGTGGATTTGAACCTCTAACCTTTATGTTAGCTCTTGAGCCCATTAACCGTTTGCGCCAGCCCATTGTGCACCCTTAAGAGGCCGTGGGATTCTGGGGGCTCTGCAAACACTACTTGCTTTCGGGTGTAAGGTGCAGTGGAAAGAGCCTCCAGCCCCTTGTACTGTTGGAATGCACAGGAGGTTTCTTCCTCAAGGGGAGAGACAGTAGATGGGAGTCCTGGCTGGCAGCGTCCTGGTTCTCACACATAGACCATCAGTCCAGCGACTGTCCAGGAATGCTGGATGGAGTGAGGGTATATCCCTGGGGAGACAGGAAGAGGGCTGTGGCTGAGCAGGGAGGGGAAGGGGAAGAAGGGGCTGGCTGAGCAGGGGCCTGGCCGAGCAGGGGGCCTGGCCCAGGATCTCCTGATACAGCTAGACTTGCCTTTGCTACATGCACCTGGGGCCCTGGTGGTGCGCAGGGAAGCATTTGACTGCTCACCGAAGGGCTGCTGGGGTCAGGACCTGGAGATGTACTTGCAAACAGTGTGGGCAACTTCAATCGGGATCAAACTTGCTGACACGTAATTACGGTATCATTCAAATGAGCCCACGTGTGTCAGAGACGGTGAGGCCGACAGAGGGTAGGACAGGGTTCTGATCTGATGTTTATAGGGTCACTGTGAGTCAGACTTGACTCAGGTGCACCTAACAACCACAAGTAGTATTATCAACACATCGGCTTCTTTCTCCAAACTGGAAACTTTTGTGTTAAACTTTCCATTCCCTCCACCCTCACTAACCTGTCACCACAGGTCCTCATCTCTCCCGATGGACAGGTTTCTTATAGACAGTCTGTCTAGATCCTCAGGTGAATTGCGCTGTGGCTGCAGTGGTGGGCTCCACACAGCAGGGGCCGTGAGGATGGCGCAGGACCTGGCCTCTTGTTGCCCTGTTGCCTTTGGAGTGACCGTAGGTAGGCTCTGATTCAGAGGCAGGTGCTAATCTGTCTAGCTGGGGCCATGCACTCTCCGTCCACACAGCAAGCTCCCAAGGGCAGCTGCACAGCCCACAGTTGTTGGGTCCTCACACAAGGCTGGCATGGTGATGGTGCTAGTCGAGTTCTCAGGGAAAGTGTTTTCCAAAATGCGGCATCTGTTGCCAGATGTGACAGGAGTCAACAAAGATGCACGGAGGGCAAGAGCTGAAGACAGGGATTTACTAAGATCATGCAGGAGCTGAGACAGCGGGCACTCCCCTCAGATGCTGTCTGAGGCTGGCACTTTCCAAGTTTCTTTTATGGGATAAGGATTACATCATAATCGTGTTTTACAGTCTGCAGTGTCTGACTAGAGAGTAAGTACAAAGGGAGTTAGAGAGACGGTGGTTCAACTCCACCCCAGCTGTTACCAGACTGCAAATTGTCACAGGAGCAGCCTGTTGTCTTTCTCCTCCGGAACCCCTGGTGGGTGAAAACTGCTGATCTATTCAGTTAGCAGCCAACATGTCACCTACTCTGCCACCAGGATTCCTTTAACCTGTGCCACGGGACCTGCCTCCCACACAGGGGAGGCGGGTTGAATATGCAATCTCTCTGCTGGATTCAGGAGAGACCAGTGCCTGGAAAAGGACACTATGCTTGGAAAGGTAGAAATCAGCACAGGAGAGGAAGATCTTGGATGAGACGGATTGACACAGTGACTGTGGCAGTGGGGTCAGGTGTGTTGGAGATGGTGGCGTTGCAGGAGACACTCTTCATAGGATTGCTATGAGTCCTAGTCGACCCAACGACGCACGACAACGATGATGCTGGTTCATGCTGTGGTTCACAGTTATGGGTCAGCACCTGGTGAGAAACGGTCCAGGAACCCTTGGTTGGCACCAGAAAGCAGCATCTGGATTGGTCTACGTTTTGTCAGCCGCTGCCGTTCCACTCCCCTCATCTGGGAGGACTGTTGTGAAGCTCTTTGGAAGCGGCTGAGCATCTGGCCATGGGAGGCTGTGTAGCAGAAGGGGAAGGAGGCGGTAGATGGAGGGTCAGAGTCAGGGAAGTCTGGCTAAAAGAGGCAGAACTCGTGTTAACCAATGAGAGGCAAGGATTACGTGGGATGGCTGGGCCCTGCCCAATCAGAGCTAAGGCTCTATAATCGTGCTATGTGTCATGTTCTAGGCACATGAGTGACCCTGAGAACGATGGTGTGGAACCGCCCACTCCACTAAACCTGGCCCCGTGTGGAGAGAGGCCTTTTTATTACCTCCCTCTCTCAGGACAGGTGGCCCGTTCAGGTCTGTGAACTCTAATCTCCTCTAATACAACGATCTTTGTTTCCACCTCTATTTCTGCCTCCTGCACAAGTTACCTCTCTCTGTACAGCAAGTGGACACACCAGGGTCATACGACTTAGAAGAATGTTTGAACAAAAACAGTCTTTGTGGATAACCCCGTACCCTAACACAGTCTCAGTGCATACCAGGACTATTGCCAAGCAGGCCACACTAGCGGAATGCCCATGGCCTCTCCGTCTGCTGGCTTCCGCTCTGCTCGTTCTCTGGGCAATGAAGTCCGGAGCAAGGTACTCACTGCCCACATCCATGGAGGGCAGAGACTCGGGGAGAGCCGAGAGGCAGGGGCCCTGGGGCCTGGACAGACTGACAAGGGAGACATCACTGGTGGTGTGGATCTGTCATGGGTCGTTAGTCACCAGGGGGTTGGCTTTGACACACACGCTGGTCTCGTGTGACAGACTGAACGTCCAGTAACCTCCAAACTCATCATCTTTTGTCCTGTCAGCGCCCGCTGCCCCGGCACCGCGTCGCACCATCTGATGTGATCCATACATTTTTCATTGACACAGTGACTATAGCAGGGGCCACAAGTGTGTGATGAGGATGGCACAGGAGGGGACAGGGTTCAGACCTGTTGTTCATGAGGTCGCCAGGAGTCCTACTTGACTTACAGCACCTAACAACACCGACACCAGCACCAGCAATCTTCGACAGTGGAATGCCAGTCCTTTCTTCCTAATCTTAGCCTGGAAGCTCTCCTGAAACCTGTCAGGCATAGGTGACCTTGCTGGTGTTTGAATACCAGTGGTTAAGCTTCCAGCAACACAAAACCACCACAGGGTTACAGGCGGACAGAGGGCAGAGGTGGATTTGTTTCCTTGTTCGGTGCCGTTGAAGTAGTTTCCACTCACGGGAGCCCTACAGCACAGAGCACGTCCCAGTGAAGTTTCTGAGGCAGTGACCTTTCTGCTGGTGGAGTTGTCAGCACTTTGCATGCTAACCCGAGACCTGTGCCTGTGGTGGATCGAATCCACCAGCAGCTCCTGGGGAGAAAGCCGGGCAGCCTCCTCCCACTAAGGTTTATAGACTGGAAACCTGGGAGAGGGCTGCTCTGGGCCAGCACTGATCTTGCTGGGAGTTTGAGCTGAGGGTTTGAACCTTTATAGGAAGACTGCCAGGTCTTTCTTTCTGCAGAGCGTCTGAAGGGATTCGAACCATCAACACTTTGGTTAGCAGCTAAACACATAAGCATTGCATGACCAGGTCTTCATGAACCTTTTGTAAAACCAAGAAAGGCAAAGCTCCTGACAAGAAGCCATTTCTCCTCAGTGACCTCAGAGGACAGACAGGGGCCACCCAGGGACTTTTCTAGGCTGCCACTTCACAGATGCTGAGGCCACATCTGGCTCCTGGGGTGCAGCTGGTGGGTTTGAACTGCCCACCTCAGGGTTAGCAGTGGAGCGCTTTAACCATTATGCAGCCAGGGCTCCTGGGCCTGTCCTAGAGAGGTGTGGGAGATTTGGGGTGAGGGGTGGGGAGTCTTCTTTAAGGAAGCATCTTGGCGTTTCAGCCGTGTCTCCTTCCAGCCTCAGCCCATTCCTTTCTCAGCCTGGAAGTTTCTCCCGAGCTGGCCGGGTGAAGGACTGAGGGGAGTGGGGGCAGAGCCAGAGTCCCGGCGCCCGGTGCCCCGAGGCCTGGCAGAGCCGCTGATTAAAAGCTGCCTCACTGGTGTTAATGCCGCCCCCCCACACTTCCCGTGGCCAGGCACTGCATCGGCTGAGGGACTGTAGGGGTTTTAAATGGGAGAGAAGGCGCATTTCTGATCTCATTTTCCAGTATTTCAGCTCTGCCATAATCTATTTACCACACAATTTGTGTCACTTTGATAAGCGGCTGCTTCAAGACTGCATTTATTAAAATCAAGAGCAGGGACAGCTTTCAAGTCTCTCAAGAGTTGTAATAAATGTTTGAAATTAGTCATTACGGTGTTTGCCATGGTTCATATCATATACTCCATCTCGGTGACAAACTGTCCCAGCCTGGGCACGTCCTTCTGGGGCAGGAGAGGAAGGCTTCACTTTGACACGCACTGGTGTAGGGCTGAATGGGGGTGGGGAGCCCCTCCAGACAGCCTGGGCCCCCAGGGCCCGCCGCTCAGCCCATGAAATGCTTTTAGTCAAAGCTTTCAGTACTTAAAAAGGAACGGATGACCAGGGGGCCTCCTCTCCTGCCTTTCCTTCTCCTCCTCCTGGACTGTTAGCTGTCCAGCGGACCACTGTGCTTCGAAGCATTTTTTTTCCCTGAACGTTTTATTGTGATTTGAGTGAAAGTTTATTCCAGGTTTTCCAAGGGCTGAATTTTTGGAAATAAATTGCCAGGTCTGTCTTCGGAGGCACCGCTGGGTGACCTTAAACCACTGACCTTTTGTTGACCGTGGAGCTTGTGAGTGTTCTCCACCATCCAGGGGCCCCAGACCCAAACCACCCTGCCTGTTGTTTCCTTCTGAGTGTCAGGAAGTTTCTCATTATTCCCTCTATGCCGCTTGGGGCCAGCGGAGGACATTGGAACTCTGTGGTTGTTTATGTGACCGGCCCTGAAATCCGTCACGGTCTCAGACTTGGGATTCAGCACCTCTTGGATCTCAGGAAGGAGAGGGAACCATGTTGGTCATCAGAGGGCTCAGAGGTCAGATGAGGAGCTCTATCCAGGTGGAGAGGGCACTCTGAGGCCAGTGTCCCGGCCTCTCGGGCACCTTGTGGCACCATGTCAGTGATACTGGAGAAGGCACACAGGGACAGAAGACCTTGTGTATGCCCCCGACTCAATCCCACCAATCCTGTGCTGTCTCCATGGTCGGTTTAAGGTCAGACTGTTGCTTTCAATGATTGGTTTTTGTAAGGAGACTACCAGGCCTTTCTTCCACATCTGTTTTGGTCTGGAAGCTCCACTGAAACCTGCCTAGCGTGACAGCAACCCTGAGCCTCTGCTGACACATGAAGTCTCTGTGCATGAGATGTCTTGACTGGGAATGGAACCTGGGTTTGCATGAGAGCTGTGAGTCTACCTCTGAACCAATCAGCTTGGTCTGTATTTAACACCTTGAGAATCCTGGGAAGTGGGCCCAGTGCTCTGAAAACAAAGCCCTGTCTGTTGACCCTTTGTGATGAGGTCCTGCCTGCCTCCCTGCTGTGAGTCCCGGCCACACCTGTCCTCTCTCAGGTTCCCACCTGCCTCCAGCTCAGGGAACGTGCAGGCTGGGAAGGCCCTTCCCCTTCCCTCTCCACCTGGTCAGCCCTTCCCTGTTGACATCTGCCCAGTCCCCATGGCATCTTTGGAATAAAGGCCCCTCCACTACTTGGGGGTGAGTTTTGGTCCCCGGCAGGCCCTCGTCTCTCACAGCTCTCCTTCTGGTCCTTGTCACAGCTGCACTGACAGCACAATGGTTAAATGCTTGACTGCTAACTGGACGGTTAGGTTGGCAGTTCCAAGCCACCCGGTGACTCTGCTTCGTGCTCCCACCCCTTGCAGATCACTTGGGAAACCAGAGGAGCAGCTCTGCTGTCACACAGGTTCCCGTGAGTCGGAATGGACTCGGTGACCTGCATGACAGTGCCCTGCTACGTCCCTGGCTGGCACAGTCTGTGACTGGGCAATAACTCAAAGGGGGATGCGCTGACCACACCCCCTGGCACTTCAGAAGAAAGACCTGGCGATCTGCTTCAGTGGAGATTAACCAAAATATCAAGCCCATTGCTGTCAAGGGGGCAGGACAGGGACCCTACAGACAGAGCAGAACTGTCCTGGGGGCTTCCCAGGCTGTCATCTTTGTTACAGAAGCAGAAAACCCACCAGGCAGTTCTATTAGTCTGCAACAGCTGGGGTTTCGAGGGACTGGAGTCAGCTTGACGTGAACGGATTGGTTAGTGTTCCATGATTTTAGTGGCCTTTTGTTGAAGTCCCTCTCTCCCACTAAACCCTGGTTCCTGGACAGCAGTGCTTTGTGTCTTGCTGATTGGAAGAAATAGAATCATAATTCGTGGGTCTTCCAGTTGCTCACTCCTTTAGCACATTTCTGAAAGAGCCCTAGTGGGTCCTGGCTAAGCTCTCGGCTGGTAACTGGAGAGCTGGTGGTTCAAAGCCATCAGCTGCTCTGTGGGAGGAAGGTGTGGCAACCTGCTCCTGTAAATACCTGTAGCCTTGGCAGCCCGATGGGCCACTTCCAGCCTGTCCTACAGGGTCCCAGTGAGTTGACGTGAAAGCTGGGGCAGTGAATTTTCAGCACATTCCTCCTCTCTCTCTCCCCACCCCGAGGACGTATGCTGTACATACACGTGCACTTGCATTCATGGTGGGCTACATGCACAGTGACACACGTGAACCTGTTCTGTGAACGCCCAGGTGGCTCCAGGAGACGGCAGGTACCTCTTCTGCATCCTTGCACCTCCGGGTCTTGCTTTTTTATTTCCCTGGGGCTTCTCTTCCACTGTGACTCTGCTCCAAGCGTCACACTGTGGTGTCCAGACAGCGCTCACCTGGGCAAAGTCTCATGTGACCCAGGAGTGTGGACATCCACACCCTGAAGGTGACGGGAGGGCTCCTTAGAGCCATGTGGGCTGAGACACTATCTGTATTCTCACCCTTGACCTTTCAGGAGCCCTGGGAGGGCAGCTGAGGCTCCAGTGGCATAGTCTACAGGGAATCGTCCTGCTAAACCAAAGACCTCACCCCTGTGGTGGTTCAAATCCACCGGCAGCTCTTTGGGAGCAAGAGAGACAGTCTGTCCCCATGTGGCTCACAGCTGGAGGGTCAGCAGTGAGTCTGTTCCGCTCGATGGCAATGCCTTCTTGAGAGGTGGGTAGCTGGTTACACGCTGGGCTGTGAGCCAAAGCGCTGGCGGTTTGGACCCCCCAGGGATCCAAGGGAGAACAGCCTTCTGCTTCTGCCAAGACATCCTGCCTTAGAAGCCTGGTAAAGGGTCCCCCAAGAGCCTTTGCCCAACTTGGGCACTCGGGTCTATGTGGAAAGGCCACTGAGGAAACTGTTTCAGCAGGGGTGCCCCAGTTCTTTCCATCATGGGTCCCCGTAAATCATGAGAACGCCCCCTTCTTCTTCCTTGGGCTCTGCCATTCTCCAGGGACTCATCCTCTGGCCTCTCCTTTACCCCATCCGGCTTTCAAAACTCTCCAGGAATCGTGGCTGCTGGTTTTCAGATGCAGACCTGAGCTCCTGCTTTGTGCAGGCATTTGACCTTGAGCAGAGGGGCTGGGACGATGGCTGTGTTGTGCCCGTGCGCGCGTTTCATCATCTGCTGCAGCTCTAACCTGAGAGAACTCAGCCCCAGTCCCCATCCCCCACTGCCTAGGGTAATGAACTTCTGAGAAATAGCTAATCAATACATTGAACAAATAACACAGGCAGCTAAGCCTCTCTGCTGGGGCCTTAATTACAATTGCAGAAATAAGCTGGGAACAGGCGAAGTAGCTAGGAGGCGGGTGGGGGCTGTCATTAACCCTGATTTCTTGGAGGGCTGGGCTGGGGTTGAGAAGATGTGGTTTGATGGCTGGGACAGGCCCGAGACCAGAAGCGGCTCTGGTTCTGAGACTTCTGGTTTTCAGGGAGCTGCCCTGGAAGATCTGGGGCCATAAGGCGGGCTCTGGGGGCAGTGCTGAGGGGACAGGCTGTGGGCCGTGGGGCTGGACAGGGTCTTGTTCTCTTCCGCTCTAATCTTGAGCGCTGAGCTTCCAGAACTAGGCAAGGCTCGAGCCCTGGGACCCCAGCACCTGGCCCTGGGGCCACTGTGAGACCCTGGTAGGAACTATGTCGTGTGGGCGCCCACAGCTGGGGTGCTTCCTCTGCCTACGTGGCCCAGCCACCACCTTCTCTCCTTCCATTCTCCGGAGGCTTCAGACACAGGCTGAGGGGAGTTCTTGAGAGGGGTTTGCTGAGAGCTCAGAAGCCCAGAGACCTCCAGAAGTTCTGAAAGGCCCAGAGCCAGGAGCTAAATCTCACGCCCACATGACACAAACCACACCCTCTGTGGTCGACTTCCCCACCCCCTCACCTCCCTGTGCCCCTGTGCCCCTGCAGTCCAGCCTGGGCACCACCCCTAGGCCGCCCCCTGGCAGCTCAATCCAGAGGCCTCTCCCCTCGGCCACGCCCCGCTCAACCACACCTGGAGCCCCCACCTGTGAGACACACACACACACACACACACACACACACACACAGAGCCTGGACGCACGCTGAGGGCGAGGTAAGCATAGAGGCGCTGGAGCACCACCGTGAAATGATCTTGAAAACCATGGCTTGTTCCTCCTCAGCCACGAGAGATGGTGATGGCAGCTGCCGTCTCCCCTGGAAACCTCAGTTTGTCTACACTTGCCACGCCCCCCCCTGGGGCAGTCCTGCCTGAGGAAGGAGGAGCCCTGGCCTGCCCATCTTGCCAGAGGACAGCCAGGGGGTGTCCTGCCCTTCCAGGGGCAGCCAGGGGGTGTCCTGCCCTTCCAGGGGCAGCCAGGGGGTGTCCTGCCCTTCCAGGGGCAGCCAGGGGGTGTCCTGCCCTTTCAGGGGCAGCCACGGGGTGTCCTGCCCTTCCAGGGGCAGCCAGGGAGTGTCCTGCCCTTCCAGGGGCAGCCAGGGGGTGTCCTGCCCTTCCAGGGGCAGCCAGGGGGTGTCCTGCCCTTCCAGGGGCAGCCAGGGGGTATCCTGCCCTTTCAGGGGCAGCCATGGGTGTCGTGCCCTTCCAGGGGCAGCCAGGGGGTGTCCTGCCCTTCCAGGGGTAGCCAGGGGGGTGTCTTGCTCTTCCTGGAGTCCTTTCTCCCAGGGGAGCTCCTAACTCCAATTAACCCACTGCAGGCAGCAGTTCTGACTCAGAGCCTCACAGCTGAAGGGGACAGAAGAGAGCTGCCCCATAGGGTTCCAGACTCATCTTCACTGAGGAGACTGCCAACCCTTGGAGTGGCTGGTGGGTTGGAACTGCTGACCTTTAGGTTATTGGCCTAAATGTAATCCATCATGACACCAGAGCTCCTTTCCAGAGGAGCTGTGCCTTTAAATACATTGTGTAAATGGGGCTGAGGTAAATACATGTGTAAATATGTGTGTGTGTGTGTGTGTGTGTATGTGTCACTACTGATGTCAGATGGATCTTGGCCTAGAGCAGAGTACCAATTGAATGTCTGTGTTTCACTGACTGTGAAAAGGCATTTGACTGTGTGGATCACAACAAATTGTGTCTGACCTTGAGGAGAAGGGGGATCCCAGAACAAACAATTGTGCTCATAAAAAACCTATACTTGGACCAGGAAGCAGTCCTCAGAACAGAGCAAGGAAACACTGCATGGTTCAAAATCAGCAACAGAGTGTGTCTTTTCAGTCTATGTGCGGAACAGATCATTCAGGAGGCTGGACTTTATGAAGAAGAATGGGGCATCAGGATTGGAGGTAGACTCAACACCTGTGTTATGCAGATGATACAACCTTGTTCAATGAAACTGAGAACTTGAAGCTTTTGCTTCAGAAGGTCAAGGACTGAAATATTCAGTATGGATTGCATCTCAACATCAAGAAAACAGAATCTCACTACTGGGCTGATTTGCAGCATAATGTCGGATGGAGAAGACATTGAGGTTGTTAACAATTCAGCTTGCTTGGGTCTTACAGTCAACACTCTTGGCACCAGCAGTCAGGAAATCAAATGTTGAGTTACATTAGGAGAGTTTGCTGTCATGGACCTCTCTCGAGTGGCTAAGGCGTGCCTGATCCAAGCCACTGTAAATGTTCTAAGACTTTACAAAGTCTTTGTAAAGTTGCTGTGCATCTGAGAGCCGGACAACGATCAAGGATGACAGAAAAATCAATGCCTTTTTGAGTTGTGATGCTGGAGAAGAGTATTGAACATAGCATGGACTGCCAAGTGAAGAAACGTCTGTCCTAGAGAGGGTGAGACCAAGTTGCTCCTCGGAGGCAAGGATTATGAAGCTCTGTCTCACATACTTTGAGCATGTTGCCAGGAAAGACTAGTCTTGGAGAAGGACACCATGCGTGGACGGATGGAGGGACAGCCCAAGAGAGGAATGCCCTGAATTAGATGGATTGGCACAGTGACTTTGGCAGATTGGCTTGAGATAGGGTAGGGTTCAGAGCTACTCTTCATAGGGTCTCTGTGAATTGTAGCTGCCTTGAACACACCCAACAACAACATGTGCATACATCTATATGAAAGTTTTAACTAATGCACAAACCCAAAAGTTCAGATTTCAACAAGAATACATTTGAACCATCCTAAAGCCCACCACCTAGAGAAGACCGCTAACATTGTCACGGACAGTCCGGCACTCCTTAGGAGGATTCAGATTTAAGCTTTGTAATCACAGCTGGTTGTTGTTACGTGCCGTCAACTTGTAGGCGACTCAGAGCGACCTTAAGAACGAAAGAGCTGGACACTTGTATAACTTTCATCGTTTCTCCAAGTTCATAGGGTTTCCAGAGGCAAGCTGTTTCGGAAGTGGATACCAGTCCTGGTTCCCAGCTTGTTTTATTTGGGGAGCTCCACCAAACACTGTCCACCATGGGTAATCATTATTGCATTTGACACATCAGTGTCACAGTGTTTAACATCACAGCAACCAGGAGTTACCTCTGTACAGCAAGTGGACACACCAGGGCTATACCGCTTAGAAGAATGTTTGGCCAAAACCAATTAAAACCATGCCTGAGGGCCGCAGATTAAAATCACCCATCTTGGCTTGGTAGCATCACTTTCTGTCTTCTAGGCCAACAGAAGTTGTTGTTGTTAAGTGCTGTCAAGTTGTAGACTGCTCAAAGCAACCCTCTGAACCAAAGACCTGAATAGAGAGTGTGTATGTGTGTGTGTATGTGAGACATAGAGAGTGTGTATATATATTGTGTATGTGCATGTGAATGTATATAGATGCATTGTGTACATGTATACACATACACAGTTGTGTGTGCACGCACAGGCATGCATGTGGACTAGGTGTATATGTGCATATATGTGTGTGCATGTGTGATTGTAAATACACATATGAGAGCACACATAGGCTTGTGTAGACTAGGTATATGTATGTGCATGTTCTTGTGTGTGGATATACATGTATAGATGTGTGCATGTCCGGGCATGTACGTGGACTGCATGCTTGTGTGCGTGTTATAGCAAGTGTGTGCTTTTGTGTGTGCATATGTGTGCAGAGTCTGTGCATGCATGAGGACATGTGTGCTTGTGTGTGGAAGCCAAGACCTGGAAGCGGTAAGAAGCTGGTTGCTTTGTGGCTGGATTGTACCCAGCCGCCTGCTAGGGGCTGGGATTTTCCAATCAGCAAATGAACCTCAGCTGAGAGGCGGCGGGTGTGGGGGGCGGTGAGTGAGACCGGGTGAGTGAAACCCGGTGTGGGCTCTCTTTACCGCACAGATAAGAGTATTTACAGCTCCGTCTTTGGTGCGAAATGTGACTCTTGCAGGCCCCCAGAAGGTTGCTGGAATGTCAGGAGGATTTATGGCATTTACAGCACAATAGCGCTAGCTAGCAAGGTGGCTGGAGACAATGCCTTTTACCTAGTGCACAGAGACACCCCAAGATGAGGAGAAGGAGTATGTGGCTGGGGTCCCCCTCTGCCTCCTGTACCCCAATCAGATTCCTTTATGCCAGTGCACATGACATCAGCCAGTGTGTTTACAACACGTCTCCTGGGGCGGGGAGGGCAGTGAAAAGGCGGCAGGGGGAGCTGGGGAAGAGCAGTTCTGAGGGTTCTGGCTGCTGCTGGTGGAGGAGGGGTGGGAGGACGAAGAGGAGGAGGAGGCGGAGGAGGAGGAGGAGAGCTGTCCTCCCCACTCCACAATAGATGCTGCTTTGCAGTGACACCGTCCGAGCAGAGTACAGTCACGCCTGTGGAAGCCGGATCCTGTGTAGACGGGAACCAGGCAGAGAGTGAATACAAACATTTCCTACTATGTCAAGCAGTGGAAGAAAACTGGTGCCTTGTCACAGGTGTGACACTTCGAAGACACTGAACAACAAGACATTCCCGCCAAGTCCCTGCTCTCACAGGCTTCTCTGTGCTCGGTTTCCAGAAGACTCAAACTACCCAGTGTTTGGGGAGGAGGAGTCTTCAGTGTTTTCAGCTGGAGGAGGCCCCAGTCTGAGGGATTTCTGCGCTTCAGGCTTGTATCTTTGTTATTTCCTGAAGGCCTGAAGGCATCCTAAACGGTGGCTCTTGTGCAGTTCAGCGGGCGCTGGGCTTGGTTTTCATCTCTAAGTGATTCTCCATCAGTCACTGTGGTGGCTTCAGACCGTCACACCTTGGTCTGCAAGATCGCTGGGTTGTGCATCTCGGGGCTCGGCTCTGACCCGGATCCCTACTACAGCTGTTTATTGCTCATTTGCCCAGCTGCCCTCTGTGGAGGGAGGAGGGTCCAGCCACTCCCGGGGGAGTTCACGTGGAAACGGGACCACAGTGAAACAGGACATTGGCTCCGCAGAGGGCAGCGGCAACCGACAGCTGTGCCCCTGGTGGAGTTTCTCGAACTGATCAGCTGACCGTGCCGAGGCCTTTGCCAGCTGCCCCTCACTGCTGGGCATGCCGGCGGCACTACCTGTGTCTCCTTTTAGCCTCATATGAGCAGAAGAGTATTTGATTATTTATTGTGACTTAAGTGAAAATTTACAAAACAAATTGGTTTTGCATTCAACCATTCATGGACATTTTGTTTTGTAACAATCATTATAAGCCTTACAGCCTAGCAGCACTCTAGCTGCTGTGATTCATGTCTCTGTTTTAACTCTTCTATCAAAGTGTATTCATTAATTAAGTGGTCATCCGTGATGCTGGGGTTCTCCAAGGGGGAGCCTCTTCTCCAAGTAGCCCCTCAACTGGGATTGCTCATTTTGATACCACCTGAACCTAATGCTCAGGACAGTGCAGTTCCTGAGAGGGAGAGGGCTTTAGAGACGAAGGAATTGTAAAAAAGTACCTTAAAACCAACAGAAAAGAGGCAGGGAACACTTTTCTGTACAGGAGAATGCCCATTAATAAAGATCAAGGGGCTGATTAAATGGTTAGAAAGTCTTAAACAGATTCTGAAGCTGGTGCAGAAAAGAAATATGACCAAGAAGACCAGATTTGCTCAGTTTTCAAGTCTCTGCACACACTGATTACGAAATGCCACTGTAATTTGCCATTGAATCAGCTGCAGCTCGCTGGAGCTCGTGTACAACAGAAGGAAGAAGCCCCGGCCGGTGTCACCTCACGCTTGCTGACAAGGTGAATGGTTACCACCTTCCTAATCCATGCGCCTCGTCAGCCAGCACCACACTTGACACCATCCTCTCGAGATGCATAGAGCTGTCTTGCTGATTTGGGAGATGGCTCGTAGACTTTTCCCCATGGCCTGGAAGCTCCACTGAAACCTATCCACCAGGCATGACCCTGTTGGTATTTGAAGTATCAGTGGCTTAGCTTCCAGCATCACAGAAACACACAAGTCACCACAGAATGTGAAAAGTGACAGGTGGTGGTGGAATTATTCAATAAAAAGATAAAAACAGCAGAGAGATCTGGTGGATACTTCACCCCTAAACGCTCACAGTCTGCACAACCAAGCAAGGGACACATGGCTGTCACTTGCCTCCTGATCTGAGAGACGAGGACAGTGACACACTACTTCTGTGGGATTCTTATGAAAATGGACAGCTTGGGGAAGTGAAGAACAGGAATTAAGATCTCATGGTGTCTAGATGGTCTACACTGTCCTGAGAACACCATTAAACCTCACACCAAGGAGGAGCCCTGAAATCTTCTTAAAACCAATAATAGTTAAGCTGAACTAGCAAAAAATGTTTGTCTTGAACATTGTGTCCTTTTAGGATCTATCTTTATGGGATCACATAGGCAATAGTAATTCAAAAGGTTTGACAGGAACCTTAGGGGACAGTGGATTTATATCAACAGAGGAGGAGCAACTCACAAAGGAGGGTGATCACACAACGTGATCAGTGTCATCAATGTCACTGAACTGTATGCATAGAAATGGCCGAATTGCTGTATGCTCTGCTTCGTATATTCTCAACAGCAAATAAATGAATTCTTTTAGGAAGAATAATCTGCATCTAATCATGGGTCTGAGGCTGACTCAAGCAGAGAGTCAGTTGATAAAATGACTATTGTTTTGCTTCCGAGAAAGTTATAGTAAAGAAAAGCAAATCTGAGCAGCCTTTCAGGTTAAAGGAATCACAAGAAAACCCTCACAGCTGGCCCAAGCAGCAGCATCATGATAAACAGAGAAAAGTCTGCATGCAATTCTTGAGGATTGAATTTTAGTTGGATCCACAATCAATACTCTTGGAAACAGCATCTAAAAACCAAAAGATACCATTGCATTGGGCAGATCTACAGCATGCAAAGACCTTTTAAAAATGTTAAAAAGCAAAGCTTTTCACTTTGAGGACTAAGGTAAACCTGCCCAAGCTGCGGCATTTTTAATCCCCTTACGATGACAAAGCTTTGTCTTACATACTCTGGGCATGTCATTAGAAGAGGCTGTTCCTTGAAGAGGGACAGCATACTTGGAGAGGTGGAGGGAAGGTGAAAGAGAGAAAGACCCTCAACCAGGTGGATTGTCGCAGTGACTGTGGCGATTGACTTGAGTATGTCAGAGATGATGAAGATGGCACAGGACAGGGCACGGTTCAGATCTATTGCTCATAGGGTTGCTAGCAGTAGTATTTGTTTCTACAACACCCAACAGCATAAGCATGTAAAAGCTGGACACTGAATAGGAAAGTTCCCAGAACCGCTGCCTTTGAGCTGTGATGCTGATGGAGAAGATCTACTTTGTTCTGGACTGTGAGAAGAGTGAATGCTTCTCTGCAGGGTGAAGTGCAGCCACATGGCTCCTTGGAAGGAGGATGGAGTGACTTCGTCCCATGTGCTCTGGGCATGTTACCAGGAGAGGCTAGTACCTGGAGAAAGACCTCCTACTTGGAAAAGCAGAGAACCAATAAAAAAGAGGAAGCCCCTCAACAGAATAGATCACCACAGTGACTGCAGCAATGGGGGCAAACAGCAGCTGCTGTGAGGACAGTGCAGGGCCGTGTGGGGCTTCATTGTCTTGCTCATAGGTTTGCTATGAATTGAGACCAATTCAATGTCACCTAACAGTAGTGATGTGATAGCTAAATAATTAGAACCTGGACCAGGTACCTATGGCTAACAGAACATCATTTGGATGGATAGTTGATGGGTTTTGAGTATAAAGTGTGTTAGATAATGGTACCACATCAATGCTAACGTTCTTGGGTTTTGATAACAGCATTGTGATTAATGTAAAAGGATGCCTTTGTCATCTGGATATTGCTGAAATTGGAATACGGACTGTGGATTAGGTGATACTGGATCAGTGGTAACATTCCTGAAGTTGATAACTGGACTGTGGTTGTGTAAAAGGACATTCTTAAAAGGATGGACATCGAAGTAGCTAAAGGCGGGTGTAGGGATGAAACCAACTCTTTCTTAAAAGATTCCTAAAAAAACCCCTACTATGTGTGGAGAAGACAAAAATGGTGAAACACAAAATACAGATTTCTGGTGCTATTCTTGCAACTATTCTTAATTTTAAATGATTTAAAAATAAGGAAAAAAATGGCATCAGTTCAGTAAATTGCAAAACTGAAGTTACTCATCTTGAACCAAAACCCACTTGGCTTGGGGTCAACTGCGTCCTCTAATCTTAGAATTGGTCTGTTTTTCCCTGAACTTTCAATGTTACCATTTAAAAATATTCACTGCAATTAACCAGGCATGAAGAAAGGGTACCTGTGACCATGCCGTTTCTCCTCTAAGCGCCCAGGTAGCAAAAGAAACCCAGCTATGTACTTTCACCTCGCCTGGCAAAATTCATCCCTGCCATGGCTCTACAGCTGTCTCTCTCGCCTTCCTTCCTTTTCTGCTCCTCTCCTGTCTTCACTCCCTTTCCTTTCCCTCCTGTCTTAGTTCTCCAGTGCTACTACAACAGAAATATCACCAGATGTTGCCTTAAACAAATAGACATATATTTTCTCATGGAAGGTAGAAGCCCAGATTCAGGGTGTCAGCCCCAGGAGAGGACATTCCTCTGTGTCTGCTCTGGGGAAGATTCTTGTCTCATTCCACCATATGTAAGTTGGGAGACCTTCTTCTGTCTTGGCATCAAGCTTCCCCTGGGTCTAGGAGCTTCTCAGCACAGGGACCCTGAGCCCAAAGGATGATTCTGTTTCTGGCTCTTCTTCCTTGGTGTTAAGAGGTCTCTCTCTTCTCTGCTCATGATTTTCTCCTTTAATGTAAGAAGATAAAAGGTGATGCAGGGCAAGTCCCAGAGAAATTCCCTTTTACAATAGATCAGAGATGCAACATGATTAAGGGTATGCAACCCACCTCAAGCCCCTTATTAATAAGATTCACTA
>NW_006399798.1:4252651-4284378 GCF_000299155.1 Elephantulus edwardii | reverse complement strand
GTGACATCTTCTCCCTCTCCTTGTCCCTCTTTACCTTTCTCTGTGTGCTGTCCCTTCCCCTCTTTATCTTGCCTTCCTTCCTTCCCCTTATTTTTCCCCCATTCTTCAATTTTCATTTTTTTCCTCCAATACCAAAACATCAATATTTATTGGATTTCCCCCCTAACTCCTAACTCCCTAATAACTTTGGTGTTAGGGGCCCACTTCTTTCTGAGTCCCTGCCTGCCTTGACTCCCGTTTCCCTCCAGTTAGAAGTAGAAGAAACGGTCTTGAAAGTGCTCAGTGGGGAGAGATATAGCAGAGTTGAAATTAAATATTGTAATGATATAAAACAGTAAGCAGCTCTGCTTGACAGCTCTGACAGCTATTTGTTCTAGAAAACAGCATTTAGGATGTCAGTTCTATAAGGGAGAATGTTTGAATTAAAATAATTACAGCTGATAGCACAACCACTATTCCTTGTAGTCAATCATCCCTCACAAATACTATGGTAGAACTTTCCCAGTGGTGAGAAAAGACTCATCAATAGGTGGAAGCAAGTCAGTACTTGCTGTAGATTCTTCCAGAAAACCATATGTCCTCCCTGCAGAACACTGCACCTGTGAATGGAGCCCAGGTGTATCAGTGGAAGACTTCTGGAGACATTTCATCGTCCTCTGGTCCATTAAGGGAGGTCTGGTGGCTGAGGGAGCTTCTGGTGGTAAGAAGCTGCACTGCCGTCCCAAAGGCACGTGGTTCAAATCCAGTTGCTCTGTGGGAGAAGACTCCATCAGCTGCTCCGTGGGAGAAGGGTGGGTTATCACCTCTAGTGCAATTTTCTGCACCTGGTCAATTACTTTGACCAAACTGACCTGTTTTGATAACATGAAACTCAACCTTTTCCAGCTTGGGCTCATTTGGTTAATTCCAATCCATAGCAACCCTGTAGGATAGGATAGAACTGCCCCATAAGGTTCCCAAGGCTGTAAATCTTTGCATAAACTGACTGCCACATCTTCTTCTGAGGAGCAGTTAGTGGGTCCCACCTTCTGGTTAGCAGCTGAATGTCTTACCCGTGGTGCCACTAGATCTCTCTTTATATCATTTAGACAGCCCAAAGTTAGCCTCTTCCTCTGGTGTCTTTTTTGAAATTCTGAATTTCAAATGCCAAGCAATCCACATTGGGTTTTGGTGTCATTTAGAGGATGATGTAGGATGTAGCTAAACGGCTTGCTGTTGCCGCGGTTTGATGCCATCAAGTCCACTTCACTCCCAGCAACTTGTGCCTAACAGCTCTGAACCTTGCCGTCGCCCACACCAGCCTCTGTCTGCCATGCTCAAGCCCATTGTGGAAGTCAAGCATCAGTGCCGCTTGTTGGGGGTCTTCCTCTCTTTTCACTGACCCTCGACTTTTCACATCGTGATGTCCCTCACCAAGGGCTGGTTTAATGCCGAGACGAATCTCTCTGGCTGTAGAGAGAACTCCTTCCTTGTCCAGGCTGAACACAGCAGATGGACCATCAGGCCGAGGCTGACGTAGAGCGGCAGCTAGAAGTATGTCCCCCGAGGTCCTTCTGTCTGCTCACCGTTAGCTCCCCAGGGTCCACACCTGGTGTAGCTGGCTCTGCTGCCCTTGAGTTGGTGGCCTACACGGTGATGCCACGCACTATGAGTTGGTGGCCTGCATGGTAACACCATGACTACAGAACGGACCATGTCTGGGCCTGTTCCACCCCTTGATCAGACTGGGCTCTGACCATTGTGTCCCATAGGGTTACCTTGGCTGATCTTCCCGAGTCCAGCACCAGGCCTTTCTGTCCAGTCCATCTGTCTGGACACAGACCAGTAACTTGAAAAGTGTCCTAAGTGCCAAGAGACCAAAGAAGGAGGCCAGCACCCCCATGGTGGTGGCACTGGAGTTTGAGTAAAGGGTTCCTAGTCCTTTAAGGGGAACCCTGCCAACGTCATGAGTAAAAATTGGCTGCCGGCTGAGAAGCCCACAGTTTGAACCGTACCAGCTGCACTGCGGAAGAAGGATGGACAGTCCAGTCCTGTAAAGACTTACAGCCTTTCAAATCTTGACATTTTAAACCAAGAATATTCCCTGAAGTCATCGTTAAACTAAACTCGTGTTGTCACCTGCTGTGGAATTGACTATGACTCATGGCGACCCTGTGAACCACGGATCTGAATCTTGTCCTAACCTGCATCCCCATCTTCTCTGACATTCTCAAGGCTGGTGTCACAGTCACTGCGTCAAACCACCACCACCACCACCTTCTGAAGGGGCTTCCTCTCTTTAACTGAATCTCCACCTTTCCAAGCATGAGGTCACTTTCTAAGTATTAGCCCCTCCTAACAATATTCCCAAGCATGTTGTTAGACAAAGCTTCACTATCTTTGTCTCCAAGGGCTATCCTGATTGTCTCTTCTCCAAGAAGTATTTGTTCTTTTGGAAGTCCGTGGGATATTCCGTATTCTTCCCCAGCACCACAACTCAGAGGTATGGATGATTCTTCTGCCGTCCTTAGTCATTGTCCAGCTTTCAAATAGCAAGTAACTGAAAAGATCTTGCCTAGAATCAGGCTCTAGAATTAGTCTTTAAACAGACAATGTTGCTCCTTAGCACTTTGGAGAAGTCCTTGATAGTGGTTTTTTTCAATGCAGCACATCTTTTGATTTCTGCACTGCTGGTACCAAGGGTGTTGATTGTGGATCCAAGCGAGATAAAATGGTTGACAGCTTCAATCTTTTCTCCCAGCTATCATGATGTTTCCTACTGAGCTGGTGGTGAGGATTTTTGCTTTCAGAAAGCTGGACAATGACTAGGGATGATAGAAGAATTGATGCTTTTGAGCTGTAGTGCTGGATAAGAGTACTGATATACCATGGTCATCTAGAACAAACATGTTTGACCTGGAGAGGGTTAAGCCAAGCTGTTCCTTGGAGGCAAGGATTCTGAAGCTTTGTCTGACATACTTTGGTCATGTTGCAAGGAGCGACCAGTCCTTGGAGAGAGATGTCGTGTCACGCTTGGGAGGGTGCAGGGTCAACACAGGAGAGGAAGACCCTAGATGAGATGGATTGATTCAGTGACTGGGGTAATGGGGGTGGGTGTGTCGGAGACAATAATACTGGCACAGGATAGAGCAGGGTGTAGGGCTCTTGTACACAGGGTCATTATGAGTCACAGGTGACCTGACTGCACATAACAACAACAACAATGTTGTAATCATATTGAAGGCTGTAGTCATATTGAGATGTAATTTTTGTTTGTTTGTTTTTTTGATGTTGAGATGCAATTCATATTGAAAGCGGTAGTCTTTGATCTTCTGTAGTAAACATTTAAAGCCCCCCTCACTTTTATCAAGCAAGGTTGTGCCATCTGCATAACACAGATTGTTGATGAATCCTCCTCTGATCCTGATGCCTAGACTGTCCATCATGAGCTTTGTTTGCTTTTGAAGAGTTATGTCTATGAGATCAAATTGACAAAAGCAACTAAAAAATTTAGGTGAGAAACTTAGAGAGGCGGTGAGATGATGTCAATGGTGTGAAACTGTTCAGAAAAGGATGTATAGAAAGTTGGCATTATTTTGAAGAATAGAAAGTTAGCATTATTAACTGAAGAATTTAGTGTCGCTGGATGGCAAATGAAGAAATTATTTAATGGATGCATTGTTTTTTTGGTCGTGTTCATTTGCACATACACAGGCATGCGCCCAGGCAAACAACTCCCTGAGGGCAGGGAGGGTCCATATTTGGGCAGTAGAGAGGCCGGCTGTGAGTAGCAGTGTGGAGCTGTTAACGGTCTCTCTGTCCCAGAAGACGTTCCTTAACTGCTTCTAGAAAATCTGCCCTTACCAGAAAGCATCTCTCCCTGTCTCGGCTCAGCATCTCTGGAATGTGGTCCTGTGATGTTCATAGCGGCTCCTGATGACCAAGCCCACCGCCTCAGTCTCCTGGGACTCACAGAGGTCCTATATACACAACAGGACAGAACCGCCTCGTATGGTTTCCAAACCTGTAAATCCTTTCAGGAGCAGAGAGGCCCATCTAAAGCAGAGCCTGCGGGGTTCAAACTGCCAACCTTTCGGTTAACAACCAAGCACAACTCTGGGACAGCCATCACCTCAGGAGGAGCTGCACAAGCTAAAAACCAGGGTCTTCCTCTCAGATGCCTTTTCTTTTGCGAGAGATTGGTGTACATACAACTTTAATGACGGCCCCCGAGCGTAGAGGGGAGGGTCATGGGTAAACAGCAAAGGACACTGGGAGGGGAGCCTGGGCCATGTGTGCTAACTGTCCAGCACTTTGGGATTTGCTCTTCGGTTTCAGACCATTGGAAGATGTGCTGATGAAACACAATAAAAGACACAAGGTGTGTGCCAGCCAGTGACACGCATTCTTGATGTCTGATCAGAAACAAAGCCACAGGCGGCCCGAGCGGCTGTCTGAACTCAGTGTGGGGATAGCCGTGAAGAGCAAAGGTGATGGTTCTTCGCATTCAGGCATCAGGCAGCCCTGCTTTCTGCGGTTCACTTGTAATTAAGAGACCGAGTGTGCTGCTTTCTTGGCAGCCATAATGGATTGAGTTCCTGGGAGGGGAGTAAATGGTACCTGTGATCCTGGGGAGAAAGAGAATCCATCAAAGAAGGCAGGAGCTGTTGCTTCCTGCTCTGCCTACAGCCCCCTGGGGCTCAGGGATCCATTTCTTTGTTTGGTCTCTAGGTCATTCACTGGCTGCCTCAGTCATTCACCGACTCATTCACTAGCTTGTTCTTTATCTGATACACGAATGCAATGCTTTCTCCACTCATTGAGCCACTATATATTGTGCATTTGTACCATATATTGTGTGTGTGTATATATTCATACATATATAAGCATATGTATCTTTATGTAGTGTGGATATAAGATATACTTTGTATATATGTATATACATTGTGTATATACTTATTGTTGACTGTGTATATACATTGTGCATATATACATATATCATGTATTTATATTGATAATATATTACATATATGTACCATAACAGGTAATGTGAAAAAGACCAAGAAGGCAGTGAGTTCCCTTGAGGCTAATCTTCTCTGTGCTTCCCTTCTTCCTTGATTGGCTTGTGTCCTGGTCCTGTGGCCAGTGCCGCTTGCAACCCCTGGGAGAATACACAGCTCTCGGTCTCGTTCACAACAACCCTTCTTCCTCTTTTCAATTTCTATATGATCTGTTTCCTCTTTCACCCCTCATATTTGTTCTATGTTTTCTTTATTCCCCCTCCTGCCCCTGGCCAGTTAGACGATAGTTTCCTGAGCTTTCCAAATAAGCATTGATACTTTTCTGCCCATGTTTTTCACCATGAACCACAAATCTTCCCAGATGGAATACACAGGGATCAGATTGACTACATCTGTGGAAAGAGAGGTTGGAGAAGCTAAAACCATCAGCTAGAACAAGGGCAGGAAGAGACCGTCGACTACGGATGTGCAAGCTTGAGATGAAGCTGCGGAGAATGTAAACGAGCCTTGAGCCAAAGTGCCACCCTGAACCAACTGCATCGGAATTTAAAGACCATCTCAGGAAAAATCTATCCATACTGAGCACTGATGACCGAAGCTGTGGGGTGCTACCAAGACTTCATAGGTGAAGAAAGCAAAAAAGTCATCATAAAGACAGGAAAGGGAAAAAAAGAAGAAAAGACAAAGCTTTATGTTAGAAGAGACTCAGGACACGGAGGAGCTAAAATGAACTAACAAAATGATACAGCAAGAGAACGGGATGGAAGGTTTCAAAGGGTAGCTTCGCAGAGAAAGTATTACAACGAAATGCGCAAACAACTGGAATTTAAAAATCAAAAGTAGACAATACACACAATATTTCTCAAGCTGAATGAACTGAAGGAATGATTCAAGTCTTAAGTTGCAAGATTGAAGGATTCTTTGGAGAAAATATTGAATGATGCAGGAAGCATTAAAAGAAGGAGTAAATAATCATTGTATCAAAACATTCAATCATTTCAGGAAGTAGCATGTGAACAGGAACTGATGATAGTGAATAAAGAAGCCCAAGCTGTACTGGAGGCACTGGATTAAACAAAACTCTAAGAATTGACAGAATACTAGTTGAGACGTTTCAACCAAACAAGTGCAGCATTCCTTGGAAGTGGTAACTCATCTACATCAAGAAATTTGGAAGAGAGCCACTTGGCTGTCTGACTGGAAAAGATCCCTATCTGTGTCCATGCCAAAGAAAGGTGCCAATGAAATGCAATATCAAGCAATATTATCAATATCACAGCAAGTAGAATTTTGTCGAAAAGAATTAAAATGTGGTTACAGATGAACATTGACAAGGAGCTGCCAGAAAATCACACTGCGTTCAGCAGAGGACACGAAATGAGGGATGTCTTTGCTGATGTTAGACGACGCATATTTGTGCTTTATGGCAAGGACATTAGATTGTGTGAATCCTAACGAGTTATAGACAGCGTTATGAAGAAGGATAATTCCAAAAATATTTAATGATACTCACTTGGAATCCGTAATAGAGTAAGAGGCCGGTTTTGTGGTGTTTTTTTGTACAGAAGACTGTGTTTTAAAATCAAGAAAGGTGTGTGTCAGGGTTGTCTTCTTTCCCCGTATTTACTCAGTCTCATTCAGTCTGCCGAGCAAATCATCTGAGAAGTTGGACTGTCTGGAGAAGAGTGAGGCAGCAGGCTGGTGGTGGACCGGCAACCTGCGATATGCAAATGACACAATCTCGCTTGTTCGAAGTGAAGGAGATTTGAAGCACTTACTGAGGAAGATCAAAGTACAGATTAATCCTCAGTATAAAGAACACAAAAATCATTACAACTGGGCCAAGAAATGATTATCGTGATGAATGTTGATAAGGATTCCTTTTCCTTAGATCCACAGTCACGGTCTATCCATGGAAGCAGTAAACATGCAGCATTGGACAGATCTGTTTCAAAAGACCTTTTTAAAGTGTTAAAGAGCAAAGATGTCACCTTGGTGACTAAGGTGAGCCTGATCCAAGCCATGGCGTTATCAGTGCCTCATCTGCGTGCAAAGGTAGGCAATGGAGGAGGGAAATGAAGACGTGATGTCTCTGAACAATTGTGTTGAAGAAAATGATTGAATAGGAATTGCCAGGAGAACAAGCCATCAACCTCAGAAAAAGTACTAGAATGTTCTTCAGAAACAAGGATGGAAGGACTTCTTATGTCTTGTGCTCTGGACATGTTTTCAGCAGCAATGAGTCCCTGGAGAAGGCCACGCTGCTTGGGAAGGTAGTCATTGTTGTGAGGTGTTGTTGAGCAGACTATGACTCATGTTGTTGTTGCTGTTGTTGTTGTTATGTGCCGTCGAGTCGTTTGCGACTCATAGCGACCCTATGTACAACAGCCCTAAACCCTGCTCTATCCTGTGCCAATCGCATGGCCTCTGACACACCCATCCCGATTACCCCAGTCACTGAATCAATTCACCTCATAGAGGGTCTTCCCCTCCTGCGCTGTCCCTCTACTCTACCCAGCATGATGTTCCTCTCCAAGGACCTGTCTCTCCTTGCAACATGTCCAAAGTATGTCAGGCGAAGCCCCAGAATCCTTGCCTTCAAGGAGTAGCTTGGTTTAACCCTCTCTAGGGTGAATCTGTTTGTTTTCCTGGCAGTCCAGGGTACATTCAATACTCTTCTCCAGCAACTATGACTCATAGGAACCCTATAAACGGCACGTCTGAACCTTGCCGTATCCTGCACCATCCCAACCATCGGACATGCGTGAGGCCATTGATAGTCACGGTCAATCCGTCTTATTGAGGGTCTTCACTCTTTCTAACCCTCTACATATATCACTGTCTGCAAACAAATGTTGGAGGGGCGACTCTCAGTAAGATGGGTCAACACAGTGGCTACAGCAGTGAGCAACTTAGCAATGACTGAGGAGGATTCAGGATCAGAGAGAGGCTCTTCGAGTCACAGGACTCAGAACTGGCCCAGAGCATCTTACAAACGACTTCCACATCTTTCTGTTGATTGTTCATCTTCTGTTGTATTTAATAGTTTTTGAACTGATTTCCTTTCTTGCGCTCGCTCTGAGTGTAACCTGCTTCTCTTGTCTAGTTTCCTGCGTCAGGAGCCCGGAGCACCAGCTCTCCTCTCCTCTAACGTTACCAGCTCTTCACGTTCCGCATCTATAAGCATGGCTTTAGTCACATTCCACAAATCTTGTTAGACTGTGTTTTCACTCTTTCAGTTCAAGATATCTTCCAATTTCTCTTTTTATTTCTACTGTGACCAATGTGCTATTTAAAAGCTGATTGTCCAATTTTTAAATACTTGGTGATTTTTCAGATATTTTTCTGTTGTTAATGTCTGGTTTCATTCCATTATCTTAAAGAATATTGTATGCTTTCAGGGTTTTTTTTTTAACTTGTGTTTTTTACCTGGAATATAATCTCTCTTGGCAAATGCCTGTGGTCATTTAAAAATGAATGTGTCTTCTTGTTGTTGTTGTTGTTAGAGTACAAAAAATCCCAGCAATCCCTCAAAATTCAGCCCACTGGGTCGGTCGAGTGTATTCTGCCTCTCGGTGACCTTGCATTATGTTTCTGAGGCTGTAAATCACCAGGGTGGTGCAGGGACCTTGGACTGGTATTCCAACACACAACACTACCCCATCAGGTTAAAAAGAAATTTCAAAATGCCAAGCTGATTGATAGTATTACTTAACCCATAAATTTCCACTTGCTTTCTGTCTCCTTGTCCTATTTATTGCGTGAGGGATGCTGAGATCTCCGGCTCTAAATGTAAATGTGGTTCTCATTTCAACGCTTTCCGTTTTTTCTTCCTGTGCTTTGAAGCTCTGCGATTAGATGGAACTGGATTTATTTAGTACCGTTATATTCTTAGAAAAGAACCTTGGTGGTACAGCTGGAAATGTGTTGGGCTGCTAATCCAAGGGCTGGTGGTTCAAATCCACAGGCTGCTCTGTGCAGGAAAGATGGGCTGTCTTCTGTAAAGATTTACAGCCTTGGCAGCCCAGGGGAGGGTTGCTGAGCCTCGGCATTGACAACAGTGGAGTGTTCTTACAGATGGATCCTTCGTGAGTGTTTAAAAGGAGCCCTGTGCAACAATGAAGGACTGAAAACCCAAAATCCCTGTAAATGTTCATTAAAACTAATAAAATTTAATAATAATAAAAAAGAGTTAAATAAAAAAAAGAAGAAGAAAAAAGATCCCTGGTGGTGTGATGGGATGGGATGAGCTGAGCTGGTAACCAGACGGTTGCTGGCTTGACCCACCAGCCGCTCCGGGGAGAGAGGTGAGCCAGCAAGCTTCGGGAAAGATTTCCAGCCTTGAGAACTCCCTGGGGCAGCTGGGCTGTGTCCTGCAGGGTCACTGTGACTCAGAATTGACTCAGTGACAGTGTTTTTGAACCTTCATGAAGCAGATGGTCAAACTTTGCTTCCAGTCAGCCTGTGAATAGATTTGGGCACCAGCCTTTTGCTTAGTAGCTAAGTGTTAACCATTTGCACGGGGGTCCAGCCCCATATCGGCTTTCACTGAGTCCCACAGAGTCTGAACCAACCCATAGCTGGCCCTTCGGTGAGTTTTCAGAGGAGAGAGCTGTAAGGGAAGAGATTGCCCATCTTTACCCTGTGGGGCGGCTGGTGGATTCAAACCACACACCTGTGCAGTGGTAGTGCAACTCCTTACCACTGAGCCACCAGAGTTCTGTCCTGTCCTGCACCGTCTTTGTTTGTTTGTTGGTGTGTTTGAGTCCGTTTTCTGGCTGTTGTGTGAATCTGTCTCCCTCATTTCACTAACCCTGTGTGTTACCAAACTCGATGTTTACTTAGGGCGTGTGGCCTTTTCTGAGGACCCATTCGAGGTGGGTGGGCTGACGTCTTGCATCCTCACCTCTAAGAGCCGTTCTGGGCGTGTTTCTTCTGAGACGTGCTGCCTCTTCTGGCAGTCCACATTCTAGCAGTCCACGTTCTAGCAGTCCACGTCCCGGCGGTCCACGTCCCGGTGGTCCACGTCCCGGTGGTCCACGTTCTGGCAGTTTTCTTCGCCTACACTGGAGTTTGAGCACATCGCTTCTTCCTCTGTCTCCCGTTCTCCTTGCACAGGTTTCACATGGATCTGAGGTGACTGACGAGACCCTGGCTTGGGTCAGGTGAACCTTGTCATCTCAGGTAGAGGCTAGAGAGGACGGCGGAAGGAGTCTTTCTGCCTCTGTTCTCCAGACTAAGTTTGGAGGCAGCCTTCGTCATCTGCCACATGGAAATCTCAAGTGAAAGGACTCCTGGGATCTGGCATTATGGACACTTACAACTAATGCCAAATAAACAAGACAAAATGATCTGTAATTACTCCTTGGGTCATTTGCTGGGATCAGTAATTGACCTGTGTGTGCTTTAATCTTTAATGCTCTTTCAGAATTCAGCCTCAGGGAGTCATCAGGGCTGTTGACGTGAGGAGGACTCTGGAGGAATCAGGCTTGGGTTAGGATGTCTTCAAAAGAAAGAACCCCTTTGGGAAGACTTGATGTTCACATGGGGGGGCAGGTGACGTGATGCAGGGTCATTTGTCCTGGGTGATGGTTGACATGCTGACAGTGAGGTTGGCGATGATGGTGGCACTGAGGCTCATTGATGGCTCACCACGTGCTATGTCCTTGCATGGACAGTGTCAGTTAAGCCATTTAACAAATCTTTAAGTTAGGAAGGAAACTAGAGAATGTGGAGAGACTAAACAGCCTGCTTGAAGACCTCCCACTGCCCAGTGCTGGGGTCAACCTTGAATTCACGTCTGTTGGCACCTCAGATCCTCCTTGTACTTCTCTCAAAGGGCGGCCCCGATCACCGCCTTGCCATGCGCCCTTCATCCGTGCCGTATCCGCGTGTAACCTTGGAAGAGTCGCCTCTCTACTCGGCTCCCACACCTGCAAATTGGGGGCAGGAACATCAGCGTTATTGGATATTGTGAGGCTTCAAGGTGACACCCTAAACATCCTGCATTTTCCATAGGTGACACAAACACTAGAGTTTTGGTGATGCCTGAAATTCCCCTGGCCTTAGACCCCTGTGTGCATGATGCATGTTACACGCATGTACACATTACTTCTGTGTGTATATTAGATGTTTTCGAAGGACTGCAGCCTCCTATATGAATTGAACCTCAACACCAAGAAAACAGATTCTCACCACTGGGCCACTTGACAGCATCAGTATGGATGGTGAAGAGATTGAGATAGTTAACAGTTTTAGTTTACTTGGCTCCACAATCAACACTCTTGGTAACAGCAGTCAGGAAATCAAGAGAAGAATTGCATTGGGAAAGTCAGCTGTAAGGTACCTCTCAAGAATACTGAAGAGCAATGACGTCAGGCTGGAGACTAAGGTGCGCCTGATCCGGGCTGTAGTCTTCGCAATTATGTGCTATGCATGAGAGTTGGGCAGTGGCTAGGGATGATTGAAAGAGAATTGATGCCTTTGAGCTGTGGTGCTGGAGAGGAGTGTTGAATATACCATGGACTGTTAGGAGAACAAACAGGTTTGTCCTGGAGAGGGTAAAGCCGGGATGCTCCTTGGAGTCAAGGATTCTGAAGCTTCATCTGACATACTTTGGGCATGTTGCAAGGAGGGACTGGTCCTTGGAGAGGGACATCATGTTTGGGAGAGTGGAGGGGTGGCGCAGGAGAGGAAGACCCTCAATGAGATGGATTGATTCTGTGAGTGGAGTGGTGGGGATGAGTGTG
The DNA here is from genome assembly GCF_000299155.1 of Elephantulus edwardii. NCBI lineage: Eukaryota > Metazoa > Chordata > Mammalia > Macroscelidea > Macroscelididae > Elephantulus > Elephantulus edwardii. The sequence continues at coordinate 4,272,629 of NW_006399798.1, read as the reverse complement.
TTTGAGACGGTGAGGTTAGCACAGGATAGAATGGCGTTTAGGGCTCTTGTACATAGGGTCGCTATGAGTCACAAGCAACTCGATGGCACATAACAACAACAATATAGGATGTGAACATGGTGTTGTCAGGTCTGTTCTAGATCATAGTGATGCCAGGTACGGCACAGCGAGAGTCCGCCCAGTCCTCCATCACACAGTCTTGGCTGTGTGTGAGCCCACTGTTGTGACCCTTGTGTGAGTCCTTCTCCTTGTCCCTGACCTCCGCCCTGTGTATTATGTTGACAGTAGGTTTACACAAAGAACCACACTGGCCCGTGCTGGTGCTGTGGAGTGAGAACCACCCCACAGCGGGCCCTCCCGCAGGTTTTGAGAAGCGGTAATCACACGGCAGGAGAGAGTTCATGCTTCTCCCCCGGAGCAGCTGGTGGGTTCCAAGCATGTGCCGTTGGGATTGCGGCCCATCTTCTTCCCATTGGGCCACCAGAGCTCCTGGAAACACCAACGAGGACTGGACAGTTGACTCAGCTGTGCCAGGGACGATGCGGTTGGAGCAGGACAGGGAGGGGCTGCATTATTGGTGTGTCAGGTGCTGGTGAGGCCACTGTGACTCCTGGTCGCCCTGGGAGAAGCACATCTGAACCTGCTGGGTCCTGAGCCATCTTCACCATTCCTGTTGTGCTCAAGCCACTGTGGAAACCCATCTTGTCAGGGGTCTTCCTCTCTTCCTCTGAGCCTCCACCTCTCCTGCAGGGTGTATTTTTCCGAGGACTGGCCCCTCCTGAGAGCATGTTCAATGTATGTGAGATAAGCTGAGATGAAGCCTCATGGCACCCACTTGTATCTGCCCCTCTTTCTGGTGGTGATACTTTGAGCTTTCCGCCCACTTCCCCACCACAGCCCTCAATATCAGCCACTAACCCTGCTGCCTGTGCTCCTCTGTCCAGGAGGCCAGCTGCATATCCTCCCTGGATGTCCACGGTGACCAGAGCCTGTTCCTGCTGTCGGTCCCTTACACATTCCCTTCATGTGGGAGCCTGTCCCCTTACGGAGCTCTGGAAGGCAGCCTCCACTCCAGCTGTTTCTCTTGCATCTCCCCCAGCCCCCAGCTCAGGGCGGGCAGTCAGCGCTCAATCAATGCCTGCCTAATGAATTGGCTGAATAAATTAATTTGGGGCTCATTTTCCTGGCATCCTGCCTGGGTGGGAAGACGCCTCTCTGACTGTGGGGTCGGGGCCCCGGAGGGTGGAGGGTACACTGCCTCTCTTATTAACTGGTCTGAGATTCCATTAAATTGAGAGGGAGGGTGGGAGCTTGTGAGGAGGCGCCCAGGGACCCAGCCGATGATGGTCGGGGCTGCTTGAGGAGGATAAAGAGGGAAGGGCAACCTTGCAGCTAATTGGGGGCCTTCAGCCTTCATCTGGGTGCAGCCAGGGGCTCAGCTCGGAGGTGTTAGCTCAGTACCCGCTGGCGGAGGGGCTGCTCTGCAACCCTGGGCTTTGTTCATGAGTTGAAATATGAAATGACGTGGAAGAAGGTGGCCAGTGTTTGAAATCCACAGAGCCTCAACTCCATCGGTTGTACCATCTCCTGATGCCTGGCTTCCTGGAGACAGTGCTCTGCTCCTTCTCTCTGTCTTTTCCCCTGCAAGAGAGGGATCCCCTGAGATCGGGGTTTTCAACTGCTTTGATTGCATCTGAAAGTTGGACAAGGGAGATTGGAAAAGTGATGCTTTTGAATGATGGGTTTACGAAGAGTCGTTGATGGTGCTGTGCACTGGCAGGAGGAGAAGTCAGTCTCTTTTGGAGGAAGTGCGATCAGGATGCTCCAATCAGGATGCTCCTAGAGAAAGGACAGTGCGTCCCAGCCTCACGTACTTCGGGCACGTTGCTAGGAAAGGCCGGTCCCTGGGAAAAGACACCACGCTGGGGAAGGTGGGCGTTAGAGGAAGATGATGGCACAGCGGCTGCAACACTGGGGAGCCTGAGGACCGTGCAAGCTAGAACGAGGCTCAGCCCTGCAGTTCACCGGGTCCCTATGCGTCCTGGCCAGTTCCACGGCACCTAGCAGCAATCCCGAGGGGTCTCCCCAAATCCCTGCTCAGCACCACTTCCCCGCACCCAGTTACTCCACGCACATCCCCCCTTCCTCTAGCCATCCCCACCATAATATGACAGATCCTGAATCTCAGGGGTGGGCGTCTAGGCATTGGGCAGCTGTGCCCCCACCTGGCCTGTGCTGGCAGGTGGTACCTTCAGCACTGGCATTGCAGACTCCAGGGTAGTGAGAGTCAAGGGCACACCACAGCCTGTCGGCCACCAGAATGGGGGATCCTGGTGCCAGGGGTTCCAGAGCCCCAAATGGCTCACTTTTCTTTCCATTAAACATCTCCAGAACCTCTCTGTGCGTGTCTCCTGATGCCCCTCACTGCAAAGTCTGCGTGGGGACTTGGATCTCTTGCCGGGTTGGCTGTATCGGGGTTACAATGTGTCCTCTTTCCTCTGAGTGTTACCTGCCCCAAACCTCTCCCTCTGCCATGAAGGACTTGCGCACTGACCCAAGCCCGAAGTGGTCAGTCAGGTGCCAGGAATCGGCCCCTGCAGACCCCAGGTAGACTGCTGAGTACGCCTGAGGTCCCCAGAATTTCCAGAGCTCTGACCTTTCAAGTGTCTCAGCCCTTTCTTCCGAGGGACTCCTAGGTGTGTTCAAGCCACCAGCCTTGGTGTTAGTGGTCATGTGCTCACAGTTCACAGTACCCAGCACCTCGGGGTACAACCTGGGAGAGAACACTGACGATGGCTCTCTAGGGTGCCCACCTCCTGCCTGCCCCTGTTCCTGGTCTTCTCCCAGCTCGGCCACAGTGACCAGCTTCCCTGTGGATTCCTGGGTGAGGTGGGTTCTGGACGCTGACATGCTATTTAGCTCCCAGGTGACTGTAATCTGCAGACAGGGCTGAGAGCCCAGGTGGAATTCAAGTCCCTCCTTCGGCCCACCAGGCTGCCTCTGACCAGCCCACGTCTCTCTTCCCGGCTGCTCTCCCTCCCATCCCCCCTCTGCCAGATTCCTGAGTTTAAATCACATCAGGCTGTAGCCCATGCTATTTCACGCCTCTCTGCCTTTGTGCGTGCAATCTGGGCTCCCAGCTATCAGCTGACGTCTGCGTCTGAGGAGGTCCTGGGTGTGCCCCAAGCCCCCGGTGCTCCCCCTCCTGCAGAACCTCCACCCTCCTGAGGTGCTCACTGTCTTAATTTGACCGCTTCACCCCACACATTTGACTTTTTTCCTCTGAAAGCCCTTGTCCTGCTCCTGCGTTCATCCATTCCTGACTGTTGTTATAGATGAAACCAGTTCCCTCTGAGTACACTCCACTGACAGTGACCCCTCCGAGCCAGAGCAGAACTCGATGCTTTTCTGCAAGTAGATTGCCAGGCCTTTCTTCCAAGGCACTGCCAGGTGGATGTGAACGTCCATCCTTTAGGAGAGCAGCTGAGTTTGTCAACTCCATGCACCACCTAGAGTGTAAACAGAAAGTCTAAGCTTTCTTAGTGCAGAGCAGGCATTCCGGAGGACCACATGGCATTTTATGGTCACCAAGAAAACGTTCCACATGTGCAGGGCTTCCTGCCTTTGGGGGTGGGAAGGAAGCTCACAGCCACACGGGCCATCTGGCTCCTGCGCACCTTCCAGTTAAGTCAGCACCCTCACGGTGGCCCTGGGACACTCAGTGTGCTCTGCTCACCAGCCTTTTGGCTACTGGCCAGTTGTATTGGTTGTGATTCTTCCCAGGGAATCCTTCTAGAAGTCTCCTTGACTCACAGATCTGGGCTAAAGATCAGGGAGCAGCAGGTAGACATGAAAGAAGTCCAGGAGGAAGGGCGCTGGGCTCTGGTTCAACAGGCGGAAAGTTTATGTGGTAAAGACCCCGAGTCCCAGGAGGGATTAGCAAGAAGTTCCTTCAGGAACACATCCATCGAGACCCTCCCTTACACTTGTCTTTTAAGCCCCGTACCAGCCATTCCCAGACATTGTTCTACCCATTTCACAGACGTGGAAATTGTCTCAGTGGAGTCAGCAAATCACCCCCAGGCTCATAGTTTGAAAGGAGCATGGGATCCAGATCTGGGTCCTCTGTCACCGGGCCACGCTCTTAGTGCTTCTGCCAGAGAAGATGAACTACCCCGATATCTCCGTGAAAGTGCTGTGGGCGAGGTGCCCATGGGCAAGGTGCCCAGGCCTCAGGAGGGGCTGACAGTTTCCAGTGAAACAGCCCGAATCTAGAAGAGAGCGGCTGCAGAGCTGCTGAGTGAACATCCACAAGAGCTTTCTGAGTGGACACTGGGCCCACCTGGAAATAGAACCCAGAGCCAGAGAAATGATGGCCCAGCCGGAAGGATGCACGGGGCTCCCGAATCCAGGGGGCGCCATCAGACAGCAGGCCCGAGAGGTCTCCTTTTAGACTGGGAGGTACACACTCTCATCATATCATCTCATAGAGATTTTTTTTAAAAGAAATTCTTTATAAACAGTCACCTTGCAAACAGAAAAAGCAACACTTGCAGAATATAAAAATCAAGACTGCCCCTCCCTCTGAAAGAGGAGCATTCAAAGTAGCATGAGGATGTGGAATATGTGACTTCCTGCGTCCTCACCCATAAGAACAGAAGAATCGCTTGGTGTCTGGCCACCATTACTGAAAGTGCTGAGCAAAGATCATATCAGAAGGGTGGGAAATGCTAAACAGAGTCCCAGTTCTCATAGAATCTAGAATTTCTGGATCCATAGAGGCATCAGAGAGTTGGACAATGACTAGGGAGGATAGAAGGAGAATTGATGCCTTTGAGCTGTGGTGCTGGAGAAGAGTATTGAGAATACTATGGACTGCCAGGAAAACAAACAGATTTGTCCTGTATAGGGTTAAACCGGGTGTCTCCTTGGAGGCAAGGATTCTGGGGCTTTGTCTGACATACTTTGGACATGTTGTAAGGAGGGATCAGTCCTTGGAGAAGGACGTCATGCTTGGGAGTGTGGAGGGACAGCGCAGGAGGGGAAGGCCCTCTATGAGGTGGATTGATTCAGTGACTGGGGTAATCGGGATGGGTGTGTTGGAGACAGTGTGATTGGCACAGGATAGAGCAGGGTTTAGGGCTGTTGTACATAGGGTCGCTATGAGTTGCAAACGACTCGACGGCACATAACAACAACAAGAAGAAGAGGCTAGGTGAGTTGAGCTGTTGCCCCAAGATAATAATAGTTCAGCTTAGCAAAGAATGTTTGTCTCCAGCGTTGTGTGCGTTTAAAGAACTACATGTATGGGAGTCCCTGAAAGCTGAAAGGTCAGTCTGAAAAATTTTTTTTAAAAACTGAACTAATGTATGCTTTGCTGTGTATACTTTTGAGAACAATCAATCACACAAATTTACCGCTCCCTGGGACCCCAGACTTCCAAGCTCTCATTAGAAGAAAAATTTCTAATTTTTTGTGTGTCCTTTTAGAAGTTTTTTTTTTGGGTGCACATCCTATCTGCTTGTGTGCCTTTATTTGATGCACACGTACAACCTATTTCCTTTTAAATACCATGTTTGCTGTCTTAGTGCCCAGTGCCGTTGGAGCGCCCAGTTATTTTTATCAGTCACGAGTATCCCACCATCATTAACAAAACCCAAACTCGTGTGGTCAGGTGATTCTGATTCATGGCAGCCTCTCCATTGGTTTTCCAAAGCCAGAAGTCTTGACAGGAACAGAAGGCTGCCTGTTTCTTCTATAGAGAGTCTGAGGGGTTCAAACTACTAACGTTTTAGTTAGCAGCCCGTCCCAGAGCCCACCGTGCCATAGGCTTGGGCTTACTCCACCAGTCTCTGCTGAGAATTTTGGTATTTTTGTGTTTTGCTCTCACAAGAGGAAGTCCTTGGCTGATGAAGTAAATTAACTTCTCAACTACGAAATATTGACGGTTTAATTTACCCAGAGGTGCCTCAGAATAAAGGCCCGGTGGTCAGCTTCAGAAGAACGAGTCTTGAAAATACTATAAAACACAGTTCCACCCCCATTGCTTCAGGGTCCATGCGTTATGGGATTGCCACGAATTGCAGTGACCTCAACAGCCACTGGCTTGGATCGTCCTTCTTCCCGTCTCTGCTCTTCACACACGTGTAGAAACGCACCTCTCTGTGGGATAATTCCTAAAGGTGGAGCAGACTTCATTATCACTCTGGTGGTGCCAGCAAATGGAATGGAAGGCAAGAAGTAGAAAGAACTACAAATGAGAAAGGACCAGGCATTATTTGCGTACAGTAGAATCCTCCAGCGAGAACGTAGAACCTGCTGGTAAATTATCAGAGCTAATAGGAGAATGTGGCAAGGTGGTTAGATAGATGCGTGGCAGTGAAATAATCAATGCCTCTTCTGATTGGTTAGCAATAATCAATTAGAAAATGTAATAGGAAAGGAGAGGGGAGTCTCACCGCCATGCAAGGAGGTGATTGGCCAAAATGCTCTCTGAAACAGCGCTGCCTGCCGAGTAACCCAGGGATTAGCAATTGCTGGCCCCTCCCGGTTTCCGATTGAGTGGGTCCAGGGGGAGGGCCCACAGCCAACACTAAACCCCTCTAAGTGTCCCTGAGGGAAACACCTGTCTCGGAAGAGCAGCCAGCATGCTCCTTATACCCAAGGATGGGGAGACACTTGCACGTGTTATCAGGAAGGACCAGTCTCTGGGTAAGGACATCACTCTCGGAAGACAGAGGCCCAGGGAAGGAGAGGAAGGGCCTCCGTGAGCTGGGTGGACACAATGACTGCACAGTGGGCTCAGGCATAATTAGGGGATTGTGAGGCTGGGACGGGATTGGGTGGGGTTTAGTTTCTTGGAGACTGTGAGGATGGGATGAGATTGGGCAGGGTTTAGCCTATTGGAGATAGGATGGGACAGGATTGGGCGATTTTGCTCCGTTGTACACAAAGCTGGCGCTGACTCCAGGGCAGCTGGAGGCGGCATCTTCATGAGAGCAGACTGACCCATCTTTCTCCTACACTGCAGCCGGCGGGTTTGAACTGCTGATGTTTCAGTTAGCAGATGAACACGTATTCTCTGTGCCACCAGGTTTCCTTGGGGTGAGGCACGGGAGCCTGCATGTCTAACTAACTGGGTGCACTTGGCTTGAGTGTGGAGGTCTGGAGTCACTTCTCGCCCTTCCCCTGCACCTAGTGCCGGAACAGCCCTTCCTCCCACCCCTCTTCCACTCCAGCCGCTATCAAGGCCTTTGCTGTTTTGCAGTCTGATGGGTGGGAATCTTATTTTATTGTTTTAATCTACATGCCTTTAATTATGAATGAAGGTGGGATTTTTTTCTCATGTATTTGACCTTGGCCTTGATTTTTATGTCACTAACTGTTAAAGGGACATGCATATAGTGATGTGAGTGTTCTTACAACTAGAAGACAGTGTCATCTCCAGTGGAGCTGGTCTCTCCTGGTTTTTAGGTGCCATTCAGTCGGCTTGATTCAACAGAGCACAATCCTGTCCAGTCCCTGTCCAGCCCCATGGCAGTCCCACTCTCCCCACAGCCCTGCCCAGTCCCTACCCAGTCCTTGCCCAGTCCTTGCCTAGTCCCTGCCCTTTCCCTGCCCAGCCCCTCCCAAGTCCCTGCCCAGCCCCTCCCCAGTCCCTGCCCAGTGCCTGCCTAGTCCTGAAGCAGCCTCACTCTCTCTGCAGCCCTGCTGAGTCCCTGCCCAGTTCCTGCCCAGTCCTTGTCCAGCCCCTGCCCAGTCCCTCCCTAGTCGCTGCCCATCCCCTCCCTAGTCCCTGTCCAGTCCTGAAGCAGCCTCACTCTCCCTGCTGTGCTTGAAGCCCCCGTTGTTGCAGTCACTGTCAGTCAGTCTTGGAGGGTTTTCCTGTCTTGGGTTTTTGACTAGGAGCAGGGCAGAAGCCCTTGCACACCAGGCCCCTGTCTTTTGGATGAAGATCCCTATCTCACTGTCCAGCCATGAACCACATGTGCAGCCATCCAAAAAACTGGGTCCAACACGAGGCCCTCTTATCATGGGAAAGAGCCAAGCATTTGACTCAAGAAATCCACACCTCCCAAGACACAGCACTTCCCTGGAGGTGCAAAGAGACACCAGAAGAGCAAGTGACTGGAACGGCGGCCATGCCAGCATCTCCACCCGAGGTTTATTACGTATTTAAAGCAAGGCTTTGACACTCTGGAAATAGGAAGATGGATCGGAGGAAGCCAGGGAGGCAGGCTGTGGGAGGTGGGGGTTTCCATGCTGTTTAGATTGTGCAATTTTAGCAATCGGCCCTGGCATGTTTGTTAATAAAGACGCAGCACTTGAGCCAACCACTGTGTTTTGGTTTCAGCCCATTGTCTATCTCCAGAGAAATGTTATTGGAATCATATTGCATTTTCAGGTCCGATGAAGCTGCAGTAATATAAGCGTTTTATGCAAATGTGTTGTGGTGGGAAGAATAGCTTGTCATGTGCCATAAATCTCAAGGTAACCGGAATCCTTGTTACTGCTCGGTTCTAACACATCCTGATAGTAGGCAATTATTTTGGACCAAAGAACTGCCCTTCATGGAAGTTTGTCTCTGCTTGAAGCTGGAGCCTGTTCACGAGGACAGATTTATGGGGCCCAGAGACGGGCTTGCCCAGGTGGGTCTCTGGTGGCTGGTCTGTGGGAACTGCTAACCTGAAAGATGTCGGAAATCCCCGTGGCGGTTCTGTGGGAGAAAGATGGGTGACCTTCTCCCGTGTGATTCGTAGCTTTGGAAAGCCATGGAAGGGCGGCCAGGAGTCAGGTCTGATTTGGTGCAACAGGGCGTGAGCTTGATACATAATAAGAACTCCCAGGTGGCCACGAGCCATGAACGTTGACGACGTCTAGCCCTTTCATCTGAAAAAGTATGTGAATTTCTCTGTCCACATATCCATCTATCCATCACCTGTTCATTTATCTGTCTATATATCCAGTCAGTCGTCCATCCATCCATCCATCCATCCATCCATCCATCCATCCACTCTCATCCCTCTCTCCTTATATGCATCTGTCTCCTCATCCATCTACTCATCCAGCTGTTGATCTATCCAGTCACCTGCCCAACTAGCCACCTGTCCTTTCATCTGTCCCTCTGTCCACACATATACCTGTCTATCCATCTGTTTATCAACCAGCCACCTGTCCACTCAACCAGTCATCCGTCCGTCCATCCATCCATCCATCCACCCATCCATCCATTCACCCATCCATCCATCCACCCATCCATCCACCCGTCCATCCATCTATCCATCCATCCATCCATCCATCCATCCATCCACCCACCCATCCATCCATCCATCCATCCACACGTCCATCCATCCATCCACATGTCCATCCATCCATCCATCACTCTCTCTCTCCCTCTGTCTACATATGCATCTGTCTATCTATTTGCCCATAAGTACATCTATCCAACAATCTGCACCTCAGCCACTTTGTCCGTCTGTCCATTTATCCATCCACCTGTTCTTCCATTCACCTACCTCTCCATTAATTTATTCATCTGTTCTGTTCATGTAATTAATCATCCATCCACTTGTCCATCTGTCCCTCTTCCATCTGCCCTCCTGAAAGGCAGGACTATGTCAGGGACAAGAAAGTGGGCACTGAGCTTAAGCTCTGGGATGACATACACTGAGGGCATGTCTGCCACTTACTACCCGAGTGACTGACTACCCAGTGCGCTATCCTCTTCGAGCTTCAGTTTGCACATCAGCTAACAGAGATGATGAGGCTGGTCCACGTGGTTTTCAGTCTCAAAACTCATGAAGGAAAATGGCGCTAGCTCAGACCCCTGCATGTGAGGGAGTTAGTGCAGTAGATCGGTGGGCACGTCTGCTTGAGGCTGAGAAGCTGCTGTGGGCTGGGAGAGGGACCCTGCCGATTATCATGGCATCTGTGCGGCCTCCTGGTGACCCATGGACAGCAGGGAAGAGTCTTGTGTGGTTCTGGGTAACTGGAGCCTGCTGGGACCACCGTGCCCTGCGTGTGCCTCCCTCCCTCGGAGGCTCTTACTCAAGGACTAGATGGACAATGTGTGCCGTCCGTGAGGTTTTCTTGGGCTGATTTACAGAAGTAGATCACAAGGCCCATCTACCTTGGTCTAAAAGTTCCACTGAAACCTGACCAGCTTGGGTGACCCTGTTGAGTTTTTTTGAATCACCACCAGCATAGCTTCCAGACTCACAGCAGCCCACAGTCACCACGGTACGGCCGGCTGATGCCCAGATGGTGGGGACAGATGCTGTTTGCCAGGTGCTTTAAACACCCGGAGTAGGGCATCTGCACCCTGTCCCCAGAGGGCATCCTGTGCCCTAGTGGCATGGCTAAAGGGATGCACTGCTAACAAAAAGAGCAGAGGTTCTAATCCACAATTTGCTGCTCAGAGTGAAAGTGTACCAGCCTGCTTCCTTAAAGAAGTACAGCCCAGCACACTCGACGGGGCAGTGCCACTCTGTCCGTAGGGTCACTAGGAGTTGGAATTGACTCAAAGGGTCTGGATTGGTCATTTCATCAATGGACACCGTCTGTGTGCCAGGCATGCAGGGGGACTGAGGAGATGCACGGGAGAGAAATCACAGCTCTATCTCACCAAGCATCCAGCTGGGCACGGGTCAGACAAAGAGACTGAGGCTCAAGGTGGCTATGTCATCACCCAGACCACACGGTTCCCTGCAGCCAGAGGGAGGGGGCCGCAGTGTCACTGTGCTCAATCCAGCCACCCTCCTGGCCTGGGCAGTGAGTGGTTCAGGCCCTGGCTGAGCCCTTGTTGTGGGACAGTCCTCCAAGGCCATGGCCAGCGTAGTTTTGTGGAAGGGGCTCATTTGGAGCACATCCCAGGGCTGCCTCACACTTACATAGACAGTATAAATTATCTTGCTAAATGATTAACTGGTGTCCAGGCTAATTGTCAGCATTAAATCTTGCTCAGTCACAACTTTCAAGTTTAAACTCTCTATCTTTAAGAAATCCATGCTCCCTCCCACCACTGGGGGAAGCAGATGTAATGGGGTTAGTCCACTTCCATTTGTAGCAGCCAGAATCACAATCAGGTGTACACGAAGTGGATCCCACAGCAGACCGGCAGCTGGCAGCACGCCACTCCGCTCGCCCTGGGTCCCCACACCAATGTCCTTGTCTGTACTTCCTGGGTTAATTTATGAATGAGGAGTTATTGCTCCAAGATTCCCGTGCTCCTGTGCTGGCCCCGCCTCCTAAATCTTCCATGTCATTATTGGCACAGGACAGAGCAGAGTTTAGGGCTGTTGTACACAGGGTCACTATGAGTCGCAACAGCACATAACAACAACATCTAGAACAGGCCATTGTATAATGACAGAAAGTGGATTGGAAGCTACGTGGAAAAGCAGAAATGGGGGGTTAGGATCTAGGGGTGTGGGGGGTTATGCTTGAGTTGATGAAATTTGGGGAAACAGAGTCTTGTCAGCTGCCTCTAAGAAGTGTCCCTCCCTCTATCCTGCCCGGTCATCCTCTCCTGGCCTCTCAAGGTGATCACAGGAGGATGCCCTTCTCTGCGTCTTTCCACAGCAACCTCCCACGGGGGTCATGCTCGCCTGGTCATGCAGCCAACAAGTGATCATGGGGTGGAGTGGGGGTAACACTGGCAGTGCCCCAAGCTGACCCCTCCTGGGCACTGTGCCCAGCTCCCCGTTGCCTTCTGCTTGCTGGGTACAGTGCCGCAGTCTATGTTCTCTAGGCCCGTTCTTCCCCTCTCCCTTCACAGACAGACCTGCTGACCCACCTGAAGGCTCCAGGTACTTTGGGTGTCTGGACTTTATCCTCAGCAGACATTTCCCCAGTCAAACTGCTCATCTGGTCCCTTGGCTCCGTGCCCACTGCTCACCACTGGAAACCCTCCTCCTGGCTCTAAGCCCACAGCTCCTATCAAGGCCCTGCCTCGTTTCCTGGGGTTGATGTCACAGAGAATGACCTGTAGTGTATCCTCTCATAGCCCTGGAGATCAGGTCTGAATTCAGGGTGACAGCAAGGACATCCTCCCTCCCGATGCTTTGGGGGAGGACCCTTCCCTGACGTTCACAGGTTCTGGGGGCCCCTGGCGTTCCTTGGCTCTTATGACCCCATCACTTCATCTCTGCCTCAACAGTCCTCATTGTGTCTGTCCACTTGCTATAAGGGCACCAATTCTATTTGAAGAGGTTCACCCTCCTTGGGTAAGACTGCATGTGAATGGATTCCATCTGCGGAGCCCATCTCCAAATCAGGTCACAGTGACAGGAACACAGGATAAAGATTCGAATCCATCACCCTGCCATGAATTGAGTCTGTCCCCTCAAATCAGGTCACAGTGACAGGAAAACAGGATACAGATCTGAACCTATCACCCTGCCATGGATTGAGTCTGTCCCCTCAAATCAGGTCACAGTGACAGGAACACAGTGTGAGGATTTGAACCCATCACCCTGTCACGGATTGAGTTTGTCCCCTCAAATCAGGTCACAGTGACAGGAAAATAGGATACAGATTTGAACCCATCACCCCTGTCATGGATTGAGTCTGTCCCCTCAAGTCAGGTCACAGTGACAGGAGCACAGTGTGAGAATTTGAACCCATTACTGTGCCACGGAGTGAACTTGTCCCGTCCAATCAAGTATCTGTGTGGTGCTGGTTATATAACGACCCGTCATGATCTGGCACAAGCAGAGGTAAGAGGATTAAGGGCAGGAGGCAGCACCCTTAATCCCATCGCAGGCCTGATCCGATGTACGGAGTCTCCCTAAGGTGCTCTTACACCTCCTCTCTCTCCTGAGAGAGACAAGCAGGGAATGAATGGGGTGGGGTTCGGGACCAGGAGCAAAAAAAGGTCTTTTGGACTCAGGTTCCTGAGTGGGTGATCCTAAGAACCAGCAAACACAGACAGCGGACACCCCAGATGTGGATTTATAGCCTCCCAAACTTCGAGAGAATGGAACTGTTAAAGCCACCAATTGGAGTGTCTCTGTAACAGCAGCACCATGTAGCCAAGACACCACCCGGGGTCATCCCCCCACGCCTAGTGTCAGTGACACACACACACACTGCTCTCAACAAAGGCCTTGCCTTTTCTGGCACCGGAGCCCTAGCCCAGTGTTGGCTTGCAGAGGTCCTGCCAGGTGTTGGGGCGGCTTCTGGAATGGGGACATTTGAGAGGTTGCAGGGAGCCTCAGGCCCAAGGCCTTAGCATTTAAGGCAGGGAGAGACTGACCAGTGTTCCCCCTCCCACCCCCACTTGAGCTTCTGTAGGTCAAAAGTACCAGCCCAGGACCTGGCTGCACCTGTCCAGCCTTGCAGAACATGAAGGAGACCCAGAGCAGGTCTGGCTAGCGGGCCCTCACCCCCATGTGCCTTCTTTTTCACAAAGGGAGAAAATGTTCTAGCTGTTACAGAAGCTTCTGGTTTTCTCTGCCTGACGTGTGAGAGATTCCTAAAACCAGGAATCCCAACGTCTTTTATATTTTTTTGGTCTTGGAATGTAGGGGGGAGTGGGGAACATGGTCATGGGGCTGTATCCTGAGCAGAGCAGGGGCATGAGGACCAGGGGGTACCCCACCCACATCTCTTCTCTGGCTCCCCAAGGCAGCTAGTACCTCCAAACCTTTCAACTCCCTTTTTCTCCTTCTCTTCCTCACCTGCCCTTGTTTGAGGGGGGCCACTGTGGATGCCTTTTGATTTAATCAAGTTATTAAGAATAAATGATTCGCGGGCAGGTGACCAGGGACCTGCCACGAGAACAAAGGATGCTGCCCGGGTTGGCTGAGCGGCTGGAGGGGGAGGGGACAGAGATGGGGTGCAGGAGGGGCGCCCCTTCCCCCTGCCCGGGCTGCCCTGGGAGGTGGAGGGCTGGCCTCACAGACCAACCATATTTCACACAAAGGCTGCACAACAAAGGCTCGCGGCTGGCTGTGTATGGACGCTGCACGGGGCGTTCTCCAGAGCCAGCCGTGACCTTGGGCTTATGAGCAGGCGGTGGCAAAGACGGAACAAAAACACACTTGTGATTATCATTATTTAATATAATGGTCTTGAACTACTGGGAGGGAGGTGAGGTGCACAGAGTCATTCTTTAATCCAGGAGATGTGACGGAGGGGAAAGGGGGCGGTGGCGGAGGTGGCAGATGGGGCTTCTGAGCTGGAGGGACCCAGAGAGCTGCGTTGGATGGAGGCTGCTGCCAGGCAAGACCCTGCTTCCTTCCCTCCATCCTCTCTCCTCCACCTCCCCCTCTCTTTCCTCCCTCCTTCTCCCTTTTCCCTTTTCCCCTCCTCCCCGGCATAACCCTCCCCCATCTCCCTCCCCCCTCTCAGCAGGCTGTGCCTCCACCTCGCCTTCTTGGAGGGGCTGCACAGGGAAGGGGGTGGGGGGAGAAAGGACCTGCCAGCAAAGGCTGGCATCACAATGTGGCAGCTTTCTCAGGCTCAGGGAATCTGAAAACCCTAGGAAGCCTGCTTCAAGGTGGGGAGGAGGAAGTGGGATGAGTGAGGCCTGAAGCCAGGCCCTGAGTCCCTTTCAACAAATGCACACCCTCCATGCAGTTCCAGAGACTGTATAGCTTCATGGGAGGAGGCGGACCATCTTTCCCCAAGGAGCAGCTGGTGGATTTGAACTGCCAACCTTGTAGTTTTCTGTCCTCATCATGACACGAGGGCTTTTTATGTGAGAACCAGGGTCTGGGAAATACTGGTAGAGTGAGTGCAGGAGCTGGGGGGTGGGGGGAGGGTGCGCTGTGTTCCTTCCTGGGGCGTGAGACCTCTGGAGGTGCCAACAGAGTGTGTGTGTGGGGGGTGTCCCTTCTTCTGTTTCCCACAAGAGCATGATGGGTTCAGAACCAGCATCAGTGATGCGTCACACGCACTAGCCCTGAGCCCGGCACCCTGCTCCGGATGCTTGGCCGGGACCCTGCCCTGCCCTTGGCATTGGGCTGCCTCTTGTTAGATGCTGTGCAGTCGGCTCCAACTCACTGTGACCCTGTGAACAGCAGACTGAGGCCGTGCCAACCCTGAGCCATCCTGTCAGTGTCGATGCTGCTGTAAGGACCTCAAGCCGCTGTGTGATCCATCTCGTCTCCTTTGCCATCCCTCCACCTTCCCAAGCATGACAGCCGCTTCGAAGGACTAGCAATCCCTGACGACAGGCTTGGGGATGTCTCCTGAGGAGCGCTCTGGCCCCACTGCTTCCACGATACATTGGTTTGTTCTCTTGGAGTCCGTGGGACCGTCAGTGTTCTTCCACCACCACAGTTCAAAGGCATCAGCACTTCTTTGGTCTTCTTTCTTCATCATCCAACTTTCACGTTCATATGAAACAATGGAAATGATGTTGATCAGGCATAGCTTAGTCTTTAAACTGATATCCTTGGTGTTTACCCTTTAAAGAGGTCCTTAGGGGATCTGTTTGCCCAGTGCAGGACGTGGCCTTCAGCCCTTGGCAGCTGGGCACACTGTGGTGGCTCGTGCGGTGATACTAGAAGCCACGCCGCCAGGGCTTCACATGTCAGCAGGTCATCCTCTGTCGGAAGTTTTCCTTAAAAGATTCCTTGTCCCAAACTGCGTATTCTTCAGATTCATGCTGGAGGAAGCTTGGTGAAGTGGTAGTTAGAGTAGTAGGTGCTAACCAAAAGGTTGTGGGTTCCCAGATGAGGCGGTCTACTCCTGTAAATGTTTACAGACTTGGAAGCCCTATGACGCAGCTCTGCTCTGTTCTCGGGTCACTGTATAGGTTCAGTAGCAGACTGAGGGGTTTTCAGGCCCCTTGAGACTGTACTGACTGGTGGTCATTACAACTGGTGAAATGGCCGCAGGGTTCTCTGTGAACTGTACGGGGAGCGATCTGTCTTGCCTCCTGTTCAGCCCAGGACTAGCAAAAGTTCATGTCTCACTTACTGCTAGGCGACCCTCAGCCCTAGGGGTGGGGCACCAGAAGTGGAGAAAAGAGCCATGACCAGTGCAGGGGCCTCCCTGGACCTCCAGGCCTCCTCTGGAGATACTGTGCCCAGCAGCCCCGAGACCCAGGGCCTGGGGGTCGTTGTTGAGTATCATCAAGGTGAAACCGACTCACAGCTGACTCTCCAGTGGGTCTTCAGAGGCGATAAATCAATCACACAAGAGGAGACTGCCTATTTGGTCCTCCATAGAGCTTCTGGTGGATTTGAACTGCATACCTTTAGGTTGGCAGCACAGCTCCTTAACACTAGGTCACCAGGGCTCCCTAGTTCCTGACTGGCTGTTGCAGGCACCATCAAATCAGATTCTACCCCAGGCCAGGACTGATGCTGAGGACCCTGAAGCTGGAAGGTCCTCACTGCGAACTCAGGGCTGAGTTCTGAGCGCCAGTCTCCTGGCATCAGGAGAGCCTGGGGACCTTGGAGACAGAGTAAGTGGCTGTTTTGCTTTGCTCTGCCCTCATGGGGGAGGTGAGACCCCACAACAGGAGGCAGAGTGAAATAGGGTGCTACAGTAGGCACGACGTGACCTGGCCCCTACCAACATGTTCTCGTTCCATTTTCTTAGCAACTGCCTGGCCCCTAAAAAAAGGTCCTTCCCTCTGCCTCCTGCTGCCAGGGAAGGTGAACTTGTTGGCAGACACCTGGTTAGAAGCTGCTCTGCAGTCCCAAAAGCACACTGTTCGAATCCCCCAGCTGCTCTGCTGGAGAAGGGTGGACAGTCTCCTCCCATGCGGTCTGCTGCCTCTGAAAACCTGCCGAGGGTGAGCTCGGAGTCTGTTCCAGCTGGCTGGCACACAGCGACAACCCTTCATGCTGAGAAGTCCTTCTTCTCATCTGTCTCCAATTCTTCATGCTGCAGCTACCATCATGGTCTACCCTGACAAGTAACCATCCATGTCTGTGTTTAGCACATGCTACTGGGAGGAGGGAAGCTTCTGGCAGGCTCTTCATTCGAGCACCCTGCCCTTCACCTGCTTCCTGCTGGGAGAAGCCGTGGTCATGACCCTCAGTCTGACTGTCCCCTACCTCGGCTGACCCGGGCACAAAGGTCCTCCTCCGAGGATGGGTCCTCCTGCCCTCCACTGGGCACCATCGTTAGGAGAGGATGCAGGTCTCGGAGCAGGAGCCTGGGAGAATTATGTGTGACACTTCACATACGGATCAGGTAATTAACAGAGGCCCCATTTCCTTCACCGTCACAGAGACGGTGAGGATGGTGTTCTAATTCCAGATAATTAAAGAGTGAAGGAGGCAGCGCATGCTGTGGGAGCAAAGGCCGCTGTCATCAACACCCCGGAGTCCGGGTCCTCGGCATTCTCCACACCTCACTGCAAACTGCTCCCTGGGGACCGAGCAGCCGTGGAAGCGGCCACATCCACTGCATGTGAGGATGGAATGGGCAGTGCATCTGTCACCAGCGAGGGGCAGCCGCACCTCCACTGTCCATCCATGGTCAGCTGCCTCTCTCTGCCTTGACATCTGAGAAAATGGGGGGTATCCAGGAAGAACCCCAGAATCACTGTCGAGGCTGACTTGATGGCATCCCTTGGGGAACATTCAGAGCTCAGGTGGCTGTCATCTCCCCACCGAGGGGCACAGAGATCCCGTCTCTGGCAGAGGAGCCTCAGGGAAGACAGGATTGTCCCACAAAACAGCTCCATGTCCCATCTGGCCTGAGAAGACTCCTGGGACTTTTGGGGGACTTTGTTGTCCCAAGAACCAAGGTCCCTAGGTTTCAGAGGTGACAGTAATTGATTGCGATGGATCAATGACAAACAGTCCCAATCCAACAGGCCCTCAGTTCCACCAAAGCCCCCAGCTGCTTGTGTCAGGCATGGTCAGGCACTGAGGCCGAGGCAGAGTCTGTGTCCCCTGGCCTCTACAGGCACGTGACGTGGTGGCCACTCCCACTGTTGGGTCATCTTGGAGTTCTGCTACATTTACTGATCACTATAAGCTCTCTGCTGTCAGATGAGTATCTTGGGGCTTCCCTCTCTCTGCCTGGCTCTGGTTAGGGGCTCCCTTCCAGCACGTCCACAGAATGTCTGTGGAAGACCGGACAGCATTATCTTTCTGTACCTACTCACCTGATGCATTTTGCAGCACAGAGCACTATGGGAGGCTGGAGACCACCCTAGGAGCGTGTCAGTGTGCAGGGCCGGCAGGGGCTAATCGCTGCTGGCACTGGGAAAGGCTGGCTGCAAGCTGGCTGGAGGGGTTTGCCGTGGGCAGGGACCTGCTGGGCTGAGGAAGGAAGGGAGAGGGAGGGAGTTCACACATCCAGAAGCACAGTGGGTGTGCAGGCGTGTGCGTGTGCAAACAGGGCTGTGACTTGCGGAGTAAATGTTTTACATCCATCCTCTCAGCTGGACGGATGAAGACCCTCACTGTAAGAGGAGAAGGAATGAAGTCAGCACTGATTCCATTCTACCAGGCTCAACACTCCATGCTCGGTGCCCCTGGAAGCAGCAGAACACGTCCAGTGGGGGACTGCTTGGAGCAAGTCTGGCGTGAAGGCCTCTTGGGAACTTGTTTTAGAAAGCGAAGATGTCACTCTGATGACTAAGGTGCACCTGACCCAAAGCTCTCTCTTTTCTTTCTGTCTCCTGTTCTGCACGTGAGAGCTGGAAAGACAGGTGAATGAAATGAGTTTGACTGTGGTGTTGGTAAAGGATCCATGGCGGGTCACCAGAATGAGCAAATCAGTCCTAGAAGAATCAGAACCAGGATGCTCCCCAGATGTGAGGAGGGTTGGACTCGTGGTTGGGAAGGACCAGTCCCTAGAGGAGAACACCATGCTTGGCGTACAAAGCACCTGCAGAAATGAAGGAGACCTCAGTGGGATGACCGACAGTCACCCCAGACTCGAGCATCGTGGTACAGGAGCGGGCAGTGTCTCCTCTGCTGTGTTTAAGGTCTCTGTGAGACAGAGCCAATGGGACTGCAGCTAACAACAGTGCTGCTCCCTCCGTCCCACCATCATCCCCGTCTCCTCCCCATCACAGCTGCTGGCAAAGGCTCATGGGAGTGCCGAGAGGTGGCTGGTGGGGGAGCCTGGCCTTCCTTTCCCTGTGGTTTCTCAAAAAGAGGAGTTTCCCCTGAGTGTCTGTTTTCTCTAAGCCTGCATGTGGGGGATGGGGTATGTACTTCCGCTTCCACATTTTTTATTTGCATCTAGACCTCCCCACTAGACTCCAGACTCAAGACATTGCCCCTTGGATGGTGTCTTGGATTGCACTGTGTCGCCTCAAACGTACATGTGCAATAGTGTGGTACAGGATCTGTGTAATGATGGCCCTTGAGCTGATAACCCAAGGTGTAAAGGATTAAGTGTGGATACAGCACCTTTGAATCCCATCACAGCCCCGAAGAGGAGGAGTTTCCCTGAGGCTGGGCTGTTGCCTTTCATCTCACCAGAAAGAAAAGAGGAGGAAAGAAAGCTAAGAAAAGGGAACCATCAAGGAAGAATTGCCTGAGTGGAGTGTGAACCCGGAACCCCAGGCTGGGAAGCTCCTTGGCACTGGAGAAAGCTAGAGTCTGGAGATTTCCAAGGAACATTGGATACAGATGCTCAAGGAGCCTTGGACTTCCCCACAGTACTGACACAGAGAAGAAACCTTCTCCTCGAGCTGAGACCTAGGATTTGGACTTCTCATCTCCCGTGAGGGAGTTTTGGTGGCCTAACTGGTGGGCAGTCGAGCTGTTAACCCCAAGGTGGTGCTTCTCTGAGGGAGGAAGACGGGCATTCTCTTCTCAGGTGGTGGTTGTTGTTGTTGTTATGTGCCGTCGAGTCGATTGCGACTCATAACGACCCTATCTATGCACAACAGCCCTAAACCCTGCTCTATCCTTTGCCAATCGCACTGCCTCTGACACACCCATCCTGATTACCCCAGTCACCGAGTCAATCCATCTCATAGAGGGTCTTCCCCTCCTGCGCTGTCCCTCCACTCTGCCCAGAATGATGTCCCTCTCCAAGGACCCGTCCC